>NC_137086.1:56296543-56811543 GCF_951640355.1 Cnephaeus nilssonii | reverse complement strand
AGGAGGAAACCAAGGGGAGCAGAGTGGAGCAAAGGGCAGCAGGAACTAAAAGTAGGCTGAGATGGCGAGACTACAGAGAACGTAAAACCAGGCAGACAAGCAGATCCCGACTTAGGGCATTACACAGTGGAGGCGCAGCTGAAGCAGTGCACTGGGAAATCTGCCCTCTAAGGAAAAGAAAGTGGAAATAGAGGCAGATCGGTTGGAAAGGGCTGCAATAATACAACTATAAGAAAAGCTAGAAATTATGTGATGGTCAAATGAATATTAAAAATATATGCAAGGGTAAAAAATATGGTGATAGATGGAGATCTGACTTTGGGTGTTAAACACACAATGCAATATAGAGATGATGTATTATAGGGTTGTACACCTGAAACCTACATAATTTTATTAACCAATGTCACCTCATTAAATTTAATTTAAAAATAATAAAAGTATTAGAAAAAAATTTAAATAAATTAAGTTTTCTGTAAAACAAACAAACAAATAAATAAATGCAAACAAATTTCCAGTTGCAATGCAGAATCTGAAACCACATCAAGGAATGATCTACACTGTTACATGAAAATACATTAGTCTGTATTGCAGGTTGGATGGGTGTTTTGCCCATGCATAACTTTGTAATGTCATGCATTGTTTATCTGGAAAATGTTAGTTTACTAATTTATGCAGATCTTTCAAATGTTCTACTATATAGTATTTTAAAAATCACATTCTTTAATATTACCAACCAACTTCACCAAAAGAATGTTTATATACAGAAAAGCTTGCAAAAGTTTAGAGGCAGATAAAATGTTCTGAAATTGTCCTTTGTGCTCAAAAGCCAGAATTTTACCATTGAAAACAAGTATTTTCAGTTGTTTTCCTTGAAGTGACAGGGTCACTCCATTCATTTGTGTAAAAGTGCCTGCCAAACCGCCACATCTGAAGAAACCAGTTGGCCCCCACAGTTGTTCTTTGAAGTAGAGAGTATTCATAAAGACATGCAGTTGATTCAGCTTGAACTCAGATAATAGCACGAGTGCTCTTCCTCAAAATACCACTTAGTGTGTAAATGTAAATATGTGATAATATCTTTCCATTTTGCTAGACATGATAATGAAAGACAAGCACTCAAGAACTGAAGTTTTGCCGAAACCGGTTTGGCTCAGTGGATAGAGCGTCGGCCTGCGGACTCAAGGGTCCCAGGTTCGATTCCGGTCAAGGGCATGTACCTTGGTTGCGGGCACATCCCCAGTAGGGGGTGTGCAAAGAGGCAGCTGATCGATGTTTCTCTCTCATCAATGTTTCTAACTCTCTATCCCTCTCTCTTCCTCTCTGTAAAAAAATGAATAAAATATATTTTTTTAAAAAAAGAACTGAAGTTTAATAGCATGAATACTTTTTACTGCCTCATCAAGGGCATTCATAAATGAAACTGGAGCCCAATGCAGATGTTTCCAGAGAACCTTCTTCAACTTTTAGAAACTAGACAGTCCCATTGGACATTTCTAGTGGAAATGCCTCTACTGTTTGCCCATTAAGTACGATGCTGACTTTCTTATAAGTGTAAGATTATATCATGTTAAGAAAACATCCATCCAATGATCTCATATGTAGAAAATTTACTTAAAGATTCCACAGAAAAGTTAGAATAAACAAATTCAACAAAATAGTAGAATACACAGTCAACAAACAAATATCTGTAACATTTCTATACAATGATGGTAAACAATTTGAAAAGGAAATTAAGAAAATAATTCCATTTACTATATCTCAAAAGAATTAAAATACTTAGGAATTAACTTGACCAAAAGGGGAAAAGCTGTACAGTGAAAACTCTGAAACATTGCTGAAGGAATTTAAAGAAGAAAGAAATAATGGAAAGACCCCCATGTTCATTAGTTAAAAGACTTAATATTATTAAGTTGTCAATACTATACAGTGACCTACAGATTCAATGCAATCCCTACCAAAATCAAAATGACTTTTTTTTTTTACAGAGAGAGAGAGAAATCCACCCTAAAATTTGTATGAAATCTTAAGGGGTCCCAATTAACCAAAACAAAGTTGAAAAAGAACAAAGACTAATGGAATAGAATACAGAGCCTAGAAATAAATTTTAGCATATTTCAACAAGAAGCCAAGATCATTCAATGAGGAAAGAACAGTGCTTTCAACAAATGGTGCTGGGAAAACTGGATATCCATATGCAAAACAATGAGTTTTGGCCCTTACCTAATATCATATACAAAATTAACAAAAAATGGATCAAAGACCTAAACATAAGAGCTAGAGCTACAAAACTCTTAAAGAAAACATAGGATAAAAGCTTAATGACACTGGATTGACAGTGATTTCTTAAATAGGACACCAAAGGCACAAAAAGTAAAAACAAACAAATTGGTCTTCATAAAAATTTTAAAATCTTATGCATCAAAGGACACTATCAACAGAGTGAAGAGGCAACCCACAGAATGGGAGAAAATATTTGCAAATGATATACTGTATATCATAAGTGATTAATATCCAGAATATAGAGAATTCCTAAAACTTAACTATAAAAACAAACACTCAATTCAAAAATGGGCAAAAAACTTCAATAGTCATTTCTCTGAAGAAGATAAACACATGGCCAATAAGCACATGAAAAGATGCTCAACATCACTGATCATTAAGGAAATGCAATTCAAAACTACAAGATACCACCTCACCAAAAAAACAAACAACAACAAAATAAGTGTTGATGTGGATGTGGAGAAAATGGAATCCTATGTATTCTTGCTGGGAATGTAAACTGGTACAGCTGGTGGGGAAAACAGTATGGTGGTTCCTCAAAAAAATTAAAAATAGAATTACCATATGATCTAGCAATTCTACTTCTGGGTATATATTCAGAATTGAAAATATGATTTCAAAAAGATATTTGTATACCCATGTCCATAACAGTATTATTCACAATAGTTAAAACATGAAAGAAACTCAAGTGACCATCAACAGATGAATGGATAAAATGTGGTATATACATACAATGGAATATTATTCAGCCTTACCATTAAATAAATGATTAGCTGCACTTCTTCCTTTCTCCCTATAGCCATAGCCACACTCTTTTTTTGTATAATATGGCAGTTCCTCCCACACAGAAAGAAAGTATAAAAAAAAGAATGTACTTCCTACTCCTTGACTTTGGACTTGGACATGTGACTGACTTTGGCCAATGGTTGTATGTAAATATGATGCAAACAGGACCTCTTGAGCTGCTAGGAAAAGAACATGCCCAGCCAGCCTACTGGTCCCAGGAAGACAAATGTGGGGCAGAGCCATCTCAGTGGACCTGCTACATAAGTACAGCCAACCCAACCATCTGCAGCTGCAGGAAAAATAAATTTTTATTTTTACCTGGTATGGAGAGTTTGTGGTAGTTTGTTAAACATCATTATTGTGGCAAATGTTGACTGATATAATTTCAGTTCAAGGAATCTACACTAATAAAAGAGAAAGATGCAAATTGGCCATACCTCTGCAATGCCCACCAGCCAATCAGGAGTGAGTATGCAAATTAACCCAACAAAGATGATGAGTTAATTTGCATACACGGGCACCAAGCAGCCTGGGTCCCAGGAACATCCTCAGGACCCAGACCACTCCAAGACTGTATGTCCACATGTAGGCCCTGAGCGGCCAGGGTCCCAGAACGCCAGGAGTGGCCTACAGGCGCCAGCACCAAGTGGTCCCCGGGATGAGCAGCCTGGGGCGCCAAGCAGGCTGGGTCCCGGGACAAGCGGCCGGGGGCGCCAAGTGCAAACAGGCACGGGGCGGGGCAGGGTGCTTGCGAGTGTGCATGCGCCAAGCAGCCTGGGTCCATGCCCCCAGCCTGGCAGACACAGCAAACGCAGGGCCACCGGACTTGGGGGTGTGCCCCCGGCAGCTGGGGACACGCCCCTAGCCCAGTTGACACAACGCAGAGGATCCTCTGGGCATGGACTGCAGAGGAAATACCTTTTTTTCTTTTTTTTAAAAAAATATGTTTTATTGATTTTTTACAGGGAAGAGGGGAGAGGGATAGACTGTCAGAAACATTGATGAGAGAGAAACATCGATCAGCTGCCTCCTGCACACTCCCCACTGGGGATGTGCCCCAACCAAGGTACATGCCCTTAACAGGAATCAAACCTGGGACCCTTCAGTCTGCAGGCTGAGGCTCTATACACTGAGCCAAACCAGTTCGAGCGTAAACACCTTTTCTGACTGCTCATTGGCTAAGCTCCCTGTACACCGCCACTAGCAGTGTTCTTGGTAACTTGGGTAATAAGAATCCAAGAAGGTGATCTATGGTTTTTTCACCACACTCCTGGAGGAAAAAACGAAGGTCTGCTGCTGGAGGGGCTAAGAAATGTCATATCCTGCCCTAGTCAGTTTGGCTCAGTGGATAGAGTCTCAGCCTGCCGACTGCAGGGTCTAGGTTCAATTCTGATCAAGGGCATATACCTAGGTTACAGGCTTCTCCCTGGCTGGGCCCAAGTCAAGGCTCATGCAGGAGGCAACCAATCAAAGTGTCCCTCTCACACTGATGTTTCTCTCTGTCTCTCCCTCTCTCTCTTTTCCACACTCTCTAAAAATCAATGGAAACATATCCTCAGGTGAGGATTAAAAAAAAAAAAAAGAAATGTCATATCCTATGAAAGACACATCTTGAAAATGCCTAAAGAAAGTTGTCATTTTTTCATGGTGAAGGGACTGGAGTCTGTGTTGATGAAAACACCTTGGTGGCTGGCAGTGGCTGCAGCCGCGGGGTGATGGAGCTGTCACCTTCCTCTGATCCGCCCAGTTGCCTCCCGCAGAGGGAGGCCAGACTGCGGCACATGGAGAGCGGGCCTAAGCTGTCAGTAGGACATCCCCTGAGGGCTCCCAGTCTGTGAGAGGAGGCAGGCTGGGCTAAGGGACCTCCCCCAAGTGCACGAATTTTGTGCACCAGGCCCCTAGTTAAAATATAAAGGTAAAAAGTAAAACTTCAAAAAATATTCAAGTATTTTAAACCTTCATGATTGGGAAGGATTTCTTAAATAAGATACAAAACACAAAACATACCATAAGAAAAAAATTGCCAAAGTAAGTTATTCTGCTCATTGAGATATCTCAAAAAAAGTGAAAAGACATCCCACAAAATGGAAAAAGACCTGCCATGCATACCTCACAAAGGATTATACCAGGAATATATAAAACCAATTTATAGAGGACAATCAGTCCAATAAGCAAAAGACATTAACAGGCATTCCACCAAAGGAGACACTCAAAAACCAGTAAACATCAGAAAGAATGTAAACTTCATGAAAATAGAGCTATGGGCTCTAGCCAGTTTGGCTCAGTGGAGAGAGCATCAGCCTGGGGACTGAGGGGGCCTGGTTTCAATTATGGTCAAGGACATATGCCTGTGTGGCAGGCTCGATCCACAGTAGGGAGCGTGCAGGAGGCAGCCGATCAATGATTCTCTCTCATCATTGATGTTTCTATCTTTCTCTCCCTCTCCCTTCCTCTCTGAAATCAATAAAAATATATTAAAAATAAGTACATAAAATAAAGCTATGGACACCATTTTCCCACCTACTATATTGGTAAAAAAATAGTAAAGTCTTAATAAAACCAAGTATTGTTGGCAAGTGGATCAACAACTCTTTAAGAATTGGTGAGAGTATAAACTGTTACAAGCACTTTACAGAAGACTGGTATCATCTTAAATATTAAGATGATGCAACAATTCTATTCCTTAGTATACACCCAGGATAACTCACACACTTTTATATCACGAGACATGAACATGATTATTTGTAGTAACAGTTTGTATTTAAAAAACTGAAAATAACCTCAGTGTCCATCAATAGAAAAACTAAATAAACTATAACATATTCAATGATTGAAATACTATGTAGGAGTAAAAGTGAATGAATGACAGTTGCATGCGTCTACATAAATCTTAGGATAACGTTGAGTGAAACAGCAAGTTACCAATTAATACAGAGGATGATAGTGTTTAAATAAAACACAAGCACAACTAAATATACTATTTAGTGAACCATGTACCTTTGGTAAATTTATAAAGAAACAGAGGAAGAAAATAAAAATATAAAAGATAGTGACAAACCCAGGGGAGAAAGCAGGTCCATGGAGACCCATAATATACAGCGTAATACTCTTTAACAGCTGATTTCTGTTACGTTTTAAAAATAAACACTGCCTTTATAATTTTTCAAGGCGTGCGTACATTTTTTGGGACACCCTATATACCTATGCATATGTACCAAATATTTTATAATTTTTTTAGTGGGGGAGGAAAGAGAAAATTACTTCTATTTGAGAAAAAGTCCTATTTCCATGCCAACTTCTAGAGATGTTTCAGAAAAAAAAAATGTATTAAATCCTAATTTTACCTTATTTTAATGTTTTTTATCTTCATGATGACTTCTTTTCAGTTTCTAAAGCCTAATATGAAAAAAACAATCATTTTTATGCATATCACATATAACATAATACTCGTAATTTTTCTCATGATCCAATAATATTCATCCTAGTAATCATCTAATATTGACTGTAA
Source organism: Cnephaeus nilssonii (assembly GCF_951640355.1). Taxonomy (NCBI): domain Eukaryota; kingdom Metazoa; phylum Chordata; class Mammalia; order Chiroptera; family Vespertilionidae; genus Cnephaeus; species Cnephaeus nilssonii. Next base: position 56,804,969 of record NC_137086.1, on the reverse strand, counting down.
GAGAAACTGAAAAACAAATTTTATATGTCATTTTACCACACGTATTTCATACTAATAAGCAAACAAATATATGGTATGACTTCTAATTCTAGAGTAACCCTTCAGATTTTACAATCTAAAAATATCTAAAAACTGGAGGCCTGGTGCATTAAATTTGTGCACGGGGTGGGGGGGTGTCCCTCAGCTCGGCCTGCACCCTCTCCAATCCATGATCCCTCTCGAAATCCAAAACCACTCCTAACTGCTCACCTGTCTGTCTGCCTGATGCCTCTAACTGCTCCTCTGCCAGCCTGATGGCCCTAATTGCTCTCCCCTGACAGCCTGATCCCCCTAACTGCTCTCCCCTCCTGGCCTGATCCCCCTAACTGCTCTCCCCTGCCGGCCTGATCACCCTAACTGCCTATCTGCTCTCCCCTCCTGGCCTGATCGCTTTAACTGCCTATTTGCTCTCCCCTCCTGGCATGATCCCCCTAACTGCCTATCTGTTCTCCCTTCCTCTCCGTGCCCTTCAGATCCCTGGAGCAGGCAAGCTGAGAGCTCTCCGCTGTAGCCCCGCCCCCGTCCTGATTGGTTGTTACATGATGGCATCCCAGCCGATTTGCATATTCCTTGATTATTAGTATAGATAAGCACCTTTGAGTTTCTAACATTTGCATGTGCTCAGAACAACTCCTGTCACAATATGGTATGGCTTGGTTTTAAAATAATCTTTTGTTTTCACTTATATGTCAATTTAATTTTACAGACTTGCTCCAAATAAAACATGGGAAATGATAGAATATAATGACTATTATTTTTCAATTATCCTTTTTCACAGACTGAAAGAATATTTAAAGAAAAGGCTTGAAATAGCTAGTATATTCTGTGATGTGACTCTAAAATGTTTATAAACCAATCAATGATCCTTAACTTTCCTTCCAAGAGTGTAATAGGAATACCTTTCTCCTATTTGCTGTTTCCTTTCTTAGCTTAGCTATTAACATTTCTAATTGCATTCAAGGTTCTAAGAATACTCAAATTTATAACAGCAACGAGTGTAAATTTTCCTGTAAGCTACAAGGACAAATATAAAAATGAATAATACTCTAAGCTGAAGTAAATTCTTAGATTATTAGTGCTAATATATGCCATTTGCTAAGCTATGAGGCATGTTCCTTCAAGAACAACAGCTTTTCAAATTTTCACCCTTAGTTGAAACATATTCTTTAAAAAACAACAACAAAATATGACTAAAACTGTACTTACTTTAGCCAACAGTTCCTGTGTTTCAGCAGTGAGAGGAGCATGGGAAAACTTGCAGCACTCGCCCTGATAGCATTTTGCTCCTGTGTGGTAAAACTTGCAAGGATATTCATGTATCCCAAATGTTAAGGGAGAGAACAATCTTAATCCAACTAAACCAATTTGTTATTCACTTAATGACTTTATTTTTCCTACTTAAAGAACCTTCTGACTAGCAGAAACATCAAATTCCCCATGTAAAATTCCCCATTTAAGACAATAAATTATTAGTTGGGCTACATGAAAAAAATCTAAATTTAGGATAATTATATAAATCAAGTTTATTAGCTATCACAGGACATTTTCTGCTTCATACCCACTCTTCTAATAGACAACAGATATGTTTCATTGATACAAGAAAGAGGTGTGGCTCTAGCCCGTTAGCTCAATTGGTTAGAGCATCATCCTGACACACCTAGGTTACGGGTTTGATCCCTAGTCAGAGCACATTCAAGAATCAGCCTGTGAATGCATAAATAAATGGAACAACAAATCGATGTTTTTCTATCTTCTCTCACTCTCTCCTCCCCTCTCTCCTTAAAATCAATAAAATTTAAAAAGAAAAGAGATGTGTATTTTAAATACACTGAGAAGTGTGATTATTTTTAATAACATTATTTTGGGGTAGAGAAATTAAAGTCAATGACAATGGTATGTCTTAACAAATCTGAATCCTTCATGTATAAGAATCAATTTATACAATGTCAACATTGTTTCCCAGGAAAAGAATCTCAAGTCAGCATTTGTGATTTCCTGTACTGAATGACTAAAAGTAACCAAAGATGCTATTACCTTAAAATGTTCATGTTTTTACAACATGTCTGTACCCTGTGCTCTGAAGTGAGGGTTAGCTTCAAATCAAGGAACAGTTATTCCCTACAGAATACAAAATATACAGAAACAAGCATTCCCAAATAATGCAGTCCTGCCTCTTGTTAGATTCAGTGAGTGAATGTCACAACAGAAATTCTCACAAAGTCTTTCCGGACTTAAACAGGTCTCACAAACCTACTATACTTCATCTGAGAGACTTTCTAAGGAATCCTTCTTTTCTTACATGAAATAAAAAAATCTGTATACAACTGAATCACTTCAATACTGAGTTGGGCTTAGATAATACAGCTTCGCCATAGCTAAGACACTGGTTCCATTAAAAACTGTACATATTTTAAATGTTCACATAAGTATTTATGAAGAGTAAAGTTATAAAATCTTGTAATAAAGGATATTATGCAAATACAGACAGTTTTCACCTTTGGTGCAATATCCTTGTACATAAAATTTACACATTTCCTTTTTCTTCTCTATCTCTGCATCGTGATCAAATTTACACTCGTCTCCCTGGGCCAAAGAAGGAACAAGGAAAAGAAATTATTTCTCACAGTTAACTCATTACAATTCCTACTAAACTTCAGATAAACAAATAATTTCAGAAGAAAATAGAAGCCGTATGGTCCAATTCTTAATGAGTTATCATATTTATCTACTTAAAATTTTAAGGCCTAACGTCTACGGCCATACCACCCTGAACGCGCCTGATCTAAAATTTTAAGGCCTAAACATTTGTAATACAAAACATTTTTTTTTAAATTACTTTTCTTAAACTTAAAAGAGTATTTCAGTAAAATTTTCTAAGTGAACCTTTTCCAGAAGGAAACAGGAATGCTTTTAATAGAAATAAGAGTCAATCTTAGTACATTTTTGCCACACCTTCCATTTTAGTATATTTTTGCTTACACATTTTTTGTACCTTAATACATTTCCTTTCAAGGTAATATTTACAAACTTGCTTTCCCTTTCGGTTCACTGTGTGTTGATTGATGAACCCCTGATTCATTTGAATGTGCTGCTGCTTCTCTTTAGGGTTACCATCCTTTGAAAACAAAAACAAAAAACTAAATGTGAAAAACAGAAAATGAAATCTCTTATTCCATTGCAAATTATTTTAAAACACATACAAAACATTAGAAAGTGATTTTTCTAAATTGACCTTAACATATAAGACCTGGACTTTTGTACACCAGTTGAAAAATGAATGTTTTGCCAGTTTCAACAGCATTCTATCATTCAACATTAGTATTTATACAATTTGAATATTTTATTGTTCTTTGCCCTTACTTTTTTAAATGAATAAAAAAATAAATAAAAGTGCTACTACTTGTGATAGAAAGCGAAGTCTAAGAACAAGGCTCTTTATTTTTATTTTTTATAATATTTTTTATTGATTTCAGAGAGGAAGGGAGAAGGAGAAACAGTAACATCAATGATGAGAAAGAAACATTGATCGGCTGCCTCCTGTACACCCCCTACTGGGGATCGGGCTCACAACATGGGCATGTGCCCTGACCAGGAATCAAGCCTTGACCTCCTGGTTCATAGGTCGATGCTCAACCAGTGAGCCACACCAGTCAGGCAAGAACAAGGTTCTTTAGAACAATGGAGACAAAACTGGAAATCATAAAAACTGAAAGCAGTGTAATGTTTCATTTCAATGAGATGCTCTCTGGGTGTGAGCTAAGTATACTAACCAACTCAAATGAACAAATGTAGCCCAACCTGAGTGGCTCATTTGGTTAAGTGTTGGCCTGTGCACCAAAAGGTCTGAGGTCAAGGCACATACCTGGGTTGAGACTGTGATCCTCAGGGAGCATAAGGAAGCTAACCGATCGGTTAGTGTTTCTCTCTCTCTCCCTTCCTTTCTCTAAGCATGTCCTCAGGTGAGGATAAAAAAAAAAGAACAAATGTAACTAGAACTAGAACTATCCCCTCAAAGACGGTGATAAAGGTATAAAAACAAAAGGGGATCTCGTAACACATTTTAGCTCTTTAGAAGCATAAACCACTATTAGTGTGTTAACTTGTAATACAGCTACTACTTCTGCACATCAATTTCTGAATAGTTTGGGAAATACAAAGAAGGAAGCTGGCTGTACATAAAATTTACTGTTTATATGTCTGCTTCATAATAATGTCAAATTTCCACTGAGCACTATCAAATAAATATGTCTTATAAATATGTCAGTTTAAATCTCTGGTTCTCTTTGGTTATGTTGTTAAATTGTAACATATATACTTAGATTGTTTCTCATATAGAATAGCTATCAGCTTTGGATGAATAACCTTGTAAGTCAATGTGAACCAAATAAAAGCAAATACTTCTTGGGGGAGGAGGGTCAAAACACAAAGTGCCAGCGCTGGTCTGGCCCTGGGTGACCATGGCACTCACCTGAACCCTAGGCCTGATTCCTCTTTTGTAAAATATGGGGGCAGAGCAAGATTGTATGTAAATATACAATTTAGTATTTCTAGTGATTTGGCACATGTCCCTGTGGCCAAACCTGATAAAAATGGTTGCCACCAGTTTAGAAACCCTCAGAAGCCAAGTCCAGAATAATCACTTATTGTCCCACCCTGATTACATGTACAGAACTTCTACAAGCAAAATCAAACTAAGAGGAGGGTAGGGGTGAGTGGTAAGGCCAATGCTTGGATATATTCATTTTTAATATCTAGAGGGAGTCAAGACCCAGTAGACCAGGGATTGCAACAGCAGAAACTTTATGACTCTGTGGCCTTTGAAATATGCTCATGATTATTGTATTTTCTCCCTGTTACCCGTCTGTCTGTCCATATACACTGACAGCACAACACTCAAAAATCAAGTCAATGTAAACAAATAAAGGAAATACTGATGTGCATGTATGCGTGGAAACGGTGCAGCACGAGGGCTTAAAGGGGGTGCTGGAAGCTCCTGTGTGAGTAAGAACATGTATCCCACTGTGGTCAGAGATTTCACCACTGATAACCCTCATTTTGTGACTTGACACTGAGCGTAAGGCAGAAATGGTCCTTGTACCTATCCCTACCTGTTCCTTGTACCTGTTCCTCAATGAGGCATTTGATCCCTTGTCTGCAGTGCCAGGCCATTTCCGCTTCATTTTCTTCTGTTTACCATTCTTATGGGCAGCTTTAAAGTTTTTATTGCTTTGTTTAACATCTGAAAACAGGAAATTAATTTTAATGATGATATAAAAGTACAAATAGCAGCCCTGGCTGGTGTGGCTCAGTTGGTTGAAACGTCGCCCAGTACACCAAAGAGTCTCAGGTTTGATTCCTAGTCAGGGCACATAGCTACATTGCAGGTTCGGTCCCCGGTCTAGCCACAAGCAAGATCCTTCTGAAGTGTTCAGGTTAGGAGGAATCTAATTAGGAACTGCCATATAACAGTAACAGTAAAACTATAACAGTAAAACTTTCAAATGTTTAAACTGACTGTGTAGATTCCTATCAGATTTTTCACGGAAAACATTTCATATAGATTAAACTCATCTATGACCTGTATTAAACAGAAAAGCATTTTAAGGGGGGAGGCAGTAAATGAGGATCAAGTATTGCATTTATACAATGATACTGTAATAACTATGTATGGGGCCAGATGGGTACTGGACTTATAACTGACTAATCACTAAGCTGTACACCTGAAACTAAGATATGTAAAAGGATATATACGTGAAATTAGTCTGACACACCACCATCCCTGACATTGAGTCAATTCATCTTCAGATGATAGCAATACAAACAGGTATATCTTGTCCCTTTTACACGCAGAGGCTGGGATTTAGCATTCTCCCCTTCAAAGTAGTCATGGCCTCTGATAACCCTCCTGAACTCCCGGCTCCTCCTACAAACTCAGTGAGCATTGTACAATGAGTGGTCAGGTGTTGAAGGGTGTCTCACATCTGGAGTTAAGATCCATATAAACAATCATCTTATCATAATACTAGTAGCCCATTTGCAGGAAGAATCCTGCAAGCAGCCGCTGCTGCCTGCCCCGCTCCGCCCCGCCCCGCCCCGCCCCGCCCGGGCTTTCCCTTTGGCAGCCACCTTGCTTTCCACTTTTCCTCTCTCTTCCTTCTAAGTTGTCTTCAGTCTTCACTCCTCCCTCCCTCAGCGTATGCAAATTACCCTCCATCTTTGTTGGGTAATTTGCATACTCGCCCTGATTGGCTGGTGGGCGTGGCTAGGGTGTAGCAAAGGTGTGGTCAATTTGCATATTACTGTTTTATTAGGTAGTATGCAGGAGAACCCCCACCGCCCAAGTCATGGACAAAGTGATTGTTCCTCTAGATAGACTTTATTTATTTTTTATTTATTTACTTTTTAAAAAACATGATTATTTTTATTTTATTTATTTATTTTTTAATATATTTTATTGATTTTTTCACAGAGAGGAAGGAAGAGGGATAGAGAGTTAGAAACATCGATGAGAGAGAAACATCGATCAGCTGCCTCCCGCACACCCCCCCTGGGGATGTGCCCACAACCAAGGTACATGCCCTTGACCGGAATTGAACCTGGGACCTTTTGGTCCGCAGGCTGACGCTCTATCCACTGAGCCAAACCAGCTTCGGCTAGATAGACTTTAAATGATAAAATGTTTTATCTTTACCTTTCTGTGTACACATTGCTTCCTCTTTCTTCAAGGATTCTTTATGAGACAATAAGGACTGAGCAGCATTTGCCATTTCTTTGGCTCGGATATACTGTTGAAGCTCTTTAGCAAAAGTATCTTCTGGTTCCTCATTGCAGATATTATCAGTGTATATATCATAGTCCTTACTTCTTGATTTTCTATGTAGCAAATTCTTTGGTGATGCTGTAGAGTTTCCAAAGTGCCTAAACTAAGTAAAAATTAAAATTTCAATTTAAAAATCCTAGCATGATTCAAAACCCATGAAGAAACAATGACTGGCCATGAACTGATCATTGCTGAGGTTAGGTGATGGATACATGGGGGATCGTATACTATTCTTTCCACTCTCAGGTATTTGAAATTTCCCAGAGTTAAAAAACAAACAAAAACAAAACAAAAAAACAACAACAAATACCCAGCATGACACAGCCATCCTTAAAGATAATTTGAGGGAAGATTCTGAATTTTGTATACTCCATGTACTCTGCTGAATTAACAGAGTAAATCCCCAAATCTTAACTTTTTGATTTAAAAAAAAAAATTGCCCAGCTGCTGTGGCTCAGTGTTTGAACAATGAACCAGGAGGTCAGGGTTCGATTCTTGGTCAGGGCACATGCCTGGGTTGCAGGCTCGATCCCCAGTAGGAGGCATACAGGAGGCAGCTGATCAATGATTCTCTCTCATCATTTCTATCTCTCTCTCTCTCTCTTCCTCTCTGAAATCAATAAAAATATATATATTTTTTTTAAAAGCAGAGAATTCTTATATTAAAAAGTTACAGTATTATAGTTTACATTTTATTTCTCCCTTGATATTGACTATACTTTCAAATGGTTTAATTCAGTGACTTACGATTTCATAAAAGTAAATTGTAATGGCCTAATTAAAAATGCGCTACACTAACATTTATCATAGCTACCAAAGCCTATTCTTTTTCCAATTTAAAGGTTTGCCAACTGTAAGCCTAGAAAATGAATTTGCTTCTGCTTGAAGAATCCAAACCAACTGAGAAAGTTTCCTAACCTGACAAGGGCTTTGCTGCACACTTTCTCTTCATTACACCAGACAAGACTACCAACCAATCCAACAGTCTTCAGGCCACCAAGTTCTTCATTTCCACATCCTCAAGAAAGAGCACCCTTTTCCAACTAACACCATACAAAAAACTTATAAACAGAACTTCTGGTCAGAAATTGGCAAACATTGGCCTGGCTTCCTGTTTTTGTAAATAAAGTTTTGCTGGAACACAGGCACACCCATTCATTTATCATCTATAATCTATGGCTGCTTAGTTGTGGCAGAGACAATATGGCTCACAAAGTCAAAAAGATGCACTATCTGGTCCGTTATAAAAAAGTTGGCTGACTCTTGTAATGATTGTGTTTACCTTGGTTCTGTTCTTTAACTTTTATTTAGAGAATGAAAAAATCATTCAATCTACCATAGCTCCCAAGTTCAGCTTAGTCAAACACACAGAGATAAAATTCCATTCAGTGTATGTGAATCAATATTACAATAATCCAAATGAGTGACTAAATGCTCCCTTTGCACAAAACATGCAGGCCTACAGTACTGCAGCAGACCCTTTTATTGCAAGTAATAACATATTTGATTTTCTTGTATTAAAGAAAAAGATGAGATGACTTAGCAGTGTAAATAAAACCAGGACAATGGCAATGGTAATGGCCCAATTAAAAATGCACTACACTAAGATATATCATAGCTACCAAAGCCTATCCTTGTTCCCATAATTCACAGCGTTGGTGACAGAGGAAGTTGCAGTCATGACGACAAAAAGAAAGACCTGCCCGGTTCTCTTTAATCAGGTTAACTTTACTTTCAGGAATGCTTTTCTCACTGCTGCTGGAGCTGTTCTGAAACGACAGCTGCAAACATAGGTACCCACTGTAGCAGAAGCCCAGGGCTGGCAGCTGCCCGTGGAGAGCTTATTTTAGTTATATTAGAGATGAGTATTACTAGTTGATATGATTCTTTTCAGAGGGCAATGAAATAACACAAAATACAAATGATTGCCTTTATACTTTTCTTCACAACTAGCTATAAACTCACTGCTTTGATGTTTGTTGTTCTCTATATAATACAAACACGACAGTACAACTTTATTTTCCCCTTTTTGTAAAGGAGTTTAATTAAAGCAGTTTTAAGTAAAAAATTTTCCTGCTTTTGATTCAGGATGGTTTACTAAACTAGTATGGCTTCCTGACATTCCACAGAAATAAAGTACAGAAGGAGGGCATGAGGTACATTCATCAGTAATTGAGAGAATTCAACAGGTTCTTGGCAGATTTCTGATAAACAAAAAGCAAGTTCTAAGCTGGAGGCTGGACTTAGGTTGAGGGTAAGAAATGAGGCCGTAACTGAGGACGAATTAAAATTCTACATGGAAACAAACAAAGTTATTATAACAAATTCTCTCTGCCCACCTCTCATCAGAACACAATCAAAAAGAAGTTTACCCTGGGCAAAAAGAGAGGGCTGTTCTCCAAAGAAATTGAATAAAATGCCTGATAAAAGCCAAGACGCCTTAGGTGGGTAATAAGACCTCAGAGTAAGTCCTCCACATTCTGGCATTTGGGAACACCTCAGTGCACCATACATTTCAGTGACAGTTATAACTTGACTAGAGGTCTGGTACATGAAATTCGTGCATGAGGTGGGGAGTGGAGGGTCCCTCAGCCCAGCCTGCACCCTCTCACAATCCAGGACTGCTGGGTCCTAACTGCTCACCTGCCTGCCTGCCTGATCGCCCCAACCACTCTGCCTGCCTGCCTGATCACCCTTAACTGCTCACCTGCCTGCCTGAGGGCCCCTAACCACTCGCCTGTCTGCCTGATCCTCCCTAACTGCTCGCCTCCCTGCCTGATCACCCCTAATTGATCCCCTGCCTGCCTGATCACCCCTAACCACCTCTGCCTGCCTGCCTGATCACCCCTAACTGCTCCCCTGCCGGCCTGATTGCCCCCTAACTGCTCTCCCATGTCAGCCTGATTGCCCCTAACTGCTCTCCCCTGCTGGTCTGATCGCCCCTAACCGCCTCTGCCTCGGCCCCTGCCACCATGGCTTAGTCTGGAAGGACGTCTAGAACAATGTCTGGTCTAATTAGCATATTACCCCTTTATTAGTATAGACAATTTAGTATTTCTAGTAATTTAGCACATGTCCCTGTGGCCAAACCTGCTAAAAATGGTTGCCACCAGTTTAGAAGCCCTCAGAAAGGCTGAGTCCAGAGGAGTCACTTATGGTACCACCCTGATTACATGTACAGAACTTCTACAAGCAAAATCAAACAAGACCCAGTAGCCCAGGGATTACAACTGCAGAAACTTTATAAGACTCTGTGGCCTTTGAAATATGCTCATGATTATTGTATTTTCTCCCTGTTACCCGTCTGTCTGTCCATATACACTGACAGCACAACACGCAAAAATCAAGTCAATGTAAACAAATAAAGGGAATACTGATGTGCATGTATGCATGGCAACGGTACAGCACCAGGGCTTAAAGGGGGTGCTGGCAGCTCCTGTGTGAGCAAGAATGTGTAGCCCACTGCGGTCAGAGATTTCACCACTGATAACCCTCATTTTGTGACTTGACACTGAGCGTAAGGCAGAAATGGTCCTTGTACCTGTCCCTGTGAGCCACCGTTCCTCAGTGATGCATTTGATCCCTTGTCTGCAGTGCCAGGCCATTTCCGCTTCATTTTCTTCTGTATACCATTCTTATGGGCAGCTTTAAAGTTTTTATTGCTTTGTTTAACATCTGAAAACAGGAAATTAATTTTAATGATGATAAAGTACAAATAGCAGCCCTGGCTGGTGTGGCTCAGTTGGTTGAAACGTCGCCCAGTACACCAAAGAGTCTCAGGTTTGATTCCTAGTCAGGGCACATAGCTACATTGCAGGTTCAGTCCCCGGTCTAGCCACAAGCCAGATCCTTCTGAAGTGTTCAGGGTAGGAGGAATCTAATTAGGAACTGCCATATAACAGTAACAGTAAAACTTTCAAATGTTTAAACTGACTGTGTAGATTCCTATCAGAGAACAATTCATATAGATTAAACTCATCTCTGACCCGTATTAAACAGAAAAGCATTTTAAGGGGGGAGGCAGTAAATGAGGATCAATTATTGCATTTATACAATGATACTGTAATAACTATGTACGGGGCCAGATGGGTACTGGACTTATTTATATAACTCACCTTGTAGTTATATAACTGACTAATCACTAAGTTGTACACCTGAAACTAAGATATGTAAAAGGATATATATATGAAATTAGTCTGACACACCACCATCCCTGACATTGAGTCAATTCATCTTCAGATGATAGCAATACAAACAGGTATATCTTGTCCCTTTTACATGCAGAGGCTGGGATTTAGCATTTTCCCTCCCTTTCAAAGTAGTCATGGCCTCTGATAACCCTGAACTCCCAGCTCCTGCAAACTCAGTGAGCATTGTACACTGAGTGATCAGGTATTGAAGGGTGTCTCACATCTGGAGTAAAGATCCATATAAATGATGATCTATATATATATAAAAGGCTACTATGCAAAGTGTCCCCTCGGGAGTTGGACTAGGCGACTGGGAGTTCAATCGCTCGCTATGACGTGCACTGACCACCAGGGGGAGGCGCAGACCATGGCGGACAACTAGCAGTCAGCAGTGGCGGGGTGCTGAGGGAGCGAGGGAATGAGGAGGCCGAGAGGTTGGAGGCAGGGAGGTGGAGAACCTGATCAGCCCTGATCATGGAACAGGCCTAGGGAACCTACCCGTGCACAAATTTCATGCACTGGGCCTCTAGTCTTATAAAATGCAGGAGATCCCCCACCCCCCAAGTAATGGACAAAGTGATTGCTCCTCTAGATAGACTTTAAATGATAAAATGTTTTATCTTTACCTTTCTGTGTACACATTGCTTCCTCTTTCTTCAAGGATTCTTTATGAGACAATAAGGACTGAGCAGCATTTGCCATTTCTTTGGCTTGTATATACTGTTGAAGCTCTTTAGCAAAATTATCTTCTGGTTCCTGATTGCAGATATTATCAGTGTATACATCATAGTCCTTATTTCTTGATTTTCTATGTAGCAAATTCTCTGGTGAGGTTGTAGAGTTTCCAAAGTGCCTAAACTAAGTAAAAATTAAAATTTCAATTTGAAAATTTTAGCATGATTCAAGACCATGTGGTTATAAAGAAGAAACAATAACTGGCCATAAACTGATCATTGCTGAGGTTAGGTGATGGATACATGGGGGATCATATACTATTCTTTCCACTCTCAGGTATTTGAAATTTTCCAGAATTAAAAAAAAACACAAAAAAACCAGTATGACACAGCCATCCTTAAAGATAATTTGAGGGAAGATTCTGAATTTTGTATACTCCTTGTACTCTGCTGAATTAACAGAGTAAATCCCCAAATCTTAATTTTTGATTTAAAAAAAATTGCCTGGCTGCTGTGGCTCATTGGTTGAGCATTAAACCAGGAGGTCAGGGTTCAATTCTTGGTCAGGGCACATGCCTGAATTGCAGGCTCAATGCTCAGTAGGGGTAGCGATCAATGATTCTCTCTCATCATTTCTCTCTCTCTCTCTCTCTCTCTCTCTCTCTTCCTCTCTGAAATCAATAAAAATATTTATTTTTAAAAAGAAACAGAGAATTCTTGTATTAAAAAAATACAGTATTATAGTTTACATTTTATTTCTCCCATGATATTGACTATACTTTCAAATGGTTTAATTCAGTGACTCATGATTTCATAAAAGTAAATTTTAATAGCCCAATTAAAAATGCACTACACTAAGATATATCATAGCTACCAAAGCCTATTCTTTTTCCAATTTAAAGGTTTGCCAACCGTAAGCCTAGAAAAGTCTACCAACAGATCTAGTTATGTTCAAATAATGGAACATTATGCAGCTAAGAAAACAAGCAAGCATGTACACACCATAACATCTATGAATCTTATAATGTTGAGAAAAAGAACATCCATGGCGCTATTTTATTTCTATAAAGTACAAAAATGGGCAAGAACAAACTGTATTCTTGTGGATGGCAGCATTAGTAAAACTGTAAAGAAGAGCAAGGAAGTGATTAGTACGTAAGTTACGACTGTATTTCTAGGAAGAAACAAGGAGGATGGCTGAGAAGGGAGGCACCAGAGGCTCTGATGGTAATGATCTTTCTTGACTTCCAATGTGCTGTCCTGGGTGCTCTCTTTTTAATCAGCTGTGATACATTCACATTCTACACACTTGTGAGTAAAGAGCCTGGGCTAAAGCAAGCCTCCTTAGGAATAATATAAGTGTCCATCTTCTCATAGTACTGTTTCTTGGAAATCACTTAAAATAACCCTGGAATGTTGTACCTGCCTATCTACTGTATAGTGTTATACATGGATTAGAGGACTTTAAATGGGCATGAAGTAGTGGGCCCAAATGACTAAAATAATAGAAAAAAATTATAGGAAATCCAAGCTGTAATTTCTCCCTGTCAATCTTGGCCCTCGTCTATAGCAGGGCAAAAGAAGTCATATACTTGGGTAGCTGAGTCTTCCTGAGGAGCTGAAGATGCTGTACCTGCTATATTTTCTGTCTTATATCCTTGTACAAACCTAAGTATAAGAGTATTGCAGGGACATAAACAAATGTCACACAGAATCTTAGAACTCATCAAAACAGTTTGTAAAAATATCTTAAAGCAATTTCCATCATGGTTGATGATTAACATTTTGAAAAGCTTTATTCATTCAATGTGAAACATAGCCCAAGACAATGTCTGCACTTCTGTGATCTTGTCAAAAAGAATAATATCCTTGAAAAAAAAAAAAAGAGTATCGCAGTATAGTCTATTTGTGTCTGTGAGTCTCATTGCCAATTAAAACCCATTCTTTTGTAATGTGCTAAAATTAATAATTAAAAAAAGAAGTTCAAAAGAGAAAAAAGAGGCAAAAGAAGAGCAGATATTGGCTTTGTTACTGGTTGTGTCCCCCCAAATTCTTACGTTGAACTCCTAACCCTCAGTACCTTAGATTACAGGGGTCCTCAAACTTTTTAAACAGGGGGCCAGTTCACTGTCCCTCAGACCATTGGAGGGCCGGACTATAGTTTAAAAAAAAACTATGAACAAATTCCTATGCACACTGCACATATCTTATTTTGAAGTAAAAAACAAAACGGCATGTGGCCCGCGGGCCGTAGTTTGAGGATGCCTGCCTTAGAATGTGACTCTTTTTTTTTTTTTTTTTTTTGGAAAAAGGGCATTGTATGTATAATTAAAATGAGGTATTAGAGTGGGCTCTAATCCTTTAAAACCAGTGTCCTTAAGAAAAGGGGAAATTTAGACACAGACATGCACACAGGGAGAACGCCAAACAGGTAGGTAAAGATCAAGGTGATGCTCTGGAAGCCAAGCCAAGGAAACCAAAGATGCCAGCAAACCACCAGAAGTTATGGGAAAGGCCTGAAACAGATTCCCTTTCACAGCCGACACTTTGATCTCAGACTTTTAGACTCCAGAAGCATGAGTCAACAAACTTCCACTTTTTAAGTTACCCAGTTTGTAATACTTTTTAAAAATTCTCACCTGAGAATCTTTTTCATTTATTTTAGAGAGAGAGGAAAGGAGAGGGAGAGAGAGAAACATCGATAGGTTGCCTCACATACAGGCCCAGACCGGGGATTAAACCTGCAACCTGAGTATGTGCACTGACTGGGATTCAAACTCATGACCCTTCGATGCACAGGATGACACTCTAACCATTGAGAACACCAGTCAGGTACTTTGTTATGGCAGTCCTAGCAAATGAATACAAGCTTTACGCTTTAAATCACTAAGGTTAGTTACATTAGCAATTCGATATCCTTAAAATTTATATCTAATTTAAGAAGAAAACTTTGAAACACTTGACAACTCATTTCAGAAATAGGGAAAACAAAAATAAATACAATGCACTAAAAATAGTTCATGTTAAATGACAAAGCCCTTAAGGATAAATTTTTTTAAAAGTGTAACTGGGTTTGATGTAAGTAACTGTGTCTCAAATGCTAACTAAAATGAAACAAACAGGATCCCTAAAAAGTTTCTCATATCCATTACAGTAAAACCTCAATATAGCAGACTAATTCAGGTGAGTGGGTGTCTGTTAAAGCTGAAAGTCCGTTATATAATAAAGTATGTTTTACGAATTTGTATATTAAATAATTGACAATTAATTTACCTGTTTTTATTTATACACATTCTACAATTAAAATTAAGTATGAAAAGTTTAATTTCACAGAAAAGTATTACTGTAATTTTAAATTTATTAAATGTGTGCATTCACCAGTTACCATGAGCAAACAAATGCACATGGCTAGGTGTGGCTTAGTGCACATGGGAACATCCCACAGCATGAGTTAATACCATTGCAGAAAGTGACACCACTCAAAAACAGAACCAATTATATGTGCGATAAGGTGTGATCACATTCTAATCATTGGCCAAACATTGGCTACAAGCAGTGACTCTTGGATTTAAATATGTAAACTATAGTTGTAGATATGTAATGTTTATTTACGTTGGCAAAATTACTACAGTATGTTTTCCAACATATAGCCTATTTGCTAAAATTTGTTTAAAATAAGAGTTAATTAATAAAAACAATAACCAGTTGATTTAATTATAAGCAAATCTTGGTTAAAACATTTAAAAATTAACAGGATATTAATTTTCACATGACATACGGACCAGAAATTTTGTCCATTAAATCCAAAGACTGTTAAATCAAGGTCTGCAAAATCGAAGGTTTACTGTGCTGTTTTATCAATATGCCAACTTAATCTTACTTTTTTGGGCATATGCTCACATTCCACTTTTATTTTCTCTTCTTGTGTTTCTTCAACTTCTGTATCATCTACTTCATCATCGATTCTGTAGCAAAAATATGAAATAACACAAGAGAATTTTTTTCAACCTGAAAAGCGTTCATCCCACAGCATTAAAATCCATGGCTTTGGCTTATCTTCAACTTCCCTCAAAGAAATTCCAAATTTAAATTCTACTCCACCTACCCTTCTTTCCAGAGAATTATGTACAAAATTATTATGAGTAGTAAATGACAACATGTTTATGAGTAAAAAATAAAGCTGAAATTTTAGATTATATAACCTTGAACATTAGCTCAAATATTAGCAGGTTTTTAATTTATCCATTCATTCTCATTCAATTCATTCAACAAATGCTGAGTATCTACCATACTCAGCATATAGGCTCTGGGCCTTAAATCCTAGGATACAACAATGAATAAAATAGACCTTGTCCCTGCCTTCTGAGAACTTTCTATCTGTTTGGAAGAGAGAAGGAAATCAATTTCAATATGGTGTGGGTAAATACAGGTATATATATGAAGGACACAATCTAGATTTAGGTGCCAGAGGCTTTCTGAACCTAAAAGACATGAAAGAGCAAACAAAGAGGAATGAATGCAAGGGAGAAGAGTATTTCAGGTAGAATTCAGGGTGCCTTCCCAGGTCAGGAGAGCCCAAACTTATATTCAAGTGGAAGGTGAAAAAGAAAAGTTGTTTTCACATTCACAAGGACTGAGAAGCTGGAATGCATGCACACCATCAAGTAAAGTTATTTGAGGGTATTTCAGCAAAACTAAAAATGAACCCAAGAAAGATAAAGACAGGAAATACAAAAAAACTGGTGAACAGAGAAGCCAGTAAAATCCTATGTAATAAAGAGGTAATATGCAAATTAACCCTCACGCCCTCACAAGATGGCTGCCTACGACCAGGCCGGCAGGGGGGTTAGTGAGGGACAACCAAACGACTGAAGAAGCAGACTGTGTGTGGCAACCAGGCTGGCAGGGGGGCAGTGAGGGGTGACCAGGCCAGTGGGGGGGGGCGGTTAGGGGCGACTGGACCAGCGAGGGGGTGGGGGGTGCAGTTGGGGACAACCAGGCCAGCAGGGGGGACAGTTGGGGGCAATTAGGCTGGCAGGGGGGCAGTGAGGGGCGACTAGGCTGGTGGGGAGGCGGGGCACAGTTGGGGGCAACCAGGCTGCCAGCAGAGGGGGGCAATTGGGGGCAACCAGGCCAGCGGGGGGGGGGGGGGGGGGGCGCGGCAGTTAGGGGCAACCAGGTCGGCAGGGGGGGCAGTTAGGGGCCACCAGGCAGGCAGGTGAGTGATTAGGAGCCAGCGGTCCAGGATTGTGAGAAGGATGTCCGACTGCCGGTTTAGGCCCGATCCTAGGGATCGGGCCTAAACCGGCAGTCAGACATCCCCCAAGGGGTCCCGGATTGGAGAGGGTGCAGGCTGGACTGAAGAGAGACCCCTCCCCCCCCCCCCCCCCCGTGTACAAATTTCGTGCACCGGGTCTCTAGTTCATAAATAAAGAGAAATAATAGTTGATGGTATAGACATGGGGCATTAAACACAATTTTGTCTCAGAAAGTAGTGACTACTGAATAAAGCTTCAAATGTGTGTTACATGCTAGATAAAGGCAAGGACTAGGCAATCTGTACATACTCAGAGCAACATGTTACAAGAATGTGAATAGTGGCTTTGTGCTTCTTTTCAAGTTACAGGAATTCAGGCTTCACAGCTATACCCAATCCAACAGTTTACCACTGATCTATCTCCATTCAGAGCTTCAGAATTACACCCATCAGATAAGCTACCATGTTTTGAGCCTTTTACAGAAGCAAGAGCCAATAAATCAAATCCTGTGTATCTTTATTGTTTTAGTTTTCAGTAATGAATCACGGGGAGCAGGAAGTAATCTATCCTTGGGCAGAATAGTGATAATAGCAACTACAGCAGCAGTGAACACTTGCATTATGATTACTCTGTGCCTGGACACTGTCCCATACACATTATCACAACCCTATAATGTACATACTACTGCTTAAAAGGCCGTTTTACAGATGAGAGAACTGAATTACAGAAAGCTTATGCAACTTGCCACAAACCTAGTAAATGGTGGAACTAAGATTGGAATGCTGGCAGGCAGAGCCAACTCCCTATTTACCATATCTACCTGGTGTCTACTAGACTAACCTTAATATATCCAAAACTGAACTTCTGCTATCTTAAACTGCAAGTCCAACCTTTTAATGATACCGCCCCAAAACCTTGATGTTGTCCTTGACTCCTCTTATGTCCCTCCTCCAAACCATGAAGACATGCAGTTTATCTTCAACATTTTATTTATAGTTGACCACTCTTACCACTAATACTATGATGCAAGCTCTTGCCGCCCTACATTCTACTCTCAACACAAGCGGAAAAACCCTACTAAACTGTTACTCCCTGCTGAAAACCCTCCAATGGCCTCTTATCTTATGTAGGGTAGAAGCCAAAGTCCTTATTATGGCACCTACAAGTCCCTACATGATCTGCCTCCCCCATCCTACCCAATACCACTCAAGTCTGACTACTCTTACTCTACTCCAATTGTCATTCTGGCCACTTTGTTCCCACCACCCAATCACACCAAGCTCCTACACTTCAGGACCTTTATATGGAACATTCTCCAGCTAGATATCAGCCTCCCTCACCTCCTTCAGGTCCCTACTCTCAAATATTACTCATTAATGTTAATATATAAGGCTTCCCTTAATCACCTTCTTTAAAATATCTACATCCTTTCCATCATACATCCTCCCTTCTTATCCAACTAACCCTCTTTCATTTTTCTCTATGTCATTTATCACCACCTACAATACCATACAGTATATCATCCATAGGCTCTTGGAACTGCAATGAAGCATATAATGAAATCAATTTTACCATAGGCTAACTGATATTCACAGGAGTTAGGTTCCTATGGCATCTCATCGACCTTAGAATGAAACAAAGTAGAATGAAATGACATTACTTGAGGACTGTATATTTACATATTGCCTGTGCCCCAAGAATATAAATCTCATGAGCACGAGACTTTTTAAAAATATATTTAATTTGTTATGTTCCCAGGGCCTAGAATAATGTCTTGTACATAGCTGGTGCTCAATAAATGAGTAATCCTATATTCCTATAGAATAAAAGCCTAATATGCTAAGTGTCCAGTCATCCAGTTGGCTGTTCAACCAATCAAAGCGTAATATGCTAATGATATGCTAAGGCCACTCAACTGCTTGCTACGGCATGCATTGACCACCAGGAGGCAGATGCTTCAACCAGTAGGTTAGCTTGCTGCTGGGGTCCAGCTCATCAGGACTGAGCGAGACAGGTGGGACATGCCCTGGAGCCTTCCTGCGGTCCCTCCCTGGCTGGCCAACCTCCTGTGTCCCTCCCCACCCCAACTGTGCACCGGTGGGGTCCCTTGGCCTGGCCTGCACCCTCTCCCAATCTGGGACCCGTTGGAGGATGTCGGAGAGTCAGTTTGGCCCTACGGCAGAACGACTGGTTGCTATGACGCACACTGACCACCAGGGGGCAGACGCTCAATGCAGGAGCTGCCCCCTAATGGTCAGTGTGCTCCCAAGGGGCCCAGAGATTTCCCACCTGAGAGAGGGCGCAGGCGGGGCTTAGGGGTCCCCTGAGTGCACAAATTTTGTGCACCAGGTCTCTAGTTCCATAATAAAGTTACTAGATAAAAACAAACAAACAAACAAAAAACCCCTCCAGAAACGATAAAAGATTGATTCATTTGACTGCTTTTAAAACAGACAAAAACCTTTATGCATAGAAAATAATGCCATAAGCAAAGTCAAAAGACAAATAACAAATTGGGATAAAATATCTGCTCACTAGAGAGCCTAAAATTTTAAAGAGAAGAATGGGCAAAGGATATGAATAATAGTTCACAGACACTCACCATAACCATATTGAAATACCATCTGCACCTGACATTTTGGCAAAAATCCATAAGTGTTATAAAAGGATGACATAAAAGTAGTTCAGTAAAATTTTCAAATTGATGGCTGCTATTGGTTTTTTACATGTTGCCGCTGTCTTTTGTGTGATTATTTATATTGCTGATTTCTCTTACGTATTTTAAGTTTATTGATTCCTCTCCTTTTTCTTTGTAGATGATCCTATCATCTGCAAGTAATTAGTATCTTTTTCTCTTTTCAATATTTATAAGTCTTATTTTAGCCAATTGTGCCTTAGAAACATGGGGATGAAATCATGGGTCCTAGAGGAAGACTTACGTAAGTAACTTAATCCTAGTTTTGCCACTTACTAGTACACTGTGTAATCTTGACAAGTTATTTATCATCTCTGTACCCCAACTTTCTCATCTACAAAAATAAGGATATCTTAAAGGCTGTGAAGATTAAAAGACATTTTCTATTATGCACCATAGTAAAGCTCTTGATGGTAGCCTGAATTAAAGCAATAGTTCCAATTAAGGTATGTGAGACGGAGAGAAGTGAAAAGATTTTAGTGATCTGGAGGTAAAGTCAACCATAATAGGACTTACAATTGATAAGAGAAAGAAAGGAATAAAGGTTGTGTATGGTTTTGGCCTAGGGAAACTGGGTCAAAGATGCAGGTTTAGAAGAAAAGATGGGTTTTTAGCATTTCAAAGGCACAAGGAAAAGAGTGAATGAATATCTGGGTGTAAAGAAACTACATATCCAAGTCTCCACGAATGAGATGAGTTAGAGCCATTTGGCCAGCGGCCTCATTTCCCCTTTCAACATAAAGGAAATATAACCAAAAGGTCTTTGCTGCTTTGTGATAGTTTTTAGGATCTTTCGATGCTGACCAGTGGAATAAGAGCAGATTATTCACTCATACTTCACCGCTTGGCGAACTGACGGTTCATTATTTTCTACAAAGAGTGCCTAGCACGTGTCGGTGAGAAATGACAGATGACCTCTGTCTTCTAGGAGCTCACACGTGCTCTAGTCCGCCGGGAGAAAGGGGAGCTTCCCGGCGCACCCTCGCCCCGCTCGGGCCCCCCGCTCCGGCTTCCACCACCGCGCCCGCCCCGCACCATCGCTCCACGTCTGAGCTTCCCGCGCGCTTCACGCCCCCCGCGACTTGGTGTCTGGGACGCGCGAAGGGGCGGAACCCACTGGGACCCCGGCGCTCAGGGCAGCAAAACACGGGCGTCACCTGTCGTCAGAGTCCTTGGCGTCGGAGTCCGTGACCGATTTTCTGCCCAGGGCCGGGTTGGGGGGTTTGGAGAAAAGATTCTCAAAATCCATCCTCCCGTCCAGAGTCCCGCAGCTACCTAGTGACAACCACCAGCGGGAGCGGAGGAGAGGAAGGAGGGGCTCCCGGGGCCCCGCAGGCGGCCTACGCATGCGCCGCCCGCCCCCTCTGCGCACGCGCTCCTTGCCCCAGTGCGCACGCGCGCTCTGATCAACTAGCTCCGCGCAGGCACCGCCCTAAATCCATGTTTCTGGTTGCACTTGGCGACCCGTTATCTCTCAAATATTTGCTATGGTTTTTAGGCTCGGTCCTTAGGGTTCTTCTATAGATCAAAAACCCTTTGTTTCTAAAAAGAAACATTGATTTAAGCGCTCGCTTAATATCAGGCATGTTTCACATTTAGCCCACTTAATGCTCACTGGAACCCAGGACACTCAACTTATTACAGGTGCTTTTCCACATTTTCTAGATAAGGAAACAGGTGTGGACAGTTCACGTGACTTGTAGAGTGTTTTCATCCAATGGGATTAACACAACTTTTAGGCAGACAGTTCATTTAAAAGCACCAAGAACTAAGAGGATTCAGAAAAGTGGTTGGGAAGGCTTCTTTTTGAAAGGAGCATATTTGAGCTCGGTATTGAGGTAATGTCCACAGGAAAAGATAAAGCTAGGAGTATAAATGAACTCTGGGAAAAGGCAGTTTTCCAGTCCCTTTTATGAAGTAGGACCAAAGGAGCAATTATAAGAAATGGATTTCATGCAATTATAAGAAATTGCATGAAATCCATTGGTGGTAGATTAGGGAGGTGAGGGAAAGCAAAGCATTGAAATCATTGGATAAAAAACAAAATGGAGTTACATACTTCTTTTACGTTGGTAGGTATGGGGTAATTAACATTTACAGTAAATAAGTGGGCAACAAGATAACAATAAGGAGTTTCATAGTCTCCCAGTCGAGGTGTTGGAAAAGAAAATTACCCCGACCTTTCAAAGGTGGCTTATCCTCCTAGATGCAGGAGAATAGGCTGGGCTCATATTCCAGGCAAAGAGTGAGTTGCTAAGGAAGCTAACAGGCCTGGAACTTGACACCTGCCATGACCTGCCCAGTTAGCAATTTGTGATCAGACCATCCTGGGTAGTTACTCTTGGTCTCCCAGCCTGCCAGGATGCACGTGGTCCCCAGAGCTTGCCTGGCCTACTTGTGGACCTTTGTTGTTACCACTAAGCAATGGCAAAGGAACTCAGATATTTGGAAGGGTCAAGTCCTAAGTCCATCATTTTAATAAAAAGCAAGGGCGTTTCCTCTAGAAGCAAGCCACGCTATTTTCCTCAAAACGTGATTCGGAGTACTACACATTATAAGAAGAGAGCTCGCTACAACCATGAAGGAAAAAGTACATTTCTCCATCACTAAAAATATATTAAAAATAACTCCCAATATATATTTAAAAAACACACCCCACGAGTGACCCATATTAACACAGCCCACACCGAAGGACTGCTTCAGAAGCCACTAGTTAGGAGCCTCCCCAACCCCCGGTTGGCGGCGTCCTGCGGTGCCACTGAGACCCGAACCGCCCGGGACACTCGAGCGGAGGCCGCCCCCGGACCCAGAGCCGCCTCCGCCGCTGGCCAAGTGCTGGAGACCCGCCCCTGCAGGTGACTGACGGCCGCTTCCTGCAATGGCCGACGCGCAACGGGCGGGGCGAGGCGGGCGCGCGGAGGGATATTGCGCCTGGAGTCCCCGGCTGGTGAGCGACGCCATCTTGTCGAACGCCGCCCCGGGGCCGCCATGTCGGTGAGGAGCAGTCACTGCCACGGCCACTGTCCAAACCCCTGCGTCGCGGCGCGCTCGCCCGCCCGCTCCCGAGCCTCGGCCGCCGGCGGCGAGTAGAGACTAGCGTGGCGGCGCCGGCCGCGGCCGCGCCCGTGTTTGCAGAGAGCGCATCTCTCTGGCGTGGTTGTTAACAGACTGGAAAGTCTGTGTCTGTGTCGCTCACTAGTAACCGTGAGTTTTTACCGCCTCGTTACGGCGGGCGGCCGGGGTCCCGCGCCCCGCAGACCGGCCCGCAGCCCCGCCCCGCTCCTGACCAAACATGACAGACTGTGAACACGCAGGGCGCGGCAGGTCGGAACCTTGTCTGTCTGTGTGTCGGAGGAGAGGGCTGGGCGGGGGCGGGCGGGCCCTGCATGACCGAGGCATCACCGGGCCGCCGTGCTGGACGGCGCCCGGGGAGGCCGGCTGGCGGCCGCGGGGAGGCCGGCCCCTCCCGTCCGGTCCCGTCCCAGCCCGCCGAGCGGGTCCTTCCGGCCTCCCGCCCCGCCCGCCGCACGCGCGACCCCCGCCCACGGCTGGCGCTACGGGCCTGGCCAGACAGGACCGGCCACGAATTGGTAATAACTGGTGTTTGAGCGGGACCCTAGCACACTCCGAAAAATAAACATGTTTGGGGGTTTTTTTTGTTTTGTTTTGTTTTGTTTGTTTTGTTTTTTTTTCTTTTAGGAAATATTTAAGCAAACCAACAGGCCATGTGTCTGAAATGGCAAGTTTCAAGTTTAAAATGTTAACACAAATACTTAGGCTTTGCCAACCTTGGTGAGGCACTGAGTGGAAACCCCATGGATTATCCCATCTAAGCCCAATCTTCTAAGTATGATATGTCACCTGAACATTTACCTGAGATGTTGATTTTTTTAGTTTTGCTTTACCTCTAGAGGCATACTCTTAGTTCCACTGAAAGGTTTGTGTTATTTACAGATTTTAAGCAGGGTAAAGAGCGTACTGAACTTTTGATTAGGTTTCTTACTTAGAGTCGAAGCGGTGAAATGACATTTGGGTCGATAGTGGACCAAATATACCACCGAGGTCCTATAGGGTTACACGGGAATGGAGCTGGAAGATGCCTATCGCCCGGGGCCGCGTAGCTGTTGTGTTCTAACATCTTAGCGCAAGGTCTTCACGTGTTTGGGGTGATGCTGGTGTCCGCAGACCCGCTGCGCTGCCAGTCCCGGAAAGTCTGGCACCTGTAATGACAGCGGGAGGCTGCACCGTGTAGGTTTGCGCGAGTGCACTCTGTGATGCTGGCACAATGCTGCCTCACCGAGCCATTTCTCAGAGCGCATTCCCTTTGTTAAGCAGCACGTGCCTGTACGTTGACATCTTAATGATGAGGAAGAAGGAAGAGCTTTCCTTCTCTAAAAGTATTAGAACCCATTGAATGTGACTGCAAAACCCATTGCATCTGATTCTTCTATGTAGTATATTGAAAAATCTAGAATCTGGCAATTCTTTGGGAATAGAGGTAATCAAAAGTACACATTGTGCATACACATTGCTGAAGTTCTACCGATGGACTAATGTCTGCTTTCGGGCAGCATTCCAAACGCTTCAACGCGCACAATACAGAAGCAGAAATCACAAACATCACAGAAATTTGAAAATTTAAAATATCTAAATAGCTGGCAATTTTTGAGAGGGATAAAAATGATATTTCGATAACTTTGGTACTGTAATGATAAAAGATTGCCAGAAAGCATTAAACATACAGTAATTTTTTAGAAAGTGAAAAAACTTTAAAATTATGAGTAAGCTTGCACTTGACATTTTTCATGATTTATTTTTACATTGTCTTACTAAAATAAGAAAATTCTAGGGATGGGTTGAGAAGTTTCCCACTCAATATCTGTAGACAAACCAAAGATGAGGTTTTGCCTAGGAGCCTAAAATAATTTTTTTGTGTGTATGGAAGAAGAAAATCTGTTGTTTGTTCACAATATGTAGAATTATGTATCTATGTATTGAAGAAACTATGTCACCAAATTCAGGTGTCAAAATAATTTTGCTAGTAAGGAACTTTAAAAATAATGAAAATTTAAAACACTGAATCAGAAGTTAAAAAAAAATTGAAAGAATTTTTCGTAAGATATATTAACAGCTTAGTAGGAACCAAAGATTAAGTAGTAAGCTTATTTTCTATTAGGAATAAGAAAATATTTTCTAGTAATTTCTGAAACAAGGTTAGCTTATTAAGTGGCAGCATAATTCTGAGGCAAAAAGATGTGTTTTCCACACTTTTTTTTTTATTATTGTTCAACCTACATGAAAAAACAAAACAACGACATCAAAAAAACAAAGTTAACTAGGAGTCAGAAGAAATTATTCTAGCTCCAGCTTTGGTACCATTTAGCTTTGTGAACTTGAGCAAGCCTGTTTTCTTAATTGCTAAGAGGGTTCTGCAAGAATGTTTCAAGTTCTCCAAGATCGGGTTCTCAATCATCTATGGAGAGCTTTTTCAAAGGTGTTGATGTCATTGCTATGTCTAAACCTCAGCCTGTGTTTAGGTTTTTAAAAGCTCAAATTATGCTAAGACCTTGTAATTTGAGAACTACTATACTAGATCATTGTTTCCAAACTTAGCTAATCATCCAGTCACTTTGAGGAATAAAAATTTCTGTCCTGCTCAGAGCAATTGAATCAGAATTTCTGAGAATTGTGGTAATCTGTATTTTTAATAGGCTCCCCTGAAGTGATTCTTAAGAAATTGGGGGGAAATGGACTAATCTATGGAATCCCCAGATTTTCTGTGCTTCCATGTTACAGTTATACTGTAATAAAAGTTTCTGTTAATTAGATGGTGAGGATATATGAATTCTGGTATTTGGGGCTATGCATTGTCTCAAGGACATTCTATTTCTGACATTCCTGAAAATGAAGGTATATTGTGAGTGCAGGAAAAACTTAAATCTATGATTTTTATTCACAACTACTTTGGTTATACAAGTTAAAATATTACTATTATACTATATATGCAAATGAGATTCTAAATGGAAACTCACATAATGCACATTTTTTTCTCTTTAAATGTTTTCTTGCACATGTTTTAATTGGTGAATATTTTGCACAAGATTGTTTGCCAAATGAGTTAACTTTTTTAAAAAAAATACCCACTTGGTGTACTTTCCTCTAAATATAGGATGGGACAAAAGCAGGTTTAGAGTTCATATGGAAAATTTTATAACTAATAAATAATAATACAAGAATAAACTGTTTTGCATACTCACTACTGTAAACCTACTTTTGCCCCACTCTATTTTCATGCCTGGGGTGAAAACACTATTTTTATAAAGTGTTAACAATATTAAAATACTTATAAACATGTAGACATATAGAATATTAATTAGTAAGTAGAAGGCTTCTGCCTAGGTCTTTAGAAATAAATAATAGAGGTTGGGAGAAGTCAAAGGGAGATGAAATTCTTGTTTCTTTTTTCATTCATTTCTTCCTTTCATCCAGTTCTCTTAGGCACAACTCCAACCACCTACCTAGCTTTATATTGTACCTGACTATTATCTCAATTAAGACAATCCACAAACAACTCCTAAAGGTTAAATACTGAGTTCGTCCTTTAGACATCATATCTGCAGTAGAGTAGGAAAGGTTAATATACATTCAAATAACTATTGTACAATTTTCTGAAATATGCTAAAGGTCAAAAGTTTTACTGGCCGTCACTGGGGAAAAAATTTAACATGAGCAGTTTATATAAAGCTTAAGATTCTGTCTTTCATTGATAAGAAGGTATGGTTAATCCTTTCTTTTGGGAAGAGGTTATTTGCTCGTTATGAACAACTTTCCTACCTTCTTTCCCTCTTCTCCCGCCTCCTACTTTTCTTCCTCATGTAAAACAAGAACAACAGAACTCCACCTAGTCAGAATGGTAGGAGTTTGTATCTCTCCCTCACCCCCACAGAATGATGAGAACCTTGTTGGGAGACTTGGAGAATCTGGAGAAGTGAGGTTGGAGAAGATGATTACACGTTCCCTTTGTAATAGGGCTTTCATTTGATTCTCACATTAATCCCAGTAGGTAGTACAGCATTACAGTGTGTCATATTTGTTTGATATCTCACAGGTAGAGCCTAGATAACCCAGGAATGCAAACTCCTACCTGAAGTATTAATGCAGTACGCGCTAGCCTTCACTTCTTGAATTGTTTGGGATTGAAATGTGCTAGTTGTGTGTGTGTGTGTGTGTGTGAGTGCGCGCGCGTGCACACTAGTATTTTAAGAGAGCCCTTTCATTCTTAATAAAACCTGGGTTCTGAGCTGAGTTTTTTCCTCTAACTTGGTTAATGCTTTTTTCTTTTCCATGATTTTTCTTATTTCTGAAATCATCTAGTTTTAATAAGTCACTAATTTTAATTAAATTACAGATGCAACTTCTTACATCAGCGTTCACTCAGTGCTCCATACAATATCTGGTGTATAAATTAGTATGTTTACTGAAGTAAACATCTGTCCTCCTTAGGCCATTAGTCAATTAATTGTATTCTTAAGTGTACAATTCAGTGGTATTAAGTACATTCATATTGTTGTGCAACCAATCTCCAGAACGCTTCATCTTGAAAAACTGAAACTATCATTTTTTATTCCTGAATCTGCTAATTCAGCTATTACTAAAACTATCAGAGTGAGTGTTTCTTTAGCCTAAAAACCTCAGACATCATGTACAGGTTTGATGTAGGAAAGCACTTAACTGTTAGGAAGACATTTTTCTTTTCCTAGCCCCTTATAAACAAGTTATTTCATTCACTTTTAAATTTCGTTCATTACATTTTTTATTTTTATTTATTTTACTTTTAAATATATTTTTATCGATTTCATAGAGGAATGGAAAGCAGAAAGAGATAGAAACAATAATGAGAGAGAATCATTGATCACCTGCCTCCTGCATGCATCCTACAGGGATCCAGCCTGCAGCCCAGGCATGTGCCCTGACCAGGAATTGAACCGTGACTGGGAATATAACCGTGACCTCCTGGCTCATAGGTTGAAGCTTAACCACTGAGCCACGGCAGCTGACCTAAATTTTTATTTATCGGACATTTCTGTGCCAAGTATAGTGATAAGTACTGGGGAAACAATCTGAATACAACATCACTGAACTTGCTCTCCAGGATCTTATGATCCAGTAGGAGAAACGGATTGGTTAATACATATTGATAGCACCATGTGTAATGGATGTGTGAACTGAATGCAGTGGTGGCACAGATGGGAGCATCTGGGAGGCATCATGGGATAGACAGGTCTGGAGGGTGAGTAAGAGTTTTGGCCAAGCAGAGGCAGTAATATATGAAAAGTATAAAGAAATGAAATGGTAGATTCACTGGATAGAAAGAGTGTAGTATGCGGAGTTTGTACAACATTATTTGGGCAATGAGGAAAATACTTAATAAAGATCTTGTCAAAGTTTTTCAGCAGGAGAGTGATCAGATACATTTTTGGGTATGATATCTTAGAGGCTAGGAGACAGTAGACTACTGAAAGATTAGAAGACAAGTTAGGGAGCTTTCAATCACTTTCATTAAATGTTAAGCACTTAATATTGAGTATTCTATGCTCAGGGAAGATAGCAGTAAAGAAAATAATCCTTTACCTAATGGATCTTACATTTTCTTTGGAGACAATAAACATGAAAAACAAATGTGTTAGGTGATAAAGTAGGTAAAGGAAAGTAAGAGTATACTAAATTAGGACATTTAAAAACTTGAATGAAAGAGTGCTACAGGATTTGCAAATAGGTGGATTTCAGGCCTAAAATCTGCCCACATTGTGGTTTTCCCAACAGGGTGTTTCAAAATATTTGTGTTTGAGTGCCATCAGGCTTGACTTGTGTTCTTCAACCTCCACAGTACTATCTCTCATACTTTCTCCGCAAAGTTAGCCATCTACGCAAGGTCGGCTTCACTCATTAGGTGACCTGCCTGACCACTTGTTACACAGTGAAGTGGCAATCTAGCTACCAGAAAACGTCACAGAGATGGTGACTTTGAATTCACCTGGTCAAGCCTCCACTCTTAGACTTCCAGCATATTCTTTTGTTCATAGGTGCCCCCTGGATTTGTACAACATAGTGGTCCTGCTTTAGTTTTTCAGATTCAGAAACTGATCAGTCTCATAGCTTATCAGACTTGGGGATGTTAATTCATCCTCAAAAATAATAACAATGGCTAACATTTATTTGGTGCTTAATGTATGAGAGTACTTTACATGAATTATTTAATTTAATCTTCACAACAACCCAAGGAAGTAGTCTCCATCTTTGCAAATGAAGAAACAGATACTAAGAGATTGCTAAATTTTCCAAGGTCACAGAGTAAATCAGTGGGAACTCAAATAATCTAACTCCAGAGCTCAAACTTGTATCAGGGAGTATATTCTCTTCATGTAGAATGATATTTGAAAAACTAAAGTTATTAAAAGTTGCCTAATAAACAAGAGCATGGGATTAGAACAAGGCAGTCGATTATAAATGAGTATGATTTTAAATGGCATTAGACTCAGATAAAGTAATATTTCCATCTTATATCTACCAAGTAGATTCTTGTTCCCATCTGCCTTACAGGATATCCTCACTCCTAGGCCAGTGGTTGGCAAACCGTGGCTCTCGAGCCACATGCGGCTCTTTGGCCCCTTGAGTGTGGCTCTTCCACAAAATACCACGTGCGGGCGTGCACATACAGTGTGATTGAAACTTTGTGGCCCATGCGCAGAAGTTGGTTTTCGGCTCTCAAAAGAAATTTTAATCGTTGTACTGTTGGTATTTGGCTCTGTTGACTAATGAGTTTGCCAACCATTGTCCTAGGCAATGCTTCCCTGGACACTGGCCACATATGTCTTTCCATGTTTCCTTTTCATCACTTTCATTATTAACCAATCCTCATTTCTGACAGATAAATTTCTTTTCATTGCATGTTAATATCTCAAATTTTAGTCATCTTTTTACTTGGTCCTGTGTTTCTGACTTTCTAATCTCCATTCTGGTTCATCTTGTTTTGGTTTTATGGTTGAACTTTCTGAGGGCATTTTAAAAAATACTTTTATTGATTTTCAGAGAAAGAGGAAGGAAGGGGGAGAGAGAAACATTGATGTCAGAGCATTGATTGGCTGTCTCCTGCATACCCCTGCTGGGGATGGAGCCCTCAACCCAGGTGTGTGCTCTTGACTGGGAATTGAACCAGCAATCTTGAGCTGCACATTGAACAGGGCCTGAGGGCATTCTTATTTCCAATCTTTTTCAGGTGTTTGTGTCCTGGAAGATATACTTGATTGCTGATACCATGTACCAACCCAGACAGTAGTCATTGGATGACATTAATAAAAGTAATTTCAATAGATTATTATTACTCTTACACAGAGCAACCTTTCTCTATTATAAAATTATATATGTTACTTTATTTATAATATCATGGCTTAACACTTTAAATGAACTGTTTTAATACTTAAACTTTCACAAATCATAGCCACATTCTTGAGTGGCAAATAAATGACGAAAGCAAATTCCACAGAGTTTTTAAAAGGAGTCCTAAGTTAATTATCATTTAAATTATACATAAAACAATTGTGAAAATCAATAATCTTATAAAATTGATAGAAAATTAAAAACCCATGTTTAGAACTCAGGATACTCGGTACTTTACATATATTGTTTATAATTCACATACTTTAATTCATTTGGTCCATATGACAATACTAATATCTTCATTTTATAGTTTAGGAAGCAGAATCAGAGGGTAAATAACTTGTCCAAGGTGACTAAACAGCTGAGTGAGAATTAAAGTCTTTGTGTGGCATTCGGTTTCAGTCCTCTCTGTTGCTTTCATTGCCTCCTAATGATAGTAAATCTGCTATCAGATGCTGGGTTGGGTTTTGGACACTTAAGTGGTTTGGGGTTTTCTTTGAGGTGTTATTTGATCACAGGTAATTTCATCCTAGTCATTATAAATTCATCTTATATGACAGCATTTTTCTGAATCTAAAACATTAAAAATTGAATTTATAAAGAATATGAATTTTTCATATAATTCAAGAGAATATGGAATAAATTTAACTTAAATCTGCAAATTTTTAGCTATGAAAAACACAAGTTTCAGTCTGTTAAGGGAATTCATTGAAAATGCATAGAGGATCAGAAGAACTGACAATAAAATATTGTTAGATCACTGGTACGTGTGTGGGGTTGAGTTCTTTATAACTTCTACACTAGCTCATAAAGAAGGTTGCAGGTTGATTTCTACCCTTGGACAACATAGGCGTCTGTTTAAAAATTATAGTTTGGGTAAGCAAATAAAAATGAAAGTGAATAATTTAAGTAAGAAATACCTACATCTTTTGACTGTATAAATATATTGCACCAAATATACATTTTTTAAATGCCTAATGTCCAAGTGTGAAAGCCAGTATTTGACCAAAGTTGGGGCTGAAGCTAGCATCATTATCATATATTAAATTTCTGGAATAATCTTAAATATCCTTTAAATTATTATAATTTGTTATAAAAGTTGTTGTCTAATCTTAAAAATAGGGCATGACAGTAGAGTAACAATAATTTTCAACACTGCCTATTGCTAGGTTGCTTCTGTGATTGCTGTAGTGCACATGATAGGTCCTGAATAGAGGGTCATTTCAACCAATATTGGAATACAAAATAGTTGGGGGAACTTTTTTTCACTAATACTTTCTTTTTTATATATTTTTAAATATCTGGAGGAAAGATGATTGATTATGTTTCACATGACTTTAGAGTTTTTTCTCATGAAATTTTGCACTAACAATGTTAACATTATGTTTTTAATTCACACATAAAGGATAAGAATTTGGGAATAGGATTTTTTTCTGGAAAGATTTATGGAGTTAAGTAATTAAAAATTAAACACCATCTTTAGAAGTTATTTTGTTGAATGTTATGAATACTACTATGCCAAATAATAGAACAAAGTTAGAATTATGACAAATTTATTATTTTGCTTTGTATATGTCATTTAAATTTTTAATCATTTTTTAGCTTTAAAAGGATACAGTATTTTTCCTGAAGTCATAATCTATCAGTATTATTACTCTATTTTTCATTTGATTGTTTGAAAATTGTTACTTTATTGTGCTCTGGCCAGGAATCAAACCCAATATCTTTCAGTGCACCAATCAATGCTCAACCAACTGAACCACACTGGCCAGGGCCGAAAAGTAGCTCTTATAATCATCATTAATTGCAACCTTTTTCTCTTGCATCAGTATACATTTATACTTATCTAAGTCGTAAATTGTCAATATATCAATATATAAAGCACACAAGGAGATTCTCATTCTTAAGTTGTACCTAAAATATCTTCTTAATTTAGAAAATGAATATGCAGGTACTAACAGTGAATTCAAATGACATGGCTTTCTTATATATGACCTTGTTACCCTGATTGGATAATACTGACCTAATGTCATGCAATCCCTGATCACATCACATTCAGGGACACCAGAAGTGACTTGAAGCCAGCCAAGGCACAATGGAGAAACATGCTTTAGCTCAATACTTAAGCCAAAGCCTAATTTTAGAGCATCTTTTAAAAAAATACTGCTATCACACTCCCCAAATCCTGAAGCCCCAGTACCTCATATTATAGGTAATCTGGTATCCGTTAATTTGGGAAGTTGGACACTTATAGACCAAGGGTCCTTTTTAGATATTGGATCAGAGGCAATTTCACTCAGCTCATTGTAGATTTATCCTTCAAGACTTTTTCAACTTTTGTTTGACATCATACCTGAAAGATTGCTTTCTGGCTTTCAAATTCTAAAGGTATTTTATTTGCTGGGATTGGTTTCTGTTGAATTTCTAGTTTATCCAGTCTATACTGAAGAGCCTAAATTAAGAGGAGGAAATGAAAGTAAGTGAATTTTAGCTCAGTGAGATATCCCAGATAATATATGAAATATGAAAAGAAAATTTTAAATGTCTCAAAAAAACAAACAACAAACAAAAAACTGTGGCCCTAGCTGGTTTGGCTCAATGAATACAGTATCAGCCTGTGGACTGAAGGGTCCTGGGTTTGATTCCGGTCAAGGGCACATGCCCAGGTTGCAGGTTTGATCCCCAGTGTAGGGCATGCAGGAGGCAGCCGATCAATGATTCTCATCATTGATGTTTCTATTTCTCTCTACCTCTCCCTCTCTGAAAGCAATAAAAATATATATTTTAAAAATAAAAGAACTATGGCAAGTGAGTTAACAGTTTTGAGTCATGTAATAGTCTGTCTCTGCTTATGGCATAAAGGCTGTTTGAGGAATGGAATGCTTTTCCTTCATGATGTCAAATGTACAAGTTTAAGACTATATTTTAAAATTCTTAATTTTTCTTCTGGCATTGAATGGGGTTGGGGAATTAACATTAATCAGCAGCCAATTTTATTTAAATATTTTCAAAGGAGCTCTTTGTAAATAAAATACTTGGTGTGCCTTCCTATCTTACTAAATAGTACTGTTTTATCATTTTCTAAGTTACTTTGGGTTATCATGAATATCTGTTGCCACCGTTGCCACTCTGACACTAGGTGCTACATTCCATCTTGTATTTTGTTACATTAAGGAGACTTTAGAAATATGGGAGCTTTGACACACTGTAGGAAAAGGAGAAATGCCCTCATGAACAGTCTTCAAACTTGGTGCACTCCAGCTTCCTTTTTGCTTTTCCTTGTTTTGGTAATTTTTAATTGTTATTTATTCTCTGAAGGAAAATATGGGCAATTTCCCCTTAGAATCCATGCCTCTTGGATTTATAACCTTTCCCAATTTCAATGAAAGTAACTCTAGTCTAGCATACCCATTTTATTCAAATGCATGTATTTCAAGTAAATCACAAGAGGAAAGGAAATTTTAGTTGAGGACTGTCGGCTAGGTATAGTGATAAGTGATTACCTAACTGTCTTAATCCTTAATCTGCAATGGTAAATTGGTTAGTCCCATTTTACTAGTATAGATGAGGAACCTGAGTATTGAGTGTGAGATAATTTGTTCAAGTTCATATAAGAACTTGTGAGATAATTTGTTCAAGTTCAAGGTAATATAAAACTGGGAAGCAAGACTTGAACCCAGATCTTTCCCTCTCAGAGCATCTGTTCTACCCTACTATGAATGTCTTAAGTATTCAGTTTTAACATGCCATGAATTTAAAGCATTAATTCGTCCTTTTAAGAAATCTATTATTAGTTATTGTTCTTGTTTAACATTCCTACTTTAATTTTCAGTTACAGGTGACTTCACTTTGCCAGAACCCTGAGCCCTCATTAAAGGGTTTGTTTTGGGGTTGTTTTTGGTGCTGGTGGTTGTGTGTGTGTGTGTGTGTGTGTGTGTGTTATTTTTTTGGTTTGAGTCTTTAACTTTAGGTGAAAATTGCTATTCTGGCAGCCTCATTAGTATTCCACTCTTATCTGGATATTGGTGCTTAGCCCGGTTTTGTTTTAATTAAATAGCAAATCTTAGTAAAAACAGCATTTTTATTTTTTCCAGCATCCCCCTCTTTTCTTTTCCTCTTCTGCGTTGGATGTGGAGGCTTTCACCTAATAGGCTGTTACCAACCTGCACCACTCTTGATCAACTTGTCTGAGATCTGAAATGAAGTAGGGAGACCCATTTTCCATCTCTGCCTCATTTAAATATTACCTCTTTTTAAAAAAATCTGTATAATAAAAATTTTGACAATCTAACAGGCCTAGTTTGGTAGCTACTATTTCCTGACAGTCATTAAAATAACTCCTGTGGAATTGAAGTAACTCACATTTACTTTTGCATGTTAGAAATACAGCTTTCAGATTTTAACAGTTCTTTGTATCATCTCTTAAAATAACACCTAAATGCTGCATCAGTGAAATTTTCTTTTCCTGATATTTTATTATGAAAAATGTTAACATATAAAAATGTGGAAAGAATTTTACAGTAAACAGCCCCATATTCTGCCTACCAGTTGGTGAGGTTCTTAAATTTTTATATCAGCTACTGTGAAGTGTTTGGGCTATTTGCAAGTTCTTCCTAAGAACAAACACGTGTGTAGCTGTTAAAGCAACATGGTTAAGATGATGGATGGGTCTGGAAATCGAGTGCCTGGGTTTGGATTCTAGCTGTGACATCTGCTAGCAATTAGTTTAGCTCTTTGCCTCCTTTCTGTGCCTTATTAATTGGGATAATAATAGTATTTCATAGATTTCACATGACGATGAAATAAACTGATCCAACATAGCTGACAGCATAGTAAGTGCTCAATAATTGTTAATTATCACACTAGTTTGTTTTTTTACTGCAAATTTTGAATCGAGATGTAACTTCAGAATTATTTTATTATGAACACATTAGCTGGGATCAAAGATAGACAGATAGTGAAAGAATTAGATAATAAAATATGTAGACTAAAAATTATTGAGCATTATTTTTAAATTATTTGTTAAAGTCATGGATCCATAATCCTCCAACAGCCCAAGTTTTTTAAAGGTTCTGTTCCAGGCAGTATTTGGCCTTTGTGGGGAAAACAGCAAAGTTAACTTGTCCTCTTTTAAAGACATAGCTGAAATGGCATCATTTACATTTCTTTTGTTCATGTCTATATTAGAGTGACTGCAGGGCTATTGAGACCAGCTGGTACGCGATAGTGAGTAGTGGATCTGCCTCTAAAAAAATATCCTGAAGCTTTATTTACATCCGCTATCTTTTTTATCTTTATTTTGTTGACTTCTGCCCTTATATTTATTATTTTTATTCTTTTTGTTCTTTTGGTTTTGCCCATTTTCAAGGTCTTCATTTGAATGTATGTATAGTTCATTTGTTCTTAATCATTTTTATTTTCTGAAAATGTGTTTAAATAAAAACATAAATCTCCCTCTGAGGACTCCTTTTCTTTGTTCAGAGGTCTTTTATAACTTCATGGTATACTCTGTACCAAATTTATACATGGAAGTTAGTTCATCAGGGGGCTACATTGCTTGAATTTAGATGTTTCATTAGTACATTACTGATATATTCATTACCTACAGCAGGTGGTATGTGTGTATATATATGTGTATATATATATATCTGTACACATGTATGTATATACATATGTATATATATGTATAATGAAGTAACATTTTCAAGGTATAAATTATGGGAATATTGAAATATTCATGGAGGATTGTCTGAAGGATAATAGCCTATTGCAGTGGTCGGCAAACTCATTAGTCAACAGAGCCATATATCAACAGTACAACGATTGAAATTTCTTTTGAGAGCCAAATTTTTTAAACTTAAACTTCTTCTAACGCCACTTCTTCAAAATAGACTCGCCCAGGCCGTGGTATTTTGTGGAAGAGCCATGCTCAAGGGGCCAAAGAGCCGCATGTTGCTCGCGAGCCACAGTTTGCCAACCAGGGCCTATTGATTTCTCAGTGTTAATTGTTTTCAACTAATTTTTCTGCCTCAATTCTGCCTCAACACTGTTGGGGGAAAAGCATTCTCATTAGTGACAGTGGGTGTGGCTAGCATCAGAATCTCCATGTACATTCCATTGTGGGCTTTCACTGGACTACTGTAGTGTGTCTGAACTGCTTCCATGCACCTGTTTGTTTTCTCTAGGTCTGTTTTTCACTTTCAGTCAGAATG
The DNA here is from genome assembly GCF_951640355.1 of Cnephaeus nilssonii. Lineage (NCBI taxonomy): Eukaryota > Metazoa > Chordata > Mammalia > Chiroptera > Vespertilionidae > Cnephaeus > Cnephaeus nilssonii. The sequence continues at coordinate 56,768,644 of NC_137086.1, read as the reverse complement.
GAAGCCTAATTACATCACCTTCTTTCCTGAAAACTCTTCAGTGCTTCCTCATTTTCTCAGGATGCTCAAAGTTCTGTGTGATCCAGTGCCACCTGTAACTTCAGCATTCTTTTGAATCAGCCTCCCCCCTTTTCCTTATGAGCCAGTGATACTGGCCTTGTCTCAGTTCCTGTCTCAGTTCTACACAGAAATTTTGTTCATCCTATTTCCTGTTTGCCTGAGGCCCACCCTTGTCTCTCAGGCTAACTCTTCATCTCAGTTCATTCATGACTTCCTCAGGGAGAGCCTTCCAGACTTTCCCCTACTGTGTGTGCTCATAGCACTATTTACCTTCTTCATGTACTTGTATGGTTGTTACTTTATTTTTGTGATTCTTTGATGTCTGTCTGTCACCTCCACCACTAGATTGAAAACGTTATTAGAGAAAACCATGTCTCTTTCTTGTTTGCCATTGTATCCTCACTGAGGTGATGAATAAATATTTTCTAAATGAATTTATGGCTTTTTTTTTCTGACAGAAAATTCTTATATACATAGTTTTTGAGAATCACTTCTCCAAATGTGGATTTCATCCCTGGGTTAAATCAGGACATGGGGCACTGTGTACTTGAACAATATTACTTTGTTTCTTCAACTAATTGCTTTTTCTCAATTGAACTGTGCACCATGTTCTTCACATTGGAGTATGCTGTAAGTCATAAGGTGTTGAGTTGACTATATGGACACTATCAATAGTATCCATTGTGCCAGATAATAGTGTCTTTATGAGAACTCAGGACAAATATCTCTCTGATCTCACTCCCACAAAAAATATTGTGATTCTCTTGAATAAGCGGTCTGGGTTTTTTTTGTCCTGGAAGCACTTTTGTCTTACACCTAATCCTTGTTTCTTGAAATGCAGAGCCAAGTTTGCAGCTCACATCTAAGAATTAGTCCAGGGTTTCTGGCATGCCCCTCTGAAAACTAATCTTAATCTCAGCATCATCTTAATCTTTAGAATTTTAACTGATTTACATATTTTATAGTTTGTTCAATAAAAGGCTCTATAATTAGCTTTCAAGGAAGAATGAAACTCCATCAGAGCTTGCTTTTTTTTTTCTTTTTTATCTGTTTGCTGGGTAAGAAATGAGTTTAGTGTGTTTCTATGTGCTGAAAGGGGTGAGAATAACAGGAGAATGAAAAGTATTACATAGTGGGAGGAATTCTAGGTGTTATGATTGATTCATTTAGGAACTAGAAATTCTTCCCTTTTTTTGCTTATGTCACAAAAGCACAGGCATTGCTCTATAGCAGGGGTCCTCAAACTTTTTAAACAGGGGGCCAGTTCACTGTCCCTCAGAACTTTGGAGGGCCGGACTACAGTTTTTTAAAAAAAAAAAAACCATGAACAAATTCCTATGCACACTGCACATATCTTATTTTGAGAGCTTGTTTGGAGGTTCTAGCAGGGGAGCGCAGCTACTCGTATACCCTTGACCGAAGACCGGTCCTCTCCTCTGGGGGGAAGGTCGTCCTCTTCGACCGAGTGCACAGCTTCGGGAGGGATGCACATGGATCGGTGAGGGAGGAGGGGGACACCCGCCTAGCCAGCCAGATCAGCCGTATCAACCCTTGCGATCAATGGGGTGACAGATGTCGCAGCCAGATCGCCCTCACATCCAAAAAAAAATTTATTTTGAAGTAAAAAAACAAAACGGCAAAAACACCCGCATGTGGCCCGCAGGCCGTAGTTTGAGGACGCCTGCTTTATAGAGATAGTTGAAGTATATGAGAGTTGTCTGTTAGGCTCAGGGATCTGTATTTAACACTTTTGTGCACACATGCTGGGGAACTAGGCAGAGTTTTATTTTAACTGCCTCTGCCCCACCTCTTAGTCCTACCCACACAGAGCAGCAGTTACAGGTTCACTGCTATATGGGTTATGATTTCTGTGGAAGTTGTTATCAGAGACCTTGCTTGGTATTTAGCTTGACTAAATATCAGAATCCCTTTGTTTTCCTTGTGTTGCAAAATAAAATTTTGTGCCATTTGATGAAATGGCAGCTGTGCAGTAGCATATCTGACTCTGGAGACCAGGCATTGGAGGAGAAGTAGGAGCAGCCACAACTATTATAAGGAGAAACTAGAAGGCATTTTAGAGTGATAACTGAAGAATCCCTCACTTTGACCAGATCTTAAGACTCCTTCAGAGTCCACTTTTGATGGCCACGTTCTCTTTTCTTTTAGTTTGAGTATAGATTGGTCAACTTTCCGTGTGGCATTCATTACTCTGTGGGCAGCAGGATCTAGGGCAGTGATGGCGAACCTATGACACGCGTGTCAGCACTGACACGCGTAGCCATTTCTGATGACACGCGGACGCTGAGGCGGCCGCATGCCAAGGATGAAACATTTGCGAAATAATGTTTTTTCCTCAAAGTGACACACTACCCGAGTTATGCTCAGTTTTTTGGCCAAGTTTGACACACCAAGCTCAAAAGGTTACCTATCACTGATCTAGGGCTACGCAGTTACCTACAACTACTTGGAGCAATGACTTTAGTTTGTTGTACTGCTAGGGCTTTACAGTATTATTTACCTTTACAGTCAGTGTTAGTAACTTTTTTGGGGGAATACATAAACCAGTAACATAATCATTTATTATCATTAGTCATTTATTATCTGTATTTGTACAGAATTGTATGTTCCATGCTTTTATTTTTATTTTATTCTTTAATTCTTTATTGTTGAAAGTATTACATCTGTCCCCTTTCCCCCAATTGATTTATTCCAGCCTGTCCCCACCCCCCAGCCTAGACCTTCAATGTTAGTAACACATTTTTTATAAATTTCCAAGTTATATGACTCCCATAGTTGAAAATAGAGCCCTCATGATTCTAGCATAAAGGGAATAACAGTTTTTTTCTCCAGAGAAATCACTGTCTTTTTAGACACTCCCAGAGAAGCATGGCCTCCTGGAGGACATGGGAAAGAAATGTCTATAAATGTCTAATTATTACATGTTACATATAAGTGTTACTTGTATATGCTAGATTTTGATGATGCAAATATGAGTAAGCATGTCAATTCAGGAAATGACTAGAAGAGCCACATTCAGTTGTAAAAACAAAAAGGAATTACTTGTACCAAGTCCCATTCCTGAATTGGTATTTGGGTTGAGGCTTTGACAAATGCTAAGATTGGCTCAAGGAGTAAAACAAGCCAAGTAAAAATTGCCATGGCTGCAGATTGTAAAAAAGGATAAGCTGAGTTTCAATCAACCAGATACATTTCAGGTGTCAAAATGTGTTGGATAAATGATAAAGGCAAAAGTGCTTTGGAGGCTGTAGATACCCAGATTTTACCACTGGTGGTTTGTAAAGGGAAACGTTTTCTGAAACAAATACAGCAAGCCATTTACGACATAAATGTTCAAGGGCCAGTTGGGGATAAACATAAAATCACAAAGACGTGTCAGGTAGCTCTTCCATGGCCCCAGTATTCCTTAAGGGGAAGTACCTAGTTTGGTAGAAAGTTGGGTCAAAGCTTAATCAAGAGGGTTCCATGTAAGCTAAACAGGTTGAGGGAGAAGATCAGGGAAGGTGCAGGCAAAGCCTAGGAAACTCAAGCGAGTTTTCTGTGAAGCCTGCTGACAAGTTAGCCAGTTCATTACTTACATAGTGCATTCTCAATCAGCATTGTTAGCTCATGTCCCTCAACCAGCAGGAGAATACTGACCCCCAAGAGGCCAGATGGTCATAGGTAACATGAGGAACAGTTTTCATACTGTGGCTAAGCAGTTTTAGCCTGAGGGGCGGTTTAAGGCGCTGGCAAGGTGGATGAGAACCTGCCTTACAGCAGCCTCCATAAAGCAGGGAGGTGAGTGAGAGTCTTACAGCGGCACCTCCAGGACCTCCTGTCTTCCATACCCTGGAGGAGCACAGGGTGCTCCGCCAAGGCTCAGGGCACCTGTGGTTGGGCCTGTCTGTTTAGCAGTGTGGAGACATGAAGAGCAGCTCACCTACCCATCATCCGTGGGAAGGGGGAGAGGACATTGGATCAGGGCATAGTTTCAAGCACTTAGGAAATTTGTGTTCTGTTAGTCTTAGGATAAGCAGTCTATTCTAATGTCTGCTCCCAGACTGTGAAGAGGTCCTGGATATCCTCTCACAGTCGCTTGGGATATTCTGGGAGATGTCCTTCTTATGATCATACAACTTATCCCAAGAAGCTCATATTCATGAGTAGTGTCTGTGTAGTATCATCCATCAGGAGTACTGGTAACGCCTTTTAGTGAGAGTTTTGTATTTCTTCCAAATACGCAGCTTCTAACCTGTAGTTTGTAACAGGAGCCTCTAGGCAGCATGAAGAAGCAGAAACTGCCTGTGGAGGTAACACTGAATGGTTCTAGTTCATTTATTTTACTAGTCAACAAAACCAGAATGGAAAAAAGTAGATACCTCTATCGAGGCACATCAGTTTATGAGGATTTAGTGGATAATGACCTCAAAATAGGAACATATCAGGGGCAGTAAGAGCATTGGCCAATTCGTCTTTAATTTACTAGTACACCACAGTGTGCTATGATTTTCTCCAGTTGTCTCCTATCCACATATTTAAATCAAGAGATAAAACCTTTTTTACTTGATTGTAATTTTTTTAAATGACAGCTTTATTGAGACAGAATTCACCCATTTAAAGTGTTCACTGGTTTTTAGGATATTCACAGAGTTGTATAACCATTACCACTGTCTAATTTTAGAACATTTTTATCACTCAACTACAAGCCCGGTGCACGAAATTCGTGCACGGCGGGGGGTTGTCCCTCAACCCAGCCTGTACCCTCTCCAATCTGGGACTCCTGGAGGGATGTCCGACTGCCCGTTTAGGCCCGATCATCGGGCCTAAACGGGCAGTCGGACATCCCTCTCACAATCCAGGACTGCTGGCTCCCAACTGCTTGCCTGCCTGCCTTCCTGATTGCCCCTAACCGCTTCTGCCTGCCAGCCTGATCACCCCCTAACCACTTCACTGCCAGCCTGGTTGATGCTTAACTGCTCCCCTGCCAGCCTGTTTGCCCCCAACTTCCCTCCTCTGCCAGCCTGGTCACCCCTAACTGCCCTCTCCTGCAGGGTTGATCACCTCCAACTGCCCTCCTCTGCCGGCCTGGTCACCCCTAACTGCCCTCTCCTGCAGGGTTGATCACCTCCAACTGCCCTCCCTTGCAAGCCTGGTCCCTCTCAACTGCCCTCCCTTGCAGGCCGGGTGCCTCCCAACTGCCCTCTCCTGCTGGCCTTCTTGTGGTGGCCATCTTGTGTCCACATGGGGACAGGATCTTTGACCACATGGGGGCAGCTATATTGTGTGTTGCAGTGATGATCAATCTGTATATTACTCTTTTATTAGATAAGATAGAGGCCTGGTGCACGGGTGGGGGCCAGCTGGTTTGCCCTGAAGGGTGTCCGGATCAGGGTGGGGTTCCCTTGGGGTGTGGGGCGGCCTGAGCGAGGGGCCTGTGGTGGTTTGCAGGCCGGCCACGCCCCCTGGCGACCCAAGCAGAGGCCCTGGTATCTGGGATTTATTTTCCTTCTACAATTGAAACTTTGTAGCCTGGAGCAGAGCCAAGCCTGCTGTTCCCTCCGGGGCGGCAGCCATTTCTGTGGCAGTTAATTCACCTTCTACAATTGAAACTTTGTAGCCTTAAGCGGGTGAGCCTGGCCAGGGTGTGTGGAAAGCTTTGCTTCCCCTGTTGCCGCCGGCAACCCTGGCCTGCTCTCTCAAGCTCCATTCTGCCGCCATTTGTTTGAATTTCTTTACCTTCTATAATTGAAACTTTGTAGCTTGAGTGGAGGCTTAGGCCTGCAACGGCTATGGAAAGCTTGGCTTACTCTGTTACCTGGGAAACCTTGCTCTCTGTGGCTGTAGCCATCTTGGTTTGGGTTAATTTGCATACTCGCCCTGATTGGCTGGTGGGCGTGGCTTGGCTGGTGGGCATGGCTTATGTAGCGGAGTGATGATTAATTTGCGTATTACCATTTTATTAGAGAAGATACTCCGAATTCCTCCCTCTAATCTATCTGGCAGCCCCTAATCTTTCTGTCTATGGATTTGTCTAAAAGATAAATTCTTTTAAAAATAGTTTTGTGCTCAGCTGGTGTGACTCAATGGTTGAGCATCGACCTATGAACCAGGAGGTCATGGTTCAATTCCCGGTCAGGGCACATGCCCCGTTGTGGGCTTGATCCCCAGAGGGGAGTGTGCAGGAGGCAGCTGATGGATGATGTTTTTCTCTCATTGATGTTTCTATCTATCTCTCTCCCTTCCTCTCTCTCTCTCTCTCTCTAAAAAATCAATAAAAACATTTTTAAATATTTTAAAATATATTTTTATTGATTTCAAAGAGGAAGGGAGCGAGAGAGAGAAACATGAATGATGAGAGAGAATCATTGATCGGCTGCCTCTTTCATGCCCCACACTGAGAATCGAGCCCGCACCCAGGCATGTTCCCTGACTGGGAATTGAACTGTGACCTCCTGGTTCATAGATCAATGCTCAACCACTGAGCTATGCCAGCCAGACTAAAAACATTTCTTAAAGTAATTTTGTTCAATAACTGGACAGTTATTTACATTTCTGTAAATAGAATATGACTCTTAAAAGGACATAATGACTATTCTTTTTACATTAAGAGTCGACAATATATAATTGATCTAGGAACTCCTCTTTTTGATTTATTAACTTTCAAAAATTACCTTCAGTTTAGTAAACAAAACAGCTTTCGTGATAATGTTGAGATAACTCAAACTTTAGAGAAAGCTAGCACCCTTGGTTATTTTGTTATGTCTTCTATTAATTTTTTTTGCAGAGCTGGATTAATGTCTGGTACGTCAGTAGGTGTCAATTAAGGAAGCTTTATTTTATTCTGGTGACAGAGCTAGAATTAGAATCCAGCTTCCCTCCCATTAAGTCTCCTCTTTCCTTTATGCCACAGATGTCTTCCAGATGTGCCCAAAGCTGTTTTTTTTTTTTTTTAAAGAAAAACATTTGGAAGCATTTCATAGAAGTGTGGATCATTGTTCTTTATTTCCTTGTTCTATCCTATTTTTTGTTACCAAGAATAAAATCACAAGTTGAAACTTGTTATTGTTTGAATGCTGAAATGATAAATAGGCTAAGGGAGAAGAAAGAGAAATAAAAACTTTACATGTTTTGCCCTGGCAGGTGGTTAGAGTGTTGGCCCACTGACTTAAGGGGCACAGGTTCGATTCTGGTCAAGGGCACATACCTCAATTGCAGGCTCAATCCCTGGTGTTAGTTGAGGTGTGTGTGGGAGGCAACCAATTGACATTTCTCTCTGTATGTCTCTCCCCCTCCCTTCCACTGTCTCTAAAAATCAATGGAAAAAAATATCCTTGGGTGAGAATTAACAACAATGAAAATTTTGTTGTTTTATGTCTAATAACAAGTATAAATGTCCCATATTTCACAGTAAAAGAATTTATGTAAAGTAGGAGGACTTACTAGTAAATTCTGTGCAGCATTTTCAGCTTGAATACTTTATGCATTTAAATAGCTCTAGTCAGTTATTTACATTTCTGTAAATAGAATATGACTCTTAAAAGGACATAATGACTATTCTTTTTACATTAAGAGTCGACAATATATAAAATTCATATCCAGTCAAAACGCTGGATATGAATCAGTGGTTTTATGAATATAAATCAAGTAGGAGGAGACAATGGGCACCTATAGGACTTTTTGTTGTTTGTATTTTAAATGTTATGGTGTAAATACAGATGGCAAAGCCCAGGATTCTTTTAATTTTTATTTATTGATTTGAGAGAAAGGGAGAGAAACATGGGTTAGTTGTTTCACCCATCTGTGCACCCATTGGTTGCTTCTTATATGTGCTCTGACTGGGGATCAAACCCACAACTTTGGCATATCATTACAATGCTCTAACCAACTGAGCTATCCAGCTAGGACAAGCACACAGTTCTTAAATGTACAACTGGATGAAGTTTTACACATGTATATGTGTATATCATATCATCACACAGATAATATAAATAATATCTCAACACCCAGAAGGCTTAGTACCTGATATTTGTCCGTTACAACCTTCCACGAAGTTATCACTATTCTGACATGTAAGCATGGATTCATTGTGCGTGTTAATGGCATCAAATGAATCTCTTGTGTCTGGCTTCTTCTCATAATTATAAGATTCATTCATATTGTGTATAGAAGTAGTTAATTTTTTCTTAATAGTATTCTATAAGTAAGGCAAAATTTATGTGTTCACATGTTCATGGATATTTAGGTTGTTTATAATCATTATTATGACCAAAGCTGCTAAGAACATCCTAATACTTGTCTTTTGGTGAATATATGCACTCATTTTTCTGGGACCATAAGGTTTTAGTGTATTATAAATGTTCAGAATTTTTTAATTAAAACAACCAGAATGTCAGGTCTTCACAAGAAATTTTGAAGTTCACCTGAATGGATATATACGTCTTTGCTTCTATAATAGGAACTGGTGGCTAATAATATTGATTTCACAGTCAGTTTGGGGTAATATCATGGGCCTATTCTATAATGGAAAGGATTAGGGATGTTATATATTTGGTTATTCTGTAAATAGCGTGCACTATGCTAGGAGTTAGAGATACAGTTTTGGAAGATATATACCCTGCTTCCACCAACCAGTGAACAACTCATTCAAACATAATTTGTAGAGTTATTGTGGGAATACTTAGGATGGAGCATCTCACTTAAGCCTGTGTAGTCAGTGGAGACATCTTGAAGGAAGTGAGATCTAAACTGGGTCCTAAAGATCGAATTGGAATTAGCCAGGTGAAGGAGTGAGGGGGTGGGTGTTGAGAGGAGCAGGGCAATGAGAGTCTCTAAAGCAATGTTTTAGGCTTGGAAGAAATTGAAAATAGCCAGGTAAGCAGAGACTCAGTGATAAAGAGCCTTTGGGCAGCATGGAGTTTTGACAATCTCAGCTCAACTTTTTTTTATCATGGAAAACTTCAACCCTAAAGTGATAATAGTAGAATGAACCCTTATATACACATACCACTGTCCAGCAACTCCAGCTCATGGCCAATCTTGTTGAGAATACCTCCTCCATCCCCAGTGGTTTGTTTTGAAGCAATGTGAGCCATCACGTCATCCCTGAGGATTTTTAGCAAGAGAGTGACATGATCAGTTTTGTATTTTAGAAATCACACATCTCTAGGAACTTTAAAGTATCTTTTAAATGCATACACCATGGTTTGGGCACTTCTCATTTGCTTTCAGTAACACAAAGACATCTGTCTTTATGCACTACCATCTACTATTTGTACTAGTTCGCATTTTTTTTCAAACTGTATGGAAGCAGGATTAAATGTTAAAATAATGTATTTATCTTCCCATGTAGGTCATTTGGTTAATTTGCATTCACAATACTATTAATGAACATTTTGGCTTCTATAACTATGAAAATGTCATAATCGATATAAAGGTTTGTTTCTAGGATTCAGCCTCCATAAAAGCAAAGATAACTAGTATTTGGAAAGTAGAATTAGATTTATAGTACTACTCTGAATATTTTTTATAGATTACAGTTGAGGAATTTACCATTCTGCTTTTATGGCAAATGTTTTGTTACTTATCTACCTGTTGCAGTTTGCTTATTGAAGTTTATTCTGATGGCAAGAATTAACATAGGTTAATTCTTGCTTTTATTTTAAAGTTAGACGCTCGGTACACGAAATTCATGCACGGAGGGGGGTATTCCTCAGCCCAGCCTGCACCCTCTCCAATCTGGGACCCCTTGAGGGATGTCCGACTACCCATTTAGGCCAGATCCCAGTGGGCAGTCAGACATCCCACTCACAATTCAGGACAGCTGTCTCCCAACTGCTTGCCTGCCTGCCTTCCTGATTGCCCCTAATCACTTCTGCCTGCTAGCCTGATCACCCCATAACCACTCCCCTGCCAACCTGATTGATGCCTAACTGCTCCCCTGCCAGCCTGTTTGCCCTAACTGCAGGTCCCCCCCTAACTGCCCTCCCCTGCAGGCCTGGTCCCCCCAACTGCTCTCCACTGCAGGCCTGGGTCCCCCCCAACTGCCCTTTCCTGCAGGCCCAGTCACCCCCAACGTCCCTCATCTGCCCCCCCTAGTCACCCCTAACTGCCCTCCCCTGCAGACTTGATCGCCCCCAACTGCCCTCCCTTGCAGGCCTGGTCCCTCCCAACTGCCCTCCCCTGCTGGCCATCTTGTGGCAGCCATCTTGTGTCCACATGGGGGCAGGATCTTTGACCACATGGGGGCAGCCATCTTGTGTGTTGGAGTGATGGTCAATCTGCATATTACTCTCTTATTAGATAGGATAGAGGCCTGGTGCACGGGTGGGGGCCAGCTGGTTTGCCCTGCAGGGTGTCCCGGATCAGGGTGGGGGTTCCCTTGGGGTGTGGGGTGGCCTGGGCGAGGGGCCTGTGGTGGTTTGCAGGCCGGCCACGCCCCCTGGCGACCCAAGCAGAGGCCCTGGTATCTGGGATTTATTTATCTTCTACAATTGAAACTTTGTAGCCTGGAGCAGAGCCAAGCCTCCTGTTTGCTCTGTAGTGGCAGCCATTTCTGTTGGGATTTATGTATCTTCTATAATTGAAACTTTGTAGGCTTAAGCAGAGACCAAAGCAGGCCAGAGCTTCCTCCATCGCCAGGGGCAACCCTAGCCTCCTGCTCTTTCCAGCTCTGTGGCTGCCGCCATTTCTGTTTGGATTTATTTATCTTCTATAATTGAAACTTTGTAGCCTTAAGCGGAGGCCTAGGCCAGCAAGGGCAGGCAGAAAGCTTGGCTTCCTCCATTGCTGGGGAAACCCAAGCCTCCCTCCTGCTCTCTGTGGCCACAGCTATCTTGGTTGGGTTTATTTGTATATTTGCTTCTGATTGGCTGGTGGGTATGGCTGCTGGGTGCAGCTGGTGGGTGTAGCGGAGGTATGGTCAATTTGCATATTACTCTTTTATTAGATAGGACTGTTTTTAGCTGTCTAAGGTCCCTAAGTTAAAAACCCCTTCCTGAAGTTATTTTAGGTATTTTTGTGGATGGTAACTATTGTAATACTTTGGGATAGTACTGCATTCATGCATTTATTTTTGTGAGAATAATCTTAATCTAAATCAGAAGTTTGCAAACTGTGGCTGCTGAGACTGGTTCTTACATTTTTGAAGAGTTATTAAAATAAAAGGAAAAATTTGCAACAGAAACCATATGTTGCCTGCAATTTTAAAATATTTACTATCTGGTCATTTACAGAAAAAGTTTGCTAACCATGATCTAAGTTAATATAACTTAAATTCTGTTCACCTGCTTGTTTTCTTTGGGAAATGTTCCTGTAAGATTTGTTTTAGAATGGACATTTGAAAATTTTCATTTTCTTCTACAGAGAAGATGGTGAATTAGAAGATGGTGAAATTGATGATGCAGGATTTGAAGAAACACAAGAACAGGAAGCAGAAGAGGATGAGAAACAGAAAAATGAGAAAGCCTACAGAAAATCAAGAAAAAAACACAAGAAAGAAAGAGAAAAGAAAAAATCCAAAAGGAGAAAACGTGAGAAACATAAGGTTAGTTAGAGTCTACTTTTTATTTTCAGTAAATTTTTATGAAATATACTGAAAATTAGAAAGTATAAATCATTGCTTATTTTCTTATAAAACATGGATTATATCTTTTTATTTATGTGATTAATGTATTTTTAACATGAGTATCATATAAATTATCTTAAAGATTTAAAAAATAATTTTAATGCAAATTAAAATAAATCTTTTTGATGAAAGTTTGTAGAATGCTGAAGCTTAGGGAATGAAAGTTTCATTCTCTGCAGATACAGATTAACAGCATTGGCCTTGTCCATCCATTTATTGATTTATTTAGAGGTATCATGTGCTTGCTGTGGAAGTCTCCGTGTCATGTGCTGGGGGTTATAGTAACAAGTGTTCTTTATAGAGATTACATTGAAAAGGGAAGGAGAGAGGCAGTAAACCCATGAAAAACAAATGCTATCAAGAAAACAGTAAAGTGCTGAATAGATAATGTGAGTTGGGGTGGAGAAGAAAGGAAACTATGCTGACAGAGAACCCAGGTAGTTTTTGAAACTCTGAATTTTCCCCATAAAAACAAAGCAATTAGGATATTGTCAAAACCAAAAAGTTATTAACAATATCTACAAAAAATGAAGTAACAAGATATCCCCACAAATGTCAAAAGTACAAATGGATAAGACTAACCCACAAATAGGAACTGTGTAATGAAGCAGAGGGAAGGTAAAAGGAACTTCCAGAAAACAGACTGCCAACAGATGTTTCTCTCAAATGGCAGAGTCCCCAGTGAACCTGGTTAAGGGCACCAATTCTATTTCCAGTCAGGGCCGATAGATGTTTCTCATCAATGTTTCTATCTCTCTCTCCCTCTCCCTTCCTCTCTCTGAAATCAATAAGAATTTTTTTTTTAATTCAAGTCTTCTTTTCCCAAGGGAAAAGTTCTTTACTCCAGGAAGACACCTCAGAAATATAAAAGGAAAAAGAAACCACCTAAAATTAAACTAACTAGAGTAACAACTGTTAACATTTTAATATATTTCCTGATTTTTTCCCCTTAATATTGGAGACATACTGTTTAATTGATTTTATATTTTGTATACTTACTAATGTTACAGATAAACATTTTTATGTTACTCTAAAATCTTGCAAAATACCATTTTAATTGATTGCTATATCCTTTAGTAAATCATTCTCTTCCTACTGGGCATAGAGGTCATTTGTGGTAAATCTTGAAGGATAGGTGGGAATTAGACAGTTGGCCAAAGAAATCCAGAGAATACAAAAGCAAAAATTGTGAAAAGGATTGCATGTTTGGGGAAATCACTGAAGTCGCTAAATTCTTTCTGTCACTATTTGAATATTTAAGTGGTTCACCAAGTGGTTTCCTGTTAATTTGTTCTTGGATTATATGTTTTTGCCCTTTTCACTCACCGTGATGTGATGTAATGTTTTTTTGTAGAGTTCTATAAAAAACATAATAATTTAGACTTGAAATTTAGTACTTACTAATCAAGTTCAGCATATTGAAGGAAATAAACTACCAGTGTATAATAAGTAAACAAACAAAATTAAAGGAACACTTTCAAACACTTTGAACAAATACCAACAAAACCCAAAAAAGGAAGAATAAGTGTAACATCCTTTTCACTTAAAATGTTAATAACTTTTAATTAGCATTTCCAGCTATTTTAATGTAGACCAATTGCTAATTCCAGGTTAATGATTACTTCTTAGTACTTAACTAGTGACCCGGTGCACGAAATTCATGCACATTAAAAGGGAATGAATTAGAGGAAATATTTTAATATTGCTATTTGCCCTTTCTCTATAATAGAAGTGTCAGAAATGAAAGAAAATAAGTAAAATGTATATGAAAATATTCCTCCTGTCAGAGTCTGGGGCATGCCACGGGAACCAGAGTCAAGTCCCCGCCATCCATGTGTGCCTCGATATAGTGCAAGACCCAGACCCATCTGGCCCCACCCCTGTCAAGCCCTGCCGGGGGCAGGAGGGGGTGCCACCTCAGGTAGTCTGGCCAGGCGCCAGGGTGGGATGCGTGGCCTGAGGTCCCCCGGCCTGAGCCAGGGCAGGGGGCATGTCTTGAGGTCCCCGTCAAACTCCGCCAAGCAGGGGTCGTGGCCTCAGGTCCCCCAGCCCAGCGCCAAAGCGGGGGGCATGGCTTGAGGTCCCCCGTCAAGCCCCGTGGGTGGGGGGCATGGCCTAAGGTCCCTGTCAAGCCCCATGGGCGGGAGTTGCAGCCTGAGGTCTCCCGTCCAGCCTCACATAGCAGGGGACGTGGCCTCAGGTCCCCTGGCCTGGCTCCAGGGTGGGGGGCGTGGCCTCAGGTCCCCTGTCAAGCCTTGTGGGGCGGGGGATGCACCCTAAGGTTCCCTGTCAAGCCCTGCTGGGCAGGGGGTGGGCACGGCCTGAGGTCCCCTGTTAAGCCTCGTGGGGCGTGGTCTGAGGTCCCCCAGCCTAGCTCCGGGGTGGAGGGTGCGGCCTGAGGTCCCCTGTCAAGCCCCACCAGGTGGGGGAGGCACAGCCTCAGGTCCCCTGCCCTGGCCCAGCGCCATGCAGCCTCAGGTCCCTGCTGATTGCTCATTAAAGCTGATTACAGGAACTTGGCCTCTACTGTGGGCGCAGCCATCTTGTATTATGGAATCCCTGCCTCCCTGTGGGCACAGCAATCTTGCTATGGCATGATGGTCAATTTGCTATTCCCTCTTTATTAGATAGGATGTGAGCCCTTAAGGTTCTCTCTTAAGCAGAACTTCTATTCTCTGGTAGTTCTTCCTGAAGCAGTGTCTTCATTTGAGCTTCTTCTTTCTTAAGCAAGTTATCTTCTTTAACTGAAAGGTTTTCCTTTGAGCTAGAGCTGACTTCTGTTAGCAACTGAGCAAATTTGACTTTTAAATGGACAATATTTATTTCAAACCTTTACCAACAAAGATTAGGTAGTTAAGCATGAAGCATTTCATAGCATATTTGTAAAAAGGTTTCTTCACATCACTTATCAAATCAATAAAACAGAACTAACAACACCATAAAACTAAACCCCCAAACATTTGAAAAACAAAGTAGAGGAAAACAATTTGTGTTCCTTAAAAAGCATTTAAGAATGTAGTAGAGGAGCCTGACCAGTGTGCCTCAGTGGTTGAGCATTGATACATGAACCAGGAGGTCATGATTCATTCCCCGTCAGGGCACATGCCCGGGTTGCTGGCTTGACTCCCAATAGGGGGCGTGTAGGAGGCAGCTGAACCATGATTCTCTCTCATTGATGTTTTTTTCTCTCTCTCCCTTTCCCTTCCTCTCTCTGAAATCAATAAAAACTTTTTTTTTTAAGAATGTAGTAGAGGAAAACATCTCTAAAAGCATCAGAGTTCAATTAATTCAGCCAAATTTTAACTGAGTTTGTTCTAGGTCTAGATACTGGGAATTCAATAAGGTTAAAATACAGAGCCAGTTCTTCACTGATAAGACCTTTAGGAATTCTTTAAAGAATGCTCAACCTGGGAACGTAATTACTTTGACTAGATGGAGGAAATTTGATGACTTTTTTTTTTTAGAAATTGCACTCTTACTTGAAGAATGATATTTGTCACTTTATCAATTCTGGTGATTTCTGTTTCACTTTTGTTCAGTTTTATGGGTTGGATTTATTTTATAATTTAGAATGTTTTAGAATCTTAGCTTTAGGATACTTATACAATAGAATAAGAACTCTAAAGCCATTTTAGGTAAAAATAAATTAATTCATACTCTATGCATGTTCTAGAAACCTTTTTGGTGACGAGAAACCAACTTTATTTCTTTTAAGATTAACTTATATCTAAAGTTTCTTTAGAGCATAGAGATTTAGTATTTCCTGTTTGAAGTCCTTGGGCCATAGTATAATGAGGAAAATGCTGCCATGAAGTCCCTGAGATGAGGGGAAGATATGCTTTCCCTCAGAAAATTTTAGAGAATTTTTTTGGCGGGTGGCCTTTGGAACAAGAAATTTTTAATTAACACTTTAGAACCTACAAGGGTAATGTAATCTATTGGTTAGCCCCTCTGGTTGAAATAAGCTTATCTAGTTACTAGTTAAATATTCTTTTATTTGCAAAGTAATGTTGTTTTTTCCCTTCTTTTAGCATAATTCGCCATCTAGTGATGACAGTTCAGACTACAGCTTTGATTCAGATGTCGGACATACAGAAAGTTCCCACAAAAAAAGAACTGGTTTCTACAGGGATTATGACATTCCATTTCCTCAGGTATTGTCTTTTTTATTGTAATAAAATACACATAACATAAAATTTACAATTTTAACCATGTGAACATATACAATTCAGTAGTATTAAGCATATTCACAATAATCCATTTTGAGAACTTTTTCATCATCCCAAACAGAAACTGTCTTTCCATCTATATATATAAAAGCCTAAGCGACCATTCCACCATTTGACCAGTAGCTATGACGCACACTGACCACCAGGGGGCAGACGCTCTAACCAGTAGGTTACCTTGCTGCTGGGGTCTGGCCAATTGTGACTGGGCGAGACAGGCCGGACACGCCCTGGAGCCCTCCCGCGGTCCCTCCCAGGCCCTGATCATGCACTGGTAGGGTCCCTCAGCCTGGCCTGCACCCTCTTACAATCCAGAACCCCTTGGGGCATGTCAGAGAGCTGCAGGCCAGGCCGAAGGACCCCACCCGTGCACGAATCTGTGCAACGAGCCTCTAGTTAAGCAATAAAACCTCATTAGCACCCCCCTAGCTCCTGGTAACCACTGTTCTACCTTCTATCTCTATGAATTTGCCCACTCTAGGTACCCTATATAGGTGGACTTATACAGTAATTTTTTTTGTTATTAACTTACAAAATTTTCAAAGTTCATCCATGATGCAGCACAACATGTGTCAGAATTTCATTCCTTCCTAAGGCTGAATAATATTCCATTGCATGCATATACCACACTTTGTATATTAATTTCTCTGTTGATGGCCACTTGGATTGTTTTGACTTTTTGTTGTAAATAATACTGTTATGAACATGAGTGTCTACTCATAGGAATGGAGTTTCTGATCGTATGATAATTCTGTGTTTAATTTTCTGAGGAACCACCATCCTGTCTCCCACAAAGGCTGCATCGTGTTACATTCCCACCAACAATTCATGAGGTTTCCTGATTTCTGCACATCCTTGTCAAACTTGTTATTTTTGTGGGGTTTTTTATAATAGCTTTCCTAATGAGTATGAAGTGGTATTCATTGTGGTTTTGAGGTACTGCTTCTTAAAAAGGGAAAAATTAAACTTTCAATTTTATTCTTTGCTTTCTGATATTTTGCAAAGATATTTTACAAGATATATGCTTTAAAATACACTATGTATTACTGTGCTTAGGCTGCCGTAAGAAAATAGTACAGACCGGGTGGGGTGGATTAAACAACAGAAGTTTATTTTCTCGCCAACTGGGGGCTGGAAGTCTAAGATCCACGTGCTGGCAGGGTGGTTTCCTCTGAGGATGAGGGAAGGGTCTGTTTAGGCCTTTCTTCTTGGCTTGTCAGTGGCCACCTTCTTGCTATTGTGTCCTCACATGGTCATCCCTCTGTGCATCACACAACCCTGGTATCTCTGTGTCTCCAAATTTCTTCTCATAAGGGCACAAGTCATAGTGGATCAGGGTCCATCCTAACAGCCTAATCACCACTTTAAAGGCCTGATCTCCAAATACAGTCACGTTGTGAGGTACTTGGGTTAGGACTTCAACATATAAATTTTGTGACATCTACCTCTTTAAATGCAAAAATTATTCGAAGTGTTTTAAACACAAAATATTTTAAGACATCATAATAAACTATATATATGTGATATATATATAATATGTTGCACTGTCTCAACAAAGTCTTCAGTATAAAAACTACTGTATTTTATGCTAGAAAGATCAGGGCTTGCAGGAGCACTGGAGAGTGTTCAAGTCAGTGTGCTCCTATCTGAAAAGCCCCAGACTTTCTGAGGCCCAGTTTCTGCCAGTCTGGCTTGTCTGCAAGTGCTATATTCTTTCACCTAATTTGGTTTTCCAATCTCTTGTGATCTTAGAAATCACATTACTGTGTTTGTTGCCTTCTATTTTTCTACTGACATCTTTACAATTGAGGCTACTTAGTGACCATTGAATAAATAGATTTTAATAAAATATCTTCTTTTAAACTTTGAAAAGAATTATACTCTGGTTAATAATTTTACCTAGTTAGGTACATATTAGACTATATATTTGTATATGTATACATATATACTCAACATGTCTAGTGATTTTAGAGTGAATGGTGCTGCCATTTCTCGGAGCATTTAAACAATTAACTATTCATTATAATTATTTTTACTACTAATGACAGAATTTCTAAATTAGTTCTATTTCAGCAAACACTGATTGGTGCCTAAATTTCACCATTTGCAGTTAGATTTATTTTTTAGAAATAGTCAAAAGTCATTTGGATACTCTTCCAATGAAAGAAGAAATGCTTAAGATGGGCATTGCTATTTCAGAAAATATCAAGGATTGAGATTTATAAACTCTTGACTCATTGGCTGTCACTAAAAGTAACTCCAAAAGAAGAGATGCAGAATATTTTAAATAGTGGCAGAAGTACTATAATAAGTTTATACATATTGTAAATTTATATAATCTTATTTGGGGACTGCTGTGAAGGACAGGATCAGTTTGTATGTACAAACAATAGCACATTTGTTTTAAGTGACTCATTTTCTTAAACAATATAGTTATTGTCATTATTATTGACTATTATATATCCCTAGAGATGCAAGAATTTTTATTTTAAGAACGCCAAGAAATTAAGAAAAACAATATAACATCTACAAAATTACAGGCCAAAAGTAGAATGTATATTAACACCAGAGGACTCAATATATCTTCCCCTGCTGGTCTCTTATTTCATGTTGACAGAAATTGCCAAGGGGCCAGCTCCTGTTCGGCAGAAACAAGACGTTCTAGCAGTGTAGATGTCCTAATAATCAGCCAGCATAGTGATCAGAGAAACTATATGCTGTGGTAGAATTTAATAGTTTTTCTCATTTCTTTTATCTTTTTGCAGTTGGGCTTTAAAAAACACTTGCTAGATCTTTGCTGGTGTGTTTTGTTCATTCGGATGATGAACATGTGCAGCCTAAGGAGACTTTCTCCTAGGACCTAGAGCATGAATGGGGCTGCTTGTGGCCAGCCTGGACGCTCTGACCCTCAGGAAGCCAGGAGACTCTTCCACTGCGAAAGGAGCCCTGAGACAGGATGTTTGCCGTTGTGAAAACTAGGGAGAAGATAAAGTGAAAGCTAGGGATAATTCTATTTTAAAAACTAGGAATATGAAGATTATTTTTGTGAAGGCCATGATAAATCAGAGAATTGAATTAATATTAAGACTTAAAAGTTTTTATGATAAACATCTAATCTCCAAAGAAAAATTAATACCTATTAAAAGTAATTTTTAGTCATAAAACATTGAATATGTTATTGAGGCATCAGTGTTATTACATTTTTATAAATAGAAACATGGATACCATTCAACTAATTAATCTAACTTAATTTAAACAATTATTTTGTTTTATTTCATTGGCTTTAAAAATAATCAGAAACCATGCCTTTTGGCTACCATTTTGATTTCTTTTCTGAATTTCTGAAGTGCTAGACTTGAGAAATTTATAAATTTTTAAATTTTAAAAAATTTAAAAATTTTAAAAATACTGCTTAAAAAATGAAAAATCTAATACAGGGTTTTCAGTATTTAAAATTTATAAGCTAATTGATTTTCTTTTTTTTTTCTTTTTTTTAATATTTATTTATTTTTATTTTATTTTCTTTTATTGATTTTTTACAGAGAGGAAGGGAGAGGGATAGAGAGCTAGAAACATTGATGAGAGAGAAACATTGACCAGCTGCCTCCTGCACACCCCCCACCGGGGATGTGCCCGCAACCAATGTACATGCCCTTGACCGGAATCGAACCTGGGACCCTTCAGTCCGCAGGCCGACGCTCTATCCACTGAGCCAAACCGGTTTTGGCTGATTTTCTTTATTGTGTTAATTACATATTTTCTCTAATTTCTAATTACTGAACTTCATATTTTTCTGCATTTTATTAAAAACTCATAGTCGCATGTTGGTATTCTGGCAGGGTCAGTATTTTTATATCACAGTTAAAATGTATAAACTGGGTTTATCTGGATTCTCAAATTGTAATTACAATTTTTTTTTGCTTTCTTATAATAAAAAAATTGACAGAAGATGTGATAGACCTAATAAAATGAATAGAGGTAGGCTTGAATACTGTCATTAAATAAACTTCTAGGACTAAAGTGTGTTGTTTTCACATGCTTTAGTAAAGAAGCAATAAAGTTAATAAGGTGCATTGTCATAAATAACTCTTACTGAGCAGTTTATTAGATATCTTTTATTTATTGGGAAATCTATTTTTCAATATTGGATCTCAGATACAAATATTTTCTTAGAAAAATGTCTAAACATATCATTTTTTATTCAATATAACATGTAGTTTTGGAACTTTTCAATGTTAGAACAATATGTATGTTTTTTCTACCCCTCCCCCAAGCTATTTTACTATCTTTTCCTTATTTTCAAAAATACTTTTTCTGTTTTTTTGGAGAAGGAATTCATGTATGACAGGAATTCACATGAGTATTCTGTATGTACAAATGTTGAGACATGGGACATGGAAAGCAGAAAAACATCTCAGCAAGGATCTTTGAACATTATGAAATTTAATAATATCAAAGTAGCATTTACTTTTTAACTTATTTTTAAATGGTGTCCTAGATCAGTACTAATCAAGGGGCAGAACTAATAACTGTCTCCTTCTTTCTTCCAACTTTCGGGGGGAGAAAAGAAGCCTTATGTTACTATCAATTCCTGTATGTAACTGAAAAATCCTAACAGTGGGTTGTCCCTTTCCACTTAGCATGGGCACATATCAGGAAGCTACGTGACATCAAGGAGGAGTCAATATAACAAAAAATTTAAAAGTAAAGAGTATGGTGAGTACAGTACCTACAGTGATGACAACTTTGGTAACTACAGTGACGACAACTTCGGTAACTACAGTCAGGAAACAGAAGATTTTGACAGTCAGCTCAAACAATACAGACAAGCTAAAGAACCCTCCAGTATTGCTTTAGGATCATCATTTTTTAAAGAACCAGGGAAAAAACAAAGAATGAAAGGACTTCAGCAAGGTAAGTTTTAAATTGTCAATCTGTTTTTGAATGTAAGAACCTTATTAAAATAGGTAGCTGTGGAGTGAAAACTTACATTTCTTAGCCTTTCTCAAGATCAGTTTATTCATTTTTATTTATCTTGTAGGCCTTGAGGACAAAAATCTATAAATATTTCAATCTGTATGAAATGTTAATATTTGAATTCGAAAGATACCCTAATATTTTAAAAGTATGTAAAAGTATAAAACAATTTTCCTGTTATGTTTTTCTCTGCAATATATTACTATACTGAAAAAAAAAATAACCTACCTTTTTCTGTTGTCTCTGATGCTCTAAGTATTTATGTACTTTAGGCTAGTAAAGACAGAATTCTGGAAAGCTATTCTTTCTTTGTTTAACCTCACCTGAGGATATTTTTTCCATTGATTTTAAAGAGAGTGTAAGGGAGGAGGGGAGAGAGAGAAACATCAATGTGAGAGAGACACATCGATTGCTTGCCTCCCAAGTGCGCCCCATCCGGGTCGGGAATTGAACCTGTAATTGAGGTGCGTGCTCTTGAATGGAATCAAACCCACAACCCTCTTTAACCACAGAGCTAGACTGGCTAGGGCTGGGAAGCTATTATTTTGTTTGGCTTTAAAATATGGTGGTTACCTTTGCTATGCAAGTGTACTTAGGACTATGGACATATATCAAGATCGGAAATAAGAACCTAATCTAAAGAAATTTCTACAGTCATCACCTATTTATTTGCTATATTGAGACACATGGTCCCTGGAAAGATCAGGAGTTACCATAGAAACTGTGGGCCCCATAAAGATGGAAGCAAGCTTAAGAAAAGTTCAATCAGTGTGTTCTACTCAAGAAAACTAGAGCAAGATGAGGCTGAGGTAAAACAGTGGGCACCCAAACTCTGTGTATCTATCCTTTAATTATTGTTGAGAAAAGCAGTCAGTTACAAGTAAATTTGGTTATTTCTATGGCTTTTTTTATTTCCTAGCAAAAGTCCTTTGAAAAATATGAAACTAAAGAGAAAGGAATTTGTCTGAACTAAGGAGAAAGGAATTTGTCTATGCATCTGCTACTGTAATTATAGTCAAACAGTGGTGTGGTGATAACTCCACATGGGACTAGCCCGAATGTGGAGGCCTCTTCATCCCTTCCCGCTGAGGTTTTCCATCAGGCTCTTTCTGTTTGTGCTATTAATGAACTGAGTGATACATTTATTTTTGACATTTGTTTTCTCCTGGATTATGGGAGGAATGTATGGCCAAATGCAGAAAACTTTTCCTATTTGTAGACAAGATAACTCAGCAAAGATCAAAGATAAAATAATTTTAATCCCTACTTCCAGAGATAATTACTTGAACATTTTTGGTGTACATTCTTTTAGAATTTTTCTGACAATTATTTTTAACAAAAACTATTTATACTGTGGTAATTTGTTCTCCACCCCCCTTAACTTCTTACGTTAATGAGTAGCTTTTAATGCCTGCATTCTGTTCAAAGTAGATATACCATAATTTGTCTAACAAATCGTTAGGTTTGTTTGATAGTAATTGTTTGAGATTTAAGTTGCACCCAGTTTTTTAAAATTCTGTGATTAATCTTGCATATTTATACATATATCAGAAAGCATCTTCGCAAACATATTTCTTAATAAATTCTGAAATGTAGAATTGAGTCAAAGGACATAGCCACATATTTGAAGATTTTTTATTCATATAGCAAGGTGATAACCAAAAAAGTGATGTACCTGTTTATAACATCCTTGCTAGTGTGTGAAAATGCCATACTCTCCAAGTCCCTACACACAATATTCTTTGAAGTGAAAATCGGTATGTTATTTTTTAAAATTTTAATTTATTTTAATGAGATAAAACTTTTTTTCCACATATTTATTGGCTATTTTGTAGGTTTAAGATCATTAGAAGATGTATTAGTTCAATATGACTTTGGTAAAATAAGAAATCATTTTGTATTTTAACTTCCTACCCTAATAAATACTTTTTGCTATTTGGCTATCTTTATAGATGCTTTTAAATAGCAAGTTTTTCAAAAGTAAAAGACAAGTTGCCCAGCTGGCAAGGCTCAGTGGTTGAGTGTCGACCTATGAACCAGGAGGTCACAATTCGAATCCAGGTCATGTCATATGCCCAGGTTGCAGGCTCGATCCCTAGTGTGGGGTGTGTAGGAGTTCGTTGCTCAGTGATTCTCTCTCATCATTGAAGTTTCCATCTCTCTCTCCCTCTCCCTTCCTCTCTGAAATCAATAAAAAAATTACCTTTATTAAAAAGTAAAAGACATATAAGTTTTATTTGAAGATATATGTGCTATGTACTCAAAATTATCATTAGGAACAATTCGCTATAAATTAACCACTAATACCTACAATGTCTTCCATAGAGATGAATATAATATTTAATTCTCTGAAAAACTGAAAGCCTTGTTAATTGCTTTTTCTAAGGAAAATTGAAAAGAATGAAACTGGATTTGACTTCTCCATCCATGTACATTCTTGTTCGTTGTCTTCCTTAATGTGTTAACATCCCTTAAGAAACAAAAGAACCCTGGCGTGGTGGCTCAGTTTGTTGGAACATCATCCTGTACACAAAAAAGGTTGGGGTTCAATCCCCAGTCAGGGCCTGTATGGGAGGCAATTGATCAGTGTTTCTCACATCGAAGCTTCTCTCTCTTCCTTCCTCTGTCTAAAAAAATCAATGAAAACATATTCTCAGGTGAGGATTAAAAAACAAAATAAAAGTATAAGAAGCAGTGCCCAGAAAGTTTTAAAATGTAAAGATTGAATTAATTTTTTCATTGAATTTAGAGGAGAAAAATGCACTGTACATTATAGACTGTTAAAAAATAAGGTGTTGCCCTGGCCAGTGTGCTAGGTGGTTAGAGCATCGGCCACACACTGAAGGATCTTGGGTTCGATTCCCAGTCAAGGGCAGGTACCTGGGTTGCAGGTTCGATCCTTGGTTGGAGGCAACCAAGGGATGTGTCTCTTTCATGTTGGTTGATCTCTCTCTCTTTCTCTCTCTCTCTCTCCCTCCTTTTTCTTTTTCCCTCCCTCCCTCCCTCCCTCCCCCCTCTCTCCCTCCTTTCCTTCCTCTTTCCCTACCACTGTCTCTAAAAGCACTGGAAAAAAATCCTCAGGTGAGGATTAACAAAAAAACAACAACACTAAACAGCTGTTTCTAATAAACTAATATATTGGCAGGTGTGCTGTTTTTCTATAGTATTTGAAGTACATTTTAACTTTTTTAGGTACTGAACAGAGGCTTAAAAGTTTTAATGTTGGTCGTGGACGAGGTTTGCTGAAGAAAATCAAACGCAAAGACCGCGGGGGAAGAGTCAGTAAAGGGCCCAGTATGTTTTCAGGAATGGATGACTTTCAAGAGGTACTGAGAGTTTATACATAATGAGGAGATTAGCTTCTCCATCTTTTAACCTATTTGGCTACAAATAAAGCATTCGATTTTAATGCTACTTTTCTAGTAAAATGAATCATTTCTTAGTTCAGATCAAACGAGTATAAATAAATTCCAAAAAAGTAATTGTTTTTTAATTAGTCATGATTCTAATATAGAGATGCAAATTTAGGTGACTTTGAAATAAAACATATGTTTGAAAGCAGTTTAAAATAACAGTGATATATTTGGAAAGCAAATACATGTTTTGTTAGTTCTCTGTTGGGCTTTCCTTTCCTAGGAGTCGTCTTCGCCAGATGCAAATGTCAGTAAAATGGTAATAGCTCAATATGTAGCGGGCCAAGAAGAGAGTAGTAAATTAGCTAACTGAAGTTAAAAGCATTAAAAGAGAAGAAAAGGAGATATAAATGGTTGGAAAGATGAATTTATGAACTACCCATATGGTAGATATCAAATAAATATATGTTAACTTGAACTCTGATGTGTACATTTCAACTCTGTAGCTACTTTCTGTAGTCTGTATTCTGCCACAGGTCCAGTGAGGTCTGACTGAATTCACAGATCAAGGGTGGGTTATAAGGCTGCAACCTTAGTTGAGAGCAAGGGGATAGCAATATATTGTAATTTAAAATGCTTGATATTCTGATCTCTGGGCTTAAAGATAATGGGTAAAGATTTCTTAATATACTACTTAGCAGTGGTCGGCAAACCGCGGCTCGCGAGCCACATGCGGCTCTTTGGCCCCTTGAGTGTGGCTCTTCCACAAAATACCACGTGCGGGCTCGCACGTACAATGCAATTGAAACTCCGTAGCCCATGCGCAGAAGTCGGTTTTCGGACTGGGTGAGTCTATTTTGAAGAAGTGGCGTTAGAACACTCAAGGGGCCAAAGAGCCGCATGTGGCTCGTGAGCCTCGGTTTGCCGACCACTGACTTAGGGAAATGTTAGTAGGTGTGGCCTAAAAAAGGAAGTTGAGGCCCAGCTAAATTTGTGAAACTGCACATTCCACTCTTCCCTTAGGGATTCTCAGTCAGCATTGACATATTAAGGGCTCTGGGCAGATTAGGCACAAATAAGCTTGTTCATGTTCTGTGGAATAGCAACTTTGAAACAAGCCTAGGATTTCTGGGTGATTCTAACCTGCCTGTCCATCTTTTATACCAGTTGACCTCCAAAATATGCTGCACTCCCTAGACCAAATTAGTATGAATATTTTCTAAGTAAGCCTTCTTTTACATGCATTACCTACACCCTGTACCTGGGGAAGAAATAGCTTCCAGGAAAGCATGTCTTCAAGCAAGTTGCTGCCTGTCTCTCTGAGCTTCAGTTTGCTAAAATGAGAATACATGCAGTATTAAATTAACTGTAAGGGCCCCTTCAAGCACTAACATTTTAGATGTTTACAGATCTGGCCTACAACTAAAAGATTCTTTGTCATTTAATAGAAAATCAGAATAAATTCTTTTTCAGTCATCAGATTTAGACTATTATTTTTTATTTATCAAGATTAAAATATGTCATCGACTGTCCATTTATTGGTTGTCATGAGAGATTTCTTTTTGTGATCTTGGAAACAAGGGTGAGAGTGCTTATGTTCAGACCCATCCAGGGTTGGGTAGACATGCTGAGTGGCCAGCATAGATCTACTTCCATCCTAGTCTTCTCAGGAATTGTAAGAGCCCCAGAGGCCAGATAAGTTCAGGAGTACCTGCATATCTGCACTAATTTTCTTGAAAACTCAAGGGTACAGAACAAGCAAACTTTTCCTGGATTTTAAAGACTTATTACTTATTCTGTTGGCCATAAAATTCTTAAAATTGTTTAGTCTTTATAGTAGCTATTAAATTTTCTATAAATATGTTTTCTTTTCCTGGTAGATCCTTCCATTTCCCATTCCTTACATACTTTTAAAATTATTCTATGCGCTTGTTCCTTGTACCATTATAATACATGCTTTAGAGTAAATTTAAATGACTCAGTAGTGGGTTGGGTTTTCTTCTCTCCCTCCACCTTCCCCTTCTCTCTTTCTTTCTTGAGTGTTTGTGTTTTCTTAAGAGATGCATGAGTTAGTGCAGAGCTGCTAATGTGCCATGTGACTTTTGGTAAATCACTAAATTCTCTAATCTGCAGTTGTCATTATCTGTCCAGTGAGGGTGATAAACCGGCGACTTCTGCCGTACTTTCAGCTTTTACTTAAGAAGAAGACATTTGTGGTCCTTCTGTAGGCTCAAACTTAAAAGATCAGATCTTCTGGGCACTTTATTTTATGCTAAAATTGTATTTGTTAAAGTAGCTTACGTTTTCTAGAATACCTTGATTATAGTTAGATTTCTCATAGTTATGTATACTGAGATATATTCTACTCATTTAAGCAGAACTAAACTGGAAAATGAAACAAAAACTACAATCCTTTATTAAAACACTGAGGCATATCATTAGAAAGTAACATAGACTGACAGAAAGAGATAAAATGAGAGTACATACAGTATTAAATTAATAAAGTCTAGGAACTACTTGGTGCATTTTTAGGGGGTTCTTTGATGATAATCACTAGGTATTTTTACTGTTTAATTTCAGAGTATATTTCTCAGGTTGGCTCACTGGCTTTGTATTAATGAACTCTCTCAGTTGTCTCTTTCATTATAGCCATGATTCTTTATACAGATGGCATATGTGAGCTAGTCATTTATATCTACTTGTTCTAAGTGAACCAGAAATAGAAAATGTTTGTAAGTCAAATTTACATAGATTTAAGATATTTTCAGTGATATGTAAGAGTAAAGTATTCACAATTTTATTGTTCTTTCCTGGGGCAATGTAGGTATACTTATATTTTTAAAAAGAACCTCTAGGATTATGTTTTCTTGGTATTGTGCTTTTTAAAAGAATTCTTACAGTAAAATGGATATTTTTGCTGTGAGCATTGAGGATCAGGTATAAATCTAGCCATCTGTTGCTCCAAGTGTTTGCTTTGAGACAATTTCCTGCATCAGTAAACTGTGCAACATTGTTCTCTAGTAAATTGAGGGAAAACTAGAATCAAATCAGGAGAGCAAATAGTCACTGCACTTCTACAGTGCGCTGGGCACACGCATGCGAGGTGCTCAGTTAACAGTGCTGTTTCATGGCCACATGAATGGTGTCCTTAGCACGGTCAAGAACCATCCCCTGTCATGACTCAGTCTTCTTATACTCACAGAAGTCAAGTTGGCGCCTGAGGAGAACAAAGGAAATCATAGGGCTGTGAGATTTGCCATCATACACTATTTTTCCTAATTTTTTTAAATTTATAAATTAAAGATAATACATCCTCACTGAGGATTTTTTTCTCTAAAGAAAGTACAAAATAATTAATAATTAATTTTTAAGGGATTCATCTAGAGACATGCACTATTAAATGTGGGGGTATATTTTTTGTTTTTTATTTTTATTATGAAATTGTGATTTGTTTTGGATGTGTAGAATGTTTCTAGGGTGGTTGTTTGGTGTGGTGGGGGTTTTTTTGTTTGTTTTTTACTATGTAAGTAATTCTGCTGTTGTTATATTTATGAATAAATCTTTGTGTGCCTTCCTGATCATTCATTTAGAATAATCCTATAAAGTACAAATTCTGTGACAAACATGGAAATTTTAAGTCTTTTATAACATACCTATCAACACTATATTTTATTGTTTCTTTGCCAAAATGGGGTATTATTGTTAATTTTCAAGCTTTTCATAATTTTATGCTTTAAAATATAGTTTTGCATCCTCCTTAACATAGAAATAGGTTTCTTTGCAACCACTAGTAGCATAAGCAGTTCACTAGAAGCATATCTCTCCAAATAAATGAGTAACCTCAGAATGCCCCATCTTGCCACTTTTAATAGTCAGTTTGAACTGCTTTCCAGATTCATTTGACTGTACAATTTAATAACTATTTAATATATGTTGCATTTTAATAAAAAAATTTTCTTGCAGTATAATAAACCAGGGAAAAAATGGAAGGTGATGACTCAGGAATTTATTAATCAGCACACAGTGGAACACAAAGGAAAACAAATCTGTAAATACTTTCTGGAAGGGAGATGTATTAAGGTAAATTCACAGGGGTATGATAAATCATTTCACTTACAAAATGCTCTTTTAAATTTAAACCTTTTTTGGGGGTGGGGTGTAGTTTTTCATTTCTCATTTTAGTTGTAATAAAACTGGTTCTTCACAATGTAACTCATGGAAATACTATACATCAGAACTCATTTAATTATATTTTGGGATGATGTAATTTGTTGAAATCAGATTTTATTTAATAAACACAGACTGTGTGGCAAGTACTGTTCAAAGTGGATTACTAATATTAAATGTTTGAATCTTTATAGCAACCCTAGAAAGTAGTTACTATTATTGACCCATTGTAAACACGGCCACACCAGATGGTTAAATTAGTCCCCATAGTAGCTCAGCTAGACATGGTGAGTGGGCAGATGCCCCTGAGCCAGCACTGTGCTGCCTTTGCACATACTAGTAGCCACACCCACCATCTTGGGCAAAAACTCTTAAGACTGAAGATATAACTATAGTTCCGCTATGAAATGCCATGGAGAAAATTCAATTCAATTGTTTCTTTTTTTTTCTCTTTGTTTCCTCCTTTCTTTTCTTTTTGGAACAGGGAGATCAATGTAAATTTGATCATGATGCAGAGTTGGAGAAGAGGAAAGAGATCTGCAGATTTTATTTACAAGGATATTGTACAAAAGGGGAGAACTGCATTTACATGCATAATATCCTTTACTGAAAATATGTTAACCAAAATATTGAGGTTTGAAAGAATAATTGAGGGTTTGAAAAACCTAGAAAGCCTAGTTTGGTTTTAAATTTAAAACAACACATTACATAAACTAAGTCTAGTCAGCCTTTGTACTTAAGAAGGGCAAGCTGATTTTTATTCTTTAGGGAAATGAAATAAATAACTTCCCTGTGGAAAAAAAATCTGTGAAATAAAGGTACTTTGTATCTAATATACACTTATAAGTATTTCAATAGCATGTGTTTCCTGAAAGAGTTGGCAAAATACAGGGTGTCCCCAAAAAATGTATACATGCTTTAACAGCTGATAGCTCAATTTTGAAAATGAAATATATTTTAATAAATACTGTCTTTATAATCATTCAAAGTGTGTGTCTACATTTTTGGGGATACCCTGTATTTATGTTATGACTTTATTATTTTTACTTAGGTTCATAAGCAACAAATTGTCATTGTTAAACATTAATAAAATCAAAGTCTCATCAAATCTTACCCCCCAAAAAAATAAAAAATAAAAAATAAATCTTACCCCCAATTATCACTGTATATTCTTCCTCAGTTCTTTCTTTGGAAATCGATACATCTAAATTATACTCCTGCCCTACTCAAATTGGTATTTCACTATATGTTTATAGTTCCTTAATATATGTGTATGTGTGTGTGTGTGTACACACAGAGAGAGAGAGAGAGAGAGAGAGGACATGTGCTGGTGGACTAATGGAGCCTTTCTCCCTCAGACTGAAACTCCATCTTTATTATGATGAAATGTTATGTATATGGTTTTGTTCTAGAGTTTCTGTTTGGCTCCATGGTCTGTTCGTCTTCATATCTCTGCTGCTTTGATGAGATTATTTCTGCCTCATCAGCACACTTGATATTTGGTAGATTTTCATGTTTATTTTTCCAGATACAATTTAAAATAGTCTTGTCTAGTTCAAAAACAATGTAAAAAAAGTAAAAAATTCCTGTTATCATTTATCTAAATGTACAGATAAAGCCATACAAATACCAGAGAAGTGTGTGGATGGGTTCCTTTATACTCCAGAACAGAAGTATGACTTAAAATTCAGAAGCAATGAGAGAAAAGACTGAAAAATTAACAGCATAAAAAATTTTTAATTTTACATGACAAATACATGACATAAGCCAAGTAAAAGATAAATAATAAAATGGGAAAAGTTGTTTGCAACTTATATCATAAAAAGTTTGATATATGAGCTTCTAAAATTTGAGAAGAAAAATGGGGCAAGGCGTACAGATAATTCATAGAGAGAAATGCAAATGATCCAATACATGTAAAGATGCTCAATCCTATATATATACATATATATATAAAAGGCTAATATGCAAAGTGTCCCCTTAGGAGTTCGACTGGGAGACTGGGAGTTCAATCACTCACTGTGACGTGTTGCTGGCCCCCAGGGGGCGGCGCGGAATGAAGGGCCCCTACCCGTGCACCAATTGCGTGCCCTGGGCCTCTAGTTCATAATAAGAGAAATGCAATTTATCTATGCCCAAGATACTATTTGCAGTTATCGGATTTGCAAAAATACTCCCTCCCCCCCCCCCCAAAAAAAACGGGACAACAAAAATTGCTAGCAAGGCTGTGATAAAATAGACACACTCAGACTTCGTTGGCAGAAATTCAAAATGGGGCCACCCTTGTGGAGGAGAGCAGGGCTGTGTTGGCACAATTACACACGACTTCACCCTCTGACATAGTGTTCCTACCATTTTGCATATTTTGGTGAATTAATAGATTTGGGCAGTGATTACTGATGGCTGTTAAAACCATAAGGTGAAAAGTTGACAAGAAGTTTTATAATTAATGAATGGGACTGACAACACCTGCTCCAACCCATCAGCCATAGCACTAAAAAGAAACAACTGGGCATCAAATGCCTCTTGATGCAATCGGGAGTATTTATTTTAACATCAGTGACAAATGTTAAAATTAACAAATAAATGATAAAAAAAATAAAAGGGGAGGGGAACTTATATAGATCAATTAAGGAACTTGAGATACATGTTAACCAGATGCAATTTGCGGACCATATTTGGATCCTAATCTGAACAAAGCAATTATAAAAAAAGCTTTTTTTGAAACAGTCTAAAATATTTGTATATTGACGGGATAGTAGAGATAAAATTAAAATATTAATTTTTCATATTGATGACAGGTTGTGATTGTTAAGAAAATATTCTTTATCTGTTTGAAATAAACATGGAAATATCCACAGATTAAATGTGTTTGGAATATGCTTTGAATACTCCAGTGTTTTTTGATGGAGAGGTGTGAGGAGAGTATGGGGTGGCATAGATCACACAAAATTGCCAGGTGATGAAATTGAACTTACACAGGCAGCCAGAGGGAGCTCATTGTATTATTCGCTTTGCTTTGGTATATGTTTGATAATTTTCAAGTTAACCTTTTAAAAAATTCCAAGTAATCTCATTCTTCAGGAATAATTATGCTAACAATACGGCATAAAGTCTTTTGGATATTTTTCTAAGATGGGATGTATACATTTGTGAATGGATGGATGTATAAATTTAAACATCATTTTTATAAAAATGTGATCAAGCTATGATTGTGAAGGTTGTATCTTTATTTAACATTTACATCTTTACTTCATATTTTGATATATGATGTGCAAGGCCTAATTTTTTCCAAATGGTTAACTCATTGTCTCATCTTCAGTGAATTAAAGTGTCACCTTTACCAGAGCCTAAATTTCCCTGTGTGCTCAGTTCAGCTTCTATACTACTATTATACATGATGCTATTTGACCAGTCCCCTCTATAAGAGTATGGTTAATAGTTAGTAGGGCAAACAATCTTCTTTTCCTGATTAAAATGTTATAATAAATGTGTCTTATTCAAGAAAAAGAAAACAGCCTGGCCAGGTTGCTCAATGGTTAAGCATCAACCCAGGAATCAAGAGGCTGCTTAATGCTGGGGGTCTTAATCCAGCATCTAGAAGGGTTCAGGAATCTGAGAAGGCACTGTGTGTAAATTGATTAAAGAGTCCAGAGACGAAACATAATTTTGGAAGGCATTATGAGGAGCCAGAGAATACTTAGCTAAAGGAACTAAATTCTCCTTGTCTTAGAACTCCTTGCTTTTTACTAACACAAATTGTCCTAATGCAAAGTAGATACACATCAAAGGCCAGGGTTTAGTATACAGAATCCATTGTCAGATTGGAAGAATTGCCTATGGCTGTTCAGGTGTTTGGCCAGTAGTAGGCAATGACATGTTGATTGAGATGCCCTTAGCTGTCTGGCAGCAAGCAGTCAATTTATGCATCCTTTTCAGGTT
This sequence comes from Cnephaeus nilssonii, assembly GCF_951640355.1. Classification (NCBI taxonomy): domain Eukaryota; kingdom Metazoa; phylum Chordata; class Mammalia; order Chiroptera; family Vespertilionidae; genus Cnephaeus; species Cnephaeus nilssonii. The sequence goes on along the minus strand of NC_137086.1, from coordinate 56,736,296 downwards.
TGGGGAAATGCCCTCAGCCATCTCCAGATGATTTCAGCCCTGCTGACGTGCTGGAATTGGCTTCTGGCAGCTACTGGTTCAATTCCCTGTCAGGGCACATGCCTGGGTTGCAGACTCAATCCTCAGTACAGGGTATGCAGGAGGCAGTCAGTGATTCTCTCTCATCATTGATGTTTCTCTCTTTCCCTCTCTCTTCCTCTCTGAAATCAATAAAAAAATATTTTTTTAAAAAGAAAACATTTTTTTCAGATCTGACATATTTCTTTAGAAACCAGACACCTTATTACTCTGTTTCTAAAAGCTTTCAGTCTATCCTTACAGTTTTCCCTACAGTCATACCATCTGTAAATATAATAATTTATACCTCCTGTTTTAATTGTATTGGCTACATGTCCAGAATAATGTTAAATAGTAATGATTAGGGCAGACATAGTACACAGTTTTAATGATAATTTTCTTTTGCTTTAGCTTGTGGCTATAGTTTTAAGATAGATTTTTTTAAAAAATCAAGTTAAGTATATTCTTACTTTACTAAGAGGTTTTTTTTTTAATCAAATGAGGACTTTGAATTTTATTAGTCACCGTTTGCACTTGCTAAGATAATCGTGTAATTTTTCTCTTTTGAACTTATCAATGTGATGATTATAGTAATAAATTTCCTAAAACCATCCAGGAATTCTCTCTGAACATATGCCATGTGAAAATGATGTATTTTTCACCATACTTCTAGAATTAATATTTTCTTTAGAAATTTGTTTCCAAAGCCTTAGGTGACTAATCTTTAAGTCAGACTAGCCTGTAGCTCTCATTATTGGGTTAACTTTATCATGACATATCAAGCCCATTATTCTTAATAGGTATGAGTTCTTGCTATAAAATGTATTTGTTCTGCATAATATTTTATTTTATTGTGGAAAGTAACAGGGCTTGCATAAATATTATAAATATTATAACCATTATAAATATTTTTCTTTTAAGATTGTTTTCTAGTTGTAATAGAGTAAGAGAGATTTTAAATTTTTGAATATTTTGCTACATAACAAATATTTCATCTTAAAATAAATTATCTGATGTGATTATAGAAAATTCAGTACAGTATATAATTATAGAGTCTTGTTGATTCAGCACTTATGTTTTTTGGCTTAAAATATTAGAATTTTATGTTATTTGGTCTGTTCCTTAATATTTTTATTTACGTGAATTTCCATGCAAGTTCTATCATAGTGGAGCAAAATGTTACCAAGGAGACAAGTGTAAATTTTCACATGATGATTTAACTAAAGAAACGAAGAAACTTTTGGACAAAGTAAGTAATGTTTTTGTTCCTTGATTGTTAAGTCTCTCTACAGATTCATTTGACTTGAATCATGTTTTATAAAACTGCTAATAAGTCATGGATTTGTTATTTCATGTTTTATTGATACAGTGTTTTAGAAAAGCAGAAATATTGGGCTAGGAATTAAGAATCTTTTATTCTGATCCTTGTTCTGCAGTTAAAAAACTAGTTTACTTGGAGAAATATCCTTTACCTCTTTGACCTTCATTCTCTTTATCAAAATGAGTTAGCTGTGTGTCACCCATGCAACTTAATGTTATATTTTCCTATTACTAGAACTAATTTACTGAACTCTTCACAGTTTTAAATGTGAAGACGATAGTTTGTTTTTATGTGGTAATCTTTGCCAATTATTTTCAGGTGTTGAACACTGAAGAGGACCCCACAAATGAGGATGAAAGAGAGTTAGAAGAACTTAGGAAGTGCGGCATAACCCCTCTTCCCAAACCACCTCCAGGAGTGGGGCTCCTGCCAACCCCACCAGAGCACTTTCCCTTTTCTGATCCTGAGGATGATTTTCAGGCAGATCTCTCTGATGATTTCAAGAAAATTCCATCTCTTTTTGAAATAGTTGTAAAACCTACTGTGGACTTAGCACATAAGATTGGGAAGAAGTAAGTTAAAATTTTCAAAAACAGTGGCATTTTCTCACTAGAAATTCTTATTAAGAAACTAACTTGGGTCCGTGTTAATCATGTAAGCTCAGGTAGAGATAGCAGCTGTCTGGCACACACCTGATTGCTCCTTCCCACGTCCTCTTTGTCCCTGTCCTCTGCTGCCTCCCCTTGGCTTTCTCTATAGAATCCTGAGCCAGCTTCAAACCTCCTCACAGTGATGAGGACTAGAAGAAAGAGAACCAGTCAAAACATTTATCTGTGGGTGATGGGATTAGGGGTGTTTCTTATTTATCTTTGTACTTTCTGCATTTTTTAAAAGCAGTAATGAAGACGATTTAGAACAACCGTTAATCAGCAATTTAGAAAACTATGGGCTAAAACAAAGGCAGGATGCACATGTTGGTACTTCCAGTTAAAGGTAATATGGAATAAATGGCTTCTTAGATACAGACTATTCTCTTCTGATATAGAAAACACATGTAAACATTTAAAAATGTGACATTCTTGTTTGCCTCTTTTCTTTGAACTAAGAAATAATATTCTTCTGTCTACAGACCACCAGCATTTTATAGCAGTGACTCGCCACCAGGACCACAATTTCAGGAAAGCAGCCCACATCCTCAGCATATCTACAGCTCTGGGTCAAGTCCAGGTCCCGAACCTAATATGTCTCAGGGACACAGTATTCCTGTGATGCACTCAGACTCCCCTAGACATCATCCATGTGCAGGACCTCCTGGCCTACAAGTGCCACAGAGCCCACCTTTGCCACCTGGTCCACATGGAGCTGGAGTAATTGTTCAACCAGATGCACCTTTGTCAGTACCAAGTATGAGTGGTGCTTACCATTGCCCAGGCTTTCCAGAACACATGATGCAAGTACCCAGAGAGAAACATGGTTCTCCAGGCTCATCACACCTGCAAGGTTCTGGTGAAATGCAGCTCAGCACCAGTTATGAGTCCCTACAAAACCCCGCTGAATTTTATGAGAATTACTATTCTCAGCATGGTGCACCTAATTTTCAGCCACCCAGTAACTCTAATGGTAAGTTTACCTTTCAGAATAACTCAAGCTAAATATTTGGAGTCTTTTATCTTTCATTGAAAGGATGATAAGAAAGTATGTTTTAAATAAAGCTAAGTGAAGACAAACCTAAGTAAAATGTGATAAAATTGAGACCTTAAAATATGTTTTAACTTTTTTTTGTTAATTCCCACCCGAGGATATTTTTTCCACTGATTTTTAGAGAGTGGAAAGAGGGAAGGAGGGAGAAAGAGAAAAACATCAATGTGAGAGAAACACATTGATTGGTTGTCTTCCAACCAGGGCCAGGATCAAACCTGCAACCCATGCACATGCCCTTGACTGGTAATCAAACCCGAGACCCTTCGATCATGGGCCCATGCTCTAACCACTGAGCAGTACCAGGGAAGGCTTCAAATTTAAACATTGTAACAATAGAACTTAAATAACTTTTTTAAATATTTACAATCACATAATAATTTTCTAATCAAATGTGATTATTAATTAGTAGGGCTTCAATTTCTTAGAACTCACAGTGGTACTCTATCATGGAATATTGTGCTTAAATCAATGTCTGTTTCTTATTATGTGTGCAGATGGGATGTGGCATGGTGAGTTTACTCAGCATCAGCCTCCCATTGTTCAAGACTCACCTAACCGTGGGAGTGGGTGTGATGGCAGCGGCAGCATGACAGGCCATGACCCCCTGCCTGCACCAGGTCTCCTCCCTGCAGTGCAGAGAGCTCTTTTTGTCAGACTTACTCAGAAATACCAAGAAGATGAAGAACCAAGCAGCACCCAACCTCAGAGGGCACCCAGCAAAGAAGAAGGTATGTCATGTTATTTTTTCATAATGCTGCAAAGAATAGTGTCATGCAAGTGTCTGAGTCCATGTTTTTAATTCTTTTGGAATATACCGAGGAGTGGACTTGCCGGGTCATTTGTTAACTCTATGTTTAACTTTTTGAGGAACCACCAAATTTTTCCACAGTGGCTGCATCATTTTACATTCCCACCAGCAATGTAGGAGGGTTGCACTGTCACTATATTCTCACCTACACTTATTTTCTCTTTATGGAATTATTATTTTAGCCATCCATGTAGGTATGAAGTGATACTTCATTATGATTTTGATTTGCATTTCCCTAGTAGATGTGTCACATGTTATGATACAGCATCTCACCTGTTTGGGTCACTCAGTTCCTAAAATGGTCTTGAATAGATTAAAGTTTGAAAAATGAGTTTCTCTGAACTATCTATCATATTTCCAGCTTACTTCATAGCTCCTTTCTTTTGGGGATTGTTTGTGGTTTCCATACCACGGTATATTAGCAATTAATTGCAGGGTGGTTAACTTGAACCAGTGATTAGATCTGAAATTAGAGTGCAAGGCCTAAGTGAGCAGACTTGCTATTAAGGCCTTTTTATTTTGGAAGACAATAAATAGAAAAGGAATAAGACACCTTCTAGTTCAGGAATTTTGACTTCTAGACCAAGCTCAGAACAATTCAGTTATTAGAGGAATGTTTATGGGCCTAGACTACACTTCAGATTCTGCTATTTTATTAAGGAATATTATCCTATATAATAAAAGCATAATATGCCAAGTGTCTGGTCGTCCATTCAACCAATCAAAGCATAATATGCTAATGATATGCTAAGGGCGCTCAACTGCTTGCTGTGATGTACACTGACCACCAGGGGGCAGATGCTCCAACTGGTAGGTTAGGTTGCAGCTGGGGTCCGACTGATCAGGACTGAGTGAGAGGGACCAGACACGCCCTGGAGCCCTCCTGCAATCCCTCTGCTGGCCAACCTCCCCCATCCCTCTCCAGCCCCGATCATGCACCAGTGGGGTCCCTCAGCCTGGCCCTGTGCCCTCACACAATCCGGGACCCCCCCAGGGGATGTCAGAGAGCCAACAGCCTGATCCCACAGGCCAGGCTGAAGGAGCTCCCAGGTGCATGAATTTGTGCACTGAGCCTCTAGTTTTTAATATAAAAGATAATATGGAGACACTAAGTTCACCTTAGTGTTTTCAATGTTGATAAGTGTACAGCATCTAGTTAATTTAATTAAGGAGAGAAAAGTTTAAAGCATCCAGTTCTTATGAATTACAAAATTGGTGGCCATCCTTAAACATAAAATTTATTAGTAACTATCTAAAACTATAACAGTAGGAAGCTACAAGATATTACATAAATAGTCATTATGTCTTCAAATAAGGTAACATTAATTCTTCATTTATTTAATATCACAGGGAAATGAGGGATACCTAATAACTTAATTTCCTGTACAATTTATATTTATTCCTTTAAGTGCTAAAACTTAATTTAAAAAAAACAACCATTTAACAGTCAACTTTTTTTTTTAAATATATTTTATTGATTTTTTACAGAGAGGAAGGGAGAGGGATAGAGAGCTAGAAACATCGATGAGGGAGAAACATCGACCAGCTGCCTTCTGCACAACCCCTACTGGGGATGCGCCCGCAACCAATGTACATGCCCTTGACCGGAATCGAACCTGGGACCTTTCAGTCCGCAGACCGACGCTCTATCCACTGAGCCAAACCGGTTTCGGCTAACAGTCAACTTTTTATAGTCTTACAGAGTTTTATGTTTTCATAAGCAAGAGAATAACTTTTCTAGATGATATAAAATTTTATATTATAATATTATACAACTGGTGACTTTTATAAAATTTTAATGCCTTTATAAATCGTATCTGTCCCTTGATAAAAAGCTGTTACTCATCATTTCCTATATAATATTTGCTTCCTGTTGGCCTCTGCTGTTCTACTTTCCTTCTATTCTATATTCATTCTCATCCCAAAAGGGATTTGACTGCTTATTAAATATATTCATATGAAAGTGAGACTAAAATAGCATCTTCCCTCTTTGGGTCAGGTAACAACTTCTGTGAGGAACATTACTCTACAGAAATATTTAAAGTGAATTGCAAGCCCAGCTCTGGGCTTCCTGGAGGTCCAAGAGAAGAAGGAAAGAGAGCTAGAATCTAGACTTGGTTTTCCCAGACCTTGAGATACCAATAAAACCTTTTGCTATTGTGACATAGTGTATTCTATATGAAGACACATCCCCACCCTAAACACCATTGCTTGCTTTGTGAGCACTGCTCTGTTCAAACTAAGAGGGTAACACTAGAGTTCCATGAAGTAGAAACACATTAGTAAGCAGTGCAAGGAGATAAAATAAGAATATCTGCAATGGCCTATTGATCTGGGATATTCTAGGGTGGTGTGTATGAGTGTGTGTGTCCAACTTAGTGTCAACCTATATGTGTCTGGATGGAGAGGAAGGAGACTCACCCTACCATACCTTCTATTCATTGTGCGCAACACACGAGGGATAAACAGACTTTAGGAGTAAGGCCCAAAGTGTTCTCATAAAGGTCAAGTATATAAACTTTAGGGTGTTAGTTTTGTTTGATATTGTTAATTTAGTGCTGGAATAGTTAATATAGTCACATAGGTCAAATATCTAAAACTGTAGTAAAATACAAATGAAAAGTCTGCACCTCACCCCTCATTTGCTCAGTACCCATGGCTTCCTTAAGTGTCATTATTAGTGCTTTCTTTGTTTTCTTTCCAAACATATTTTTATCAAAATAAATCCAGAGCTTAAGGATTGCTTGAATTAAGGAGATCCAAATCCTTTTATTCTTTTTTAAAAAATAAATCTTTATTGTTCAGATTATTACAGGTGTTCCTCTTTTTTTCCCCCCATAGCTCCCCTCCTCCTGATTCCCCACCCCACCCCATGCCCTTACCCCCCGCCACTGTCTTCATCCATAGGTGTAAGATTTTTGTCCAATCTCTTGCCGCACCCCTCACACCCCCTTCCCCCTGATAATTGTCAGTCCACTCCCTTTCTATGTCTCTGATTCTGTTATATTCATCAGTCCATTCTGTTCATGAGATTTTTTATTCACTTGATTTTTAGATTCACTTGTTGGTAGGTATGTATTTGTTGTCATTTTGTTCATAATTTTTATCTTTACCTTTTTCTTCTTCTTCCTCTTCTTAAAGAATACCCTTCAGCATTTCATATAATCCTGGTTTGGTGGTGATGAACTCCTTTAGCTTTTTCTTGTCTGTGAAGCTCTTTATCTGACGTTTAATTCTGAATGATAGCTTTGCTGGGTAGAGTAATCTTGGTTGTAGGTTCTTGCTGTTCATCACTTTGAATATTTCTTGCCACTACCTCTGGCCTGCATAGTTTCTGTTGAGAAATCAGTTGACAGTCATCTGGGTACTTCCTTGTAGGTAACTAACTGTTTTTCTCTTGGTGCTTTCAAGATTCTCTCTTTGAAAAAAAAAAAGATTCTCTCTTTGTATTTTGCCCTTGACATTTGAATTATGATGTGTCTTGGTGTGGTCCTCTTTGGATTCCTCTTGTTTGGGGTTCTCTGCGCTTCCTGGACTTGTAAGTCTATTTCTTTCACCAGGTAGGGAAAGTTTCCTGTCATTTCTTCTAATAGGTTTTCAATATTTTGCTCTCTCTCTTCTTCTGGCACCCCAATAATTCGGATGTTGGTACGCTTAAAGTTGTCCCAGAGGCTCCTTACACTATCTTCATATTTTTGGATTCTTTTTTCTTTTTGTTTTTCTGGTTGGGTGTTTTTTGTTTCCTCATATTTCAGATCTTTGGTTTGATTCTTGGGGTCCTTTGATCTACAGTTGAATTTCTGTATATTCTTTATTTCAGACAGTGCATGCTTAATTTCTGAGTGGTCCTTTTCCATTTTTTGGCATTCTCATTAAGGTCCTTGAAGGTCTCACTAAGCTCCTCGGAGGTCTCATCAAGTTTCTCGGCATTTTTTAGAAGATTCTTGAGTAACCTTATAAATGTGGTTTTGGCCGACACTGGTTTGGCTCAGTGGATAGAGCGTTGGCCTGCGGACTGAATGGTCCCGGGTTCAATTCCAGTCAGGGGCATGTACATTGGTTGCGGGCACATCTCCAGTAGGGTGTGTGCAAGAGGCAGCTGGTCGATGTTTCTCTCTCATTGATGTTTCTAGCTCTCTATCCCTCTCCCTTCCTCTCTGTAAAAAATCAATAAAATATATATTTTTTTTAAATGTGGTTTTGAACTCTATGTCCAGTAGTTTGCTTTCCTCCATTTCTTTCATTCGTGACATGTTTCTTTGTCTCCGCATTTTGCTGCTTCCCTGTGTTGATGGAGTGGTTTTCTGTGGTAGGTGACCTATAGGTTCCAGTGGTTCAGCCTCTGTGGACACTCTTGGTGTACCCCTTTGTGGGCTGAGTGGAAAGTCTTGGTGTAGTTAAGCCTTGATTGCTGTTGGTACACTGGGAGGAATTGACCTCTAGGCCAATTAGCTGTGAGGACCCGCTGTGTCTATAATGGAAGAACTGCTGTCCTGGAGACACACTTATGGGGCAGGACTTGCTTCGTGGGGCTTTGGTGCTCACTGAGTCTGCCTCGAATATGTCACTTATGGATGTGAGAAGTTGAAATCTGGTGTCGTCTCACACTGACCACTAGGTACACTGGCTTCTGGATCTCCAATGGGGTGCAGGTCAGCTACTGTCTGAGGCCACCCAGCAGGAGCTACAGCGAGAACTACAGTTTTCTCTTCTTTGCTTGGGGTTTGGAGGTTTTGGAGCTGTCTGACCAGAGCTGTAGTTTGTTAGATTAAGCTACGATAGGGCAGGCCATTTATATGCAAAAGCCACTGCGTGGAGCTTGGGTGGGTTTGTAGATTGTGCAGGGCGGGGGCTCTAGGCTAGGGCGTGGCAAACAGCGATGGCTGCCAGTCAGCCGTCTCTGCGTCTCCTAATTTCCAAGTCCCCACATCCCGCGCCCCAGTGCAATAAACAATGATTGCTGCACGCAGCTCTGCAAGCAAGCCACCCTCACTTTCCGACCTGATGGCAGACAGTCCAGCTTCTCCCTGTAGGAGTTTGGGTCCCCAGTGTCTCCCCAGAAACTGGAGTTCAGAGTAATCGGGAGCTTGTCTCCCTTCGGGTTGAATAAAGCAGCACACCCAGTCTCCCGCCGCCAGCCCGATTCGCGCACCTCCGTACCTCAGCTTTTCAGCACTTGTGCACGTCTCTATGCTCTTTTCTCTTTCCTTCTAGTTGTAGAACTTCCACTCAGCCAGCTTTCCCATGGTTCTGGGTGATAGACGTTTTGTCTTTTAGTTATAGTTTTGAAATTGTTGTGTGAGGCAGCAGTTTAGGTGTTTACCTATGCCGACATCTTGGTTTGCCCCTCCTTTTAGTCTTCTGTCCCCAGAGTATTTTGCCTTCACCCTGTTACATACACCACACATGCTCTGAGTTCCCCTGCCCAATTGGCAGGAAAGGCCCTGGCTGTCTCTGGCTGGAAGGACTTGCACATGTTCCAGTATCCCAGCTCTGTCTTTCCAGAGTATAATAACCAAATTGATTGTCACATCCTGCCTTGTTCCAGTGTTGAAACTCTATGATGGCATTGTCTTTCTGGTACATAGGGCGATACCCAACCAACTGAACCACACTGGCCAGGGACCGTGATGCATTGTCTTGAAGTTAGGCTACACTTATTTCAGAAGTAGCGTGTGCTTTTTTATCTTAATTCAGGCCAAATCTGCATGCCTCATTATTTATAATAAGTCTTTGTCTGCATTTAGATGATCCTGTTAACTGGTATTCCAGTAGTGAAGAGGAAGAAGGGAGCAGTGTCAAGGCAATACTGAAAACCTTACAGAAACAAACAGAAACTTTAAGGAGTCAGCAGCAGTCTTCCTTGGAACTCAGCACTCCTACTGATCCAAGACTTGCTAAAGAGAAGAGTAAAGGGAACCAGGTTGCTGACCCTCGACTTAGAACCATCCCAAGACAAGACATTAGAAAATCTTCTGAGTCTCCCGCACCGGGTCTCAGACTCGTGTGGGATCCGAGGAAACCAAGAGGAAACGGAAGTGGGCAGGTGAGCTCCTCTGCTGGCTCAGCGAAGTGCGATTTACATCACGCACATTCCAGCGCTAATGTCAAACACAGGAGAGGAGATGAGGAGGAAGAGGACACAGAACGAGAACTGAGAGAAAAGGCTTCCTTAATACCCCTGGACTCTCCCCCCGGGGCAGTGCTCCAGGACCCACGGTCGCAGCTGAGGCAGTTCAGTCACATTAAAATGGATATCATACTCACCAAGCCCAACTTCGCAAAACACATCGTGTGGGCTCCAGAGGACTTACTTCCAGTCCCTTTACCAAAACCCGACCCCGTCTCTTCAATCAGTTTACCTCTGCCCCCTCTTATAGCTGACCAGAGGTTATGGAATTTGAAAAGCGATCTCCATCAAAGCACAGTGCCCGTGGATTCAAAATTGTCAGTCAAAGCCAAAATTAACCCAACAAACAGAGAAGGCTACCTGGAACAATTTGGGGACTTGCACAGTTCAGCAAGTAAATTGGGAGACCCCAGGCTACAAAAAAAATGTGATCCTAGACTTCACAGACTGCACAATACAGTGTCTCAGCAAGCAGTTGCGAAGGAGTCACATACACCAAAGTGTGCCCCTCACTTAGCCAGGTCAAGCCCTGGTGCATCACAGCCCTCAGCAGCAGTAACCAGCAACTCTGGGCCTGGGGTTTTGCCTCCCTACACCCCTAAACTGTCATCTTCAGCTGGTGTTCCACTGGGGACTCCAAGTTCAGTTCTCAGTGGTATTAGTTTGTATGACCCTAGGGAGCCTGGCTTATCATCTGCACCAGAGCCAGCAACGGAAAATGCAGAGAACCAGAAAAAAAGTGGTGGTTTAAAAGGCAGTGACAAAAATGAGCGCACTCCTGTAGAAGCAGTCCTGCCACAGAAAACCACTGCTGACGTGGAAGCCACTGTCCATGGGCTAGCCGACGCACAGGCCCATGTTCCCAGCAGCTCCTGTGCAGGCCAGGTCCCTGCAGTGCACAGCCTTCCTGTGCAGGCATTAACCGGCTTAATGAGACCCCAGTACAGCGATCCCAGGCAGTCCAGGCAGCTGGGACAGCTGAGCCCCACCCCAGAGGATGACCCTAGTGGGGAAACAGATGACAAATCTCTGAAAGATGTTTTTAAAACTTTTGATCCAACTGCTTCACCATTTTGCTAGCTACTGTGTAATTAAGCAGTTCTTTTCAGTCTCGTGACCATCGCAGTCCTCGCTGTTTTGTAACTGGTTTACCTCTATAGTTTATTTATTTTTAAATTATGAACACTTTTCAGCTGCTAGTATCAGAACCACATGAAGTTATATCCTCTAAAGGCTGTGGTATTTTATATAATATTTTTATAAATTTAAGAGGCTGTAGCAAGTGACATAGAAACCTATATATCATGTTAGCTTCAGTAAAAATACTTTTTTTTGTAAATAAACCATCATGAATTGAACACTCTGCCTGAATATATGCCAGTTGTCTTTCATAATCAATGTTTAGATAAATGATTACCACTTTTATATGGCTGTTCATTTCAAGCAATATGACGTATATTACTTTTGGGAAACAGTATTTTGACTAGGAACCTCTCTTGTCAACACATAACTGCTAACAAAAATGTAAAATGAAGTACAGAAAACATTTTAAATCATAGTTAGCAGAACAGTTCATATTTAAGGGCATCACTTTTATTAATGTTGGCAATATTATTTGTGTAAATGAAGCATTTGAATGTCATATCTTTTAAAAAGTATTTTATTGTATCATAGAAGTTAGAGATATATAAGTACATTGTTTTGCTAAAGTGAAAATTCCCAAGTTCTCTGGCATACCTTTTTAAAATTAATTTCGTATTAATTTTCATATTAAATAGTTATGAGTTACTGCTGTCACCTTGTGATGTTTATGTGTGCTCATGTGTTTTGTCTTTAGCAGCATAATTTATATTACTTTTTCAAATGATGTCGCTACACTAATTGTATTCATCATGACCTTGGCAATTTTTACAGACTTTTAAAAGATTTAGTGCAAGTCTATCGTGATTATTGCATTGATAATGTTTAAGTGTCCAGGTTCCATATTTTTTTAAATAACAAGAAAACACAAAGATATTGTAGTCAACTGTGTGGCTACCAATAAAAAAACTTTCAGATCTCACGTGACTGGCGTTCTATAACAGAGTTTGGAAATTTCCTAAATTGGTTAGAAATTGCATTTTTATGAAAAATAACATATTCATTTTTGTGTATTTATTGCAGTCTAAAAAAATAGCCTTGTTTTATGCATTTATTATTTATAATGGAAACAGTTTACACTGATACTGATGTCTTGAACTGAAAGGTTATGACAGTGTTTGCTGGTAACAATTTCAGCAACTTGAAAAGGAACGTTTCCTCATGAGAGATAATGAAAGTGATGGATATCAGTCCTTGGGTGAACAGCTACCCTTGAGAAGTGATTAAAAAATATACAGCAAAATGTTTCTGTAGGAACCTATGGTTTAATGTTACAGCCTGTCCTTTATGTTCACTTCCTAACCCTGCGCTCCCACAGGGTTAAGTGACCAGGACTCTGCCAAACTAAGAAGCTCGCTTTGTTCAAGGAAACGTGAATTTCTGCTATTTATATTTGGGCTACATTGTTGTCTAAAATGGCTCTGGATAATATTTTTGGGTTAAAAATGCAGTTTAAAGCCACCATAAAAAGTGTTCCCTGATTTTCTGTTCAAACAAACTTTATTATTAATTGAAAAGTCACTGAAATAGATAAAACTGATCGAAAACAAGATTTTATATATATATATAATCATATATATTAGTAGTTATATATTATACATATAATTATATTATATATGATTATATATCTTTGCTATTATATGTAGATTATATATATATATATCTTTGTTAAAGACTAAAATGTAATCCAAATCCTTAATAGAAGATATTTTTTACTACTAAGATAGATGTTAAAAAGTAAAATTTAAAAATCATTAATGCAAATAATAATGTTCATTTACTCAGTATCCTTGAATCCGTATTACATCAGCTAATGTCCTAGAAGCTATTTTACAAGAAAGTTTGGACTTACTTTCAAATTTAACTATATTTTATATGAAAATGTGTTGTTTGTGTTTAAAATAATGATTTCTATCTGTGATGCTTTTAAAATTGTAATAACATTAGCTTAGGAGATAATTCTGTTACATCCTGTCAACTGTGGTTATTTTTAAAAAGTTTATTGATTTTTAGAGAGAGAGGAAGGGAAAGGGAGAAAGAGAAACATCGATGTGAGAGAAAAACATTGATCAGCTGCCTTTTGCATGCCTCCTATTTGGGATTGTGCCCACAACCCAGGCATGTGCCCTGACCGGGAATCAAACCAGCCACCTTTCGTTCCATGGGACGCCCAACCTGAGCCACACCGGCCAGGGCCAAACTGGATTATTTTAATATTCTTTCTTTTTTCCTATTTTCTCACCAAGTTAATAATAGCCATTTTCCCCAGAGAATAAGCTCCTCTTTAAGGTGAATTGTGATATTAAAATCCATGGAATTTTATTTATACTATAGTATACTGAGAAGTATGTTATGTCCTTATTCTTAGAAGCCAAACATTTATAGATAACAGAAGTAACTTGCATCTTAAAAGAGTCTGGATTGGATTCATTGGTTGAGGTGTGACTTAACCATTCATACTGGTTTGTGACAAGTTTTATGCCTGTTCACTTTGATGTTGAATAGAGTAGGATATTCAGGATGTTGATTTTTGATATCCAGATGTTTTTCCATAACTTCTTTAGTTTTGCTCCAAACTCCTGTCTCTGGAGCTTTCCCAGTTAGGACCTCATTCTGAACCTTGAAAATGAACCAAGTGTTAAAGTGATTTCAAACTCGTTTCTGTTGGACCACTCTGTGACCCAGCCCTAGGAGCCAAACCCCAGCGTTGATACTGGGTTAGGTTTCTGTTGTCTTTAGACTTGCATAGGACTTCAAATGGTAGTTTTTATTCCTAGTCCCCTTATTTTAAAACTGGAAGAATGGTTGTTTAGTAAATAAATACTGTATGAGCATTCATATAAGTCACTTTGCTGACTTAATTAGAAGGGAGAGGGAGGAAAGGAGAACTTATGAGGACTAGAGGTTTAAAGCCCATGAATTCATATTCTTGTTCTGATATAAGTATTTCATCTCATGTCTAGTTCCTTCTCTGTGAAATGGAGATAATTCTTACTGCTCACAGGTTAGACTTAAGGAGGAAATGAATTATTTAGTATTTATAAATGTAAAATTGCTTCATAACTTTCACAAACATAATAATTACACTCCCATTAGAGTAACAAAGCCCAAAGTAACCTGCCTCTTTTGGAAAGAATATGGGTCTAAGAAAGGACGTTAGCTTAACATCCACATAATATGTAGAATATCTAATTTTTAAATGAAAACCACATTTTAAGCTATAACTTAAGCTTTTGAAAACAGGACCCATGTGTGTCTCCTTTTCTATTTTCCCATAGCAACAAGCCTAGCTCTAGGCACACCGTTGGTGCTTTGTTAACTGCTTCTCGAATGCTTCTCACAATCCATCCAGGCTTAGATTTTCAGGTGCTATCAACTATTAGGGCAGATGTGGCAAAGCCATTCTTTGATTGCATTAGAAATACAGTTCATAACTTATACCTCTTTCAGCAGACACTGGGCACATACCTTCTCCCCTCCCCCACCAACTGAACAATGTGAAGGTAGGGCTACAGCAGCTCTGCTTGGAGTTAAAAGTTTCTACAATAATTCGTAACTCTTAAGAACCCTCCAGACTTTACTTAATGGTGGAGGTTTGAATAGGTCAATAATTTATTCCTATAGATCTACAAAGGATTCTTTCTGTAACCAGAAGGAATTGCATAACTAGAGTCTTACGTTTTTACTAGAGGCCCCATGCACGAAACTCGCGCAAGAGTAGCCCTTCTTTGCCCCAGCTGCGGGCACCAGCTTCCCTCTGGCACCCAGGAACCTGAGCTTCGCTCCGGCCACCAGCATGCACCCGGGACCCGGGCTTCCCTCGCAGCCCCGGCTTCCTCCAGAAGGATGTCTGGAAGGGCATCTGGTCTAATTAACATATTGTGCTTTTATTGTTATAGATTTTAAATCTCTAGTTTCTCCCTTTGGGTTATCTTCAAAATTATGAAGATATGCCTAAGCTAATGAATTCCCAGTAGCACGGAAACGTTTTTCTCCTAACACCATGAACAGTAATTCACCTTTTCAGTCATGAATTGCACTCTAGTGTGGGCCTTGTGTCTGGTCCTTAAACACCCTCATTACTTTTTGGAACAGAACAGTCACGCTACAGTTGGCAAAACCGTTGTGTGCACAATGAAACTTACAGTTTTGTTCAGCCTTGAATCTCTTGTTTTTTTAAAGTTAGAATTTATTTTTTTATTAATATGCAGATAATTATAGCATTTTGGAAGAAAATCAGCTCTGTGAATTAATCGGGCCCATGCTTCCTGCCTCACTACTCTGTGTGTCACATACTGTTGAGTTGTCTCCGGCGACCCCACGAATGAGTGATGTGCTCAGTGTCCTGGCCCCAGCAGCCCCGCCCAGCAGCTGTAGACTCATGCCTGTGGCTTCTATTATGGAGTCTCTCCTTCTCATAGTTGGCCTTCCCCTTCTCCTGCTGCCTTCTGTTTTTCCCAACATTATTGTCTTTTCCAAAGAGCCTTCTCTTGATGTGCCTGAAATAGGACAGCTTCAGTTTTGTCATATGAGCCTCCAGTGACGTTTCAGGCTTAATTTACTCTAGGACCCACTTGTTTGTCTGTCTGGTGGCCTGGGGTATTGGTAAAGCATTCAGTCCTCCCAACTGTTTCAAGTGAATCATTTGTTTCTATCAGCCTTCTCCCTGTCCAGCTTTTGCATACGAGGGTGTGGATAGCCTCGGCTTGGTCTCTAACGACGCATCTTTGCTCTTGGTGATCTTTTCTAATTTTCTCATTGCTGCCCTTCCTAGTCTCCACCTTCTCTTGATTTCTTGGCTGCAGTCTCCATTTGAATGGATGCCTGATTGCATCAGCTAATATTTTATCAGGGGTCTGATATATAGTTTATTTAAAGGAATTAAATAGAGGACCAACTTGTTTTTAAAAATTGTTCCATCCAGACCTCCATTATGAGCAATAGCTTGGGATTAGTTGTCAGTGACAGACTATATATTTTATATGCTTTTTACAATAGAGAAGGTGGAAAATAACCATTATTGCAGGTAAGAGGTTTTAGTCCACTTCTGTGTTATATGAGTTTGCCCTCCAAGAAGTAGGATGATATTTCCTTATAAAAGTGACAATCAAGACAGTTGTTTGTATACTTAACTTGCCAAAGTTTTAAAAAACCTTCACTCTTTGCCCTAAACCCATGCTCCCCCACCCATGACTAGAAAGAGCATATCTCTAGGGTGCTAGGGCTCAGGTCACTTTGCTTTAGTCCAGGGCTTCTGTGCCTGCATGTGGCAAGGGTGCTGGTGGCAATGTGTCCTAAGACGCTGTGTGTGTGTGTGTGTGTGTGTGTGTGTGTGTGTGTGTGTGTAGGGGGGAGATGTGTCCAGACTTAGGATGGCCTATTTTCTATCAGACCCACAAGTACCATCTATGGGCTGAAATCCAGGTTAAACCTATTCAGTATGAAGTGGGATTTTTTTTAACTTCCTAGCATTATTTCAGTTCCCCAAGTTCTATCTTTCCCCAAGTTACAAATGTTGGGGAAATGCTGTCCTGTTGGTTTCACTCTGGAGGTTTTAGTAAATACCAGTTTATTAGCTTAACTACATTTTTAATCTCCTTTCTGTTCAAAAGATACCAGCAATGAGAGTATTTTGCTGAATTGATAAATTATTCTGCTTAAGGACGAGCAAATCACTTGGTAAAACCAGGAATATCTATTATTTCTTCTCACTAATAACTCTTGCAAGGTTACATTCTGTTGTTGCAAGTTTCTGTAATTTTTTTCTGTGACACCTTTCTATTGTCTGACTTTAAATAAAATGTTTCTAATAGTATCTGTCTGGCAGTGCATTGCTTTGCTTTAATACATTCATCATTTAAAGACAACGTGTAGTGGAGCCGTGTACTCATATAAGATCTTGTAAATGGAACCCACTCCTGCCTTCCTGCAAGGAGAGGGGGGTGGGCTTGGCCTCCAGTGTATCCAGCAGGAGTCTGCACGCACCACACTGACGAGCACACTGCAGGCCCTATGTCCCCATACTGCGTTTGTTCTGGGAAGAATCTCACATGAGCGGAAATTAGTTTTCTATTAAAGGATCTGAATGAGAGGTTGCTGGCAAATAGGCTGCTTAGAGCAGAGCAGGAACTCCAGGGTCAAAGTCAGATCTCCTGGCCGGAAAGGCTCAGAGAGCCTGGTCACTCTCCCCCCACATGATTGGAGCAACAACGAGGTGACTCATGCTTCCCTCAGAGGTAGGAAACCTCGTTAGAAAATGTCCTGTGGCTTCTCCTGTATGCTCAGTCAGGACGAGGGAGCCCTGGATTCAACTGTCAAGCAGCCCTGACTGTGACCACTTCTCCCCCGGAGCGGAGCGAGCACAGTCTGCCCTGCGCGAGGTCGCAGTGGACCGGTCAGGACTCGGCATCGCTTCCTCGTGGACAAAACAAGGACTCATCACTGATTTCAGACCGGCGTTTGAGTGCTCATCTGTGCCAGTGGCTGCTGAGCTACTGAGATGGGAAAGACGGGCTGCTTCCCAATGACACTGCAAAGCGAGTCCCCCGCCTCCCTGCTGTGGGGAATGTCAAAGGATCAAGCACACAGGATACATTTTAGAAGCTACAAGGAACTGAAGGAAAGGATGGTGTCTAGTGTGACTTAAGCATTCCACTCTAACCGTACGCCTCTCCGACACCTCACACGGAGGTGGCTCTGCCCTGGACCATCCTCCGCAATGGCTCATCGCTGCCCAGCATTTATGACAATTACAGTAAGTCCACTGACCTTGTAGCCTGCAGCACAGCAGATTTTCTCGAGGGCCCCAGAGTGTCCTTAATTATCCCTGGAACCACTTCTCCCAAAAGCGAGGGAAGGTAGCCTCTCAGCCTCCCGGAGGTCACCTCCTTCCTCAAAGTAGCATCAGAAAGTCACTAAAGGGGTGCTATTTTGAAGGTTATTAATGGACTTTCTCTTTTGTCTTTCCAAGTTTGCAAACTATCGCCTCATTGGCTTGTGACATCCATCCGGCTGGGACAGTGCAGAGGAGAGAAAGAGACTACTGCAGTTCGTTACAGGGACACAAAGAGAATGAAGGTAATATTCAGCTTCGATGCTCAAAGATGAGACTTTGCAGCAGTACCACAGCCTCATTTGAAGTGATGTCCAAGTCTCTTTATTCTTCCTCCAGCAGATCAGTGAGCAGGGCCCTAAAGGAGGGCCAAGCAGAGAGGGCTGGAGTGAGGGCTGGATTCCCTTTCCTCTCCTCCCTGGGAATCCTGAACAGGAGGAGGAGAGCAGGCGGGTCAGATGTGTGTGGACTGTTTCCGTGGGCGCAGTGGATGAGGAGCGTGCTGGTGCCGTGGCTGGGGTTCTGGGAGGTGACCGGTACAGAGGCCCCGTCGTTGCTGTGTGGCAGCCACACTCAGGTGAGTGTATTTTCTGTGTCCTGATTCCCCTGGGCTCTCAGTTTCTGCGTGGCATGGATGCCCTCTGACAAAATGAGGTGCCCCCCCATCAGAAGCCAGGGAAGGGGCCCCCACGGTCTTGAGCCATAAGAATCGAGGAGGGGCAAAGTCCTGAGGGAGGTTGGTTGATGCTCCCTGGGGGCACTTCTCAACCAAAAGGCCACGGTGCACCCAGGTACAGACCCAGCGGGAGAGGCCGGAGTGTGGTTGTCCGTGATTGGAATGATGGATACCAGCCAGTGGTCACCCCAGGGCCAGCACAGTATTACAGGGTTCCCTGCCCCTACCCCAGTGCAAAAAGATAAGAACCCACTCCTTTCCACGTCTGCGGTGTGTGAGCTAAGCTCTGCAGCCCCGTGGACACTTGCCAAAAAGCAGCCTCCGTCCCGTCAAGCATCGGGGTTTTCGGAGCCCAGAGCTCACTGCGGCCCACTGGGCAGTTTGCTCCGAGGCCTCAGCTACTATTTCATTTGATCACGGGCTCAGAGAGCCCACCAGATTCCCACGGGCGTGCAGCTCTCACCCAGAGCCAGGGTGCATTAGAAGATACCTCGTGAGATGTTCCAGGAGGCAGACACTGACAATGTGGTGATGCGTCACTCAAACGTCTCCAATACATAGAGAGGAAGCAGGACACAAGCGAGGCTGAGCAAACGTGGCTGCAAGATAGGTCAGAGAGAAAATTAATTACAGCCAGCACCCACCGAACCCACTGCCACCGCGTGTCCCCACAGGCTGGTTCCCATGGCGACCAGAGCCTCAGGGCCAGCGTCGGCATCAACAGAGCATCTGACTGGGAGGACGTTTCTCAGCTTTCGTAATGCTCTGGCACCAGGGCTGCGAGCGTCGGGGGAGCTTTCGTGCTGGTTTTCCGCAGGCCCAGCTCATCGCAGTCCCGGTTGGAGGTTTCCTGAAGCCGGTGCTGTAGCAGTTTCCTTCTCCACTGCATGCAGAAGGCGGCAACTTCCAGCTCCTCCGCATCTGAGGACAGCTGTCTCAAACCCTGGCGGAGAGAAAGACAGGTGAGCCTGGGGGACACTGCACACTCTCCCCGTGTCCGCTGACTGGAGCTCTAGGGGATTCCTCTGAGAGGCTGGGCTGGTTCCCTGATGGTCTCGCTTTGCTTTAACGGAGATCAGGGAACGGTGTTTGGAGAGGTCCTCTGGGTGGGCACCCACTCATTCTGAAAGGAGAAGCACACAGCGCAAAGAGCCTTATATTCGGCAACGTAAGATGCTCTGAGAATGTAATTTTTAAAACTCTCTCTTTACCCCAAATTCTGCCTCCTTTGGATTGTGCCATATTCATTTTGCTTTATGCAAACGCTCCAAGGGTCTGGCCAGCGGCCTGAGCAGAGCCAGGACACAGATGTACGCTCAGCTTCAATGTCAGGTTCACTTGCACTCAGATGGCCTGGAGATTGGGCTGTGGACTGGCTGGCCTAGGCTGGTGCTGCAGGACCAGCAGGAGGCTGTGGGCGTGGCTGCAGGACCAGTGGGAGGCTGTGGGTGTGGCTGAAGGACCAGTGGGAGGCTATGGGTGTGGCTGAAGGACCAGTGGGAGGCTGTGGGCGTGGCTGCAGGACCAGTGGGAGGCTATGGGTGTGGCTGAAGGACCAGTGGGAGGCTGTGGGCGTGGCTGCAGGACCAGCAGGATACTGTGGGTGTGGCTGAAGGACCAGTGGGAGGCTATGGGTGTGGCTGAAGGACCAGTGGGAGGCTGTGGGCGTGGCTGCAGGACCAGCAGGATACTGTGGGTGTGGCTGAAGGACCAGTGGGAGGCTGTGGGCGTGGCTGAAGGACCAGTGGGAGGCTGTGGGCGTGGTTGTGCTGGAGGGAGGGACACTATTCCTTAATGGCCAGGCCTGAGCTTTTCTCTCAACCTCCTTTATATTCAAAAGACTCTGAAACTTGTAGCTAAAATATGCACATTTTTCAAATGCTTTTCACTGAATGCATCTTGAAATGAAAATTCTCCCTCTGCGTACTTAGCACCTCCAGGCACTAGCCCACTAGTCCCAGTCTGTGACTTCATGGAACTTACATCCTAATAAAGGAGCCAGACAAATACATAAATACAAAGGGAGAAACAGACAAACATGTAACTACAAATTGGGATAAGTGCTACAAGGAATTATACAAGGTACTAAAACAGAGAAAACTGGGTGTGATATAGTTTGAGTATGGGAGGGTGTTTCATCTCCTGAGGAGGCGGAATTTAAGCTTGGGCCTCAAGGACAGAAGGAGCCAGACATGGGTGCCGAGAACCAATTCCAGCATGTAATAATTACAAGAGTTCCATCAAAAGGTTGATGGGACTTGGGGAGCTCAACAGGGTTGAATCACATGTAGTTTACCTGTTGGAAACGACTACAAAGCATCTCCCCCAAACCTGAATGGTATTGTTAACTGCCAGACAGCTCAGGGCATTTTATTGCCTCCTGTTGGCCAAACACTTGAACAGCTGTAGGCTATTCCCCAAACGGATAATGCTTCTGTACACCCTTTGATACCTTACCCTTTGAAGTGTATATTTCTACCATGCCTTGGGACAAATTGTGTTTAATAAAAGCACGGGTCCTTGGTCAAGGTGAGAGTCTTCTAGCTCCTTCAGCGGGAAGCTCCTCAGACCCCCCAATGCCTATCAAAAATATCTTTCGTCCACGGACTCCTTCTTAATCATCTACATTTAAAGCCCTTTCTGCAGAATGCTGAACCCTTTGTAAGGCTGGGGAAAAAGAACCCCGGCACATGGGGAGATTCGGCAGAAGTTAAGGGGTAGGGGCACATCTCCCAGGTAGAATAATACCTGTGAAGGCCTGTGTCAAGGCCCTGGACAGGTGTTCTGTTAGGCATTCAAGTATTTCCATTTCCGGCCTCCACTTGAACACAGAAAGCTGGAGAGAGGATTGCTCCCCCCACCCCCCGCCCGACAACAAGAAAGTCAGATGATTCACAAAATCATAACCTTTCTTCAATATTACTTTTTAAAATCCTCACCCAGCCCTAGCCGGTGTGGTTCAGTGGATAGAGCGTCAGCCTGCGGACTGAAGGGTCCTGGGTTCGATTCCGGTCAAGGGCACATGCCTGGGTTTGATCCCCAGTAGGGGGCTTGCAGGAGGCAGCCGATCCATGATTCTCTCTTATCATGGATGTTTCTATCTCTCTCTCCCTCTTCCTTCCTCTCTGGAATCAATAAAGATATATTTAAAATCCTCACCCAAAGGTATTTTCCATTGATTTTTAGAGAGAGTGGAAGAGAGAGGGAAACACAGAGAGAAATATCAATGTGAGAGAAACATCCATTGGTTGCCTCCTGCACTCGCCCTGGAGCCTGCAACCGAGGTACGTGCCCTTGACCAGAATTGAACCCAGGACCCTTCTGTCCGCAGGCTGACGCTCTATCCACTGAGCCAAACCGGCTAGGGCCATAACCTTTCTTGAACCCTTTAGGGAGCTGAGGTTGAAGGACATCAACTAGCCTGAAATCTAAGAAAAGACAGTCACTTTCACACACTGGCTCCTTTAGGACAGAGCATAGGGGAAAGACGGGCTAGCAGAGACTGATAAGAAGACTTTAGCTGAAATTCTTAACGTTTTGCTAATCACCAACTGCACACAATTGTGAGTATACAGGACCCATGAGAGCCACAAGCCAAGAACAGTCCACACCTGCTCTCGGGCTCTCTCTGGGCCCTCCTCGGGGATCCTGAGAAGGATCTGGGACAGGGCAGGAGGTTGGGAATGTCCCTAGTAATGGCGAGGGAGCAGCCGACACGGCGACCAAAGGCAGGAACCCCTGCCCACATTGTCTCCTATGAAACAAAGTCACCCTGCCATCCCTAGGACATAGGTTGAGGCCATGGCAAGAGGAGAAAGGGACAGAGTACAGGCCTCTACCTAGGGGGGAAGGAGCAGAAAATGGTCCTGAATTCATACCATTCAAAGTCTCCTATTGCTGGGGGAGGAGCAGGATCACTGAGAAAGCTCCAACCCCTGGACCTGGGACGCCAGCCTGCCTTCAACTGAGGCTGAACCACCTCCCTTCCAGACAGTGAGTCACGAGTGACAAGTAAGCTGTGGGAGAGGCAAGAACCTCGAGGAGAACAGCTCCAAGGTGCACAGCAGGCCTCATGCTGAGAGTGGAGCAGGGATAGTGATAGACACCCAAACCCAAACCCCAAACACATCAGGGGTGACTATCGCTATAACAGCCACACTCAGCTCAAATCCTGACTCACCCCCACATGAAGGGCTAGGGGAAGTGGGGTTCCATTTTCAAGCATACATACTATTCAGTTCATCTCTGCCAGTCTAGACATAGAGTCAAGTTTTCAGTGGGAAATTATGAAACATGCAAAAAAGAAAAGAAAACAATTCACTTTCAAGAGATAAGGAATTGAACAACCCATACTCAGATATGAGCCACTTGTTGAAACTATCAGATAGGAAGTTAAAAATTACTGTGGTTAATGTATCAATGACTTTAGTGGAAAAAGTAGATGAAATGCATGAACAGATGGAGAATTTCTAGCAGGAAACAAAAAATTATTAGAAATAACTGAATGAAAATGCTAAAAATAAGAAAAAACAACAACATGGTAAATGATGAAGGATACTTTGACAGACTCATCGGCAGACTGAATACAGCTGAAGAAAGAATCAGTGAAACTTAAGGTAGGCTCATAGAAATTAGCCAAACTGAAACACATACGAAACCAAGTGGCAGGTTTGGGATAGAATCAAGTTGATTTTTTTTTTTTTTTGAGAGAGAGAAGCATTGATCTATTGTTCCACTTATTTATGCATTCATTGGTTGATGCTTGCATGTGCCCTGACTGGGGATCGAACCTGCAACCTTGGCGTATTGGGATGACACTCTAACCAAATGAGCTACCTGGCCAGGTTGAATTTAACAACTAAGAAGAAGGGAGAGTTTCCTCATGCATGTATGCAGTATATCGTGTTCCTGTTGGGCTGTGACCCAAGTCACAGCCCCGCACATGTGTGCTCCACACCAGCACCTGCTCTGGGATCAGCACTTACCCTGAGACTCGCAGCCTCTGCAGCCCTCACAGTCTTGGAGACGGCCCGGAGGAGCTGCTGTGCGTTTCCCAGCAGGAGCTCCTCAGAGGACTTGCTTCTGGCCAACGAGGCCTTGACACTGGGGGTTACAGGAGGGGAGCAGCTGACATCACACTGGTGAGAGGCGAGTCTCAGATAGCCCAATGCCAGAACGTCCGCAAAGTGAGCCTTTGTGTGCACGACTCAGAGAAAGAACGTCCTAATGGTGTAATTTGACATTTAAAAAAAAAAGTACATTTGGATACTAAGAAAGTATGACTCATGTAGTATCTATAAATTAACAAGAAGTGTTTTTAATTAAAGTAACTGAAGAGATGTACTTAAGTAATGAACTTGGGTAAAATCTCAGACTTTCAGAGCCTTTAGGATTGAGAGCTTGACAAGTACACCTTATGAAGCAGGCCTTATCTTTGTGATCTGAGCACTGACAGCTCAGGGCCTTGCTCACCTTGGAAAGGCTGCCCCTCCCAAGGGTAGCCAATTCCTGGAGGTAGTGAATGGTCACCTGCAAGTGCACCTTCCATATGCAAACTAACCAACCCAAACCCCGCCCACCTCCTCCCCAGGGAGCTCTTCCGCTCCAGGCCACTGTTCCTGCGCTGATCACACCAGGGCCAGGCACCAGACACGGAGGGGCAGCCTCCGTCCTGCAGAGCCCGTGGAAATTAGTCAAACCAGCCGATCCTAAACCCCTGTAACCTGCTCACCCCCTCTTGCCTACTCCTTCCCATGAAAACCATAGCAAGTCTCTGGCCTGTTTCCCCCTCACTCCTGCTTTTGACGGGCCCTGCCTGGCCCCACGTGGCCCCGTTTGGCCCCACGTGGCTCTGCTCCTAGGCCTGTGAGGGTCTTCTTCCTTTCTGACAGTCATTTCCATGTGTGCGCGTCCTGCCATTCCTGATTTAAACAAACCCAAGCACCCTTACCATCCCCGGATTTAAAGTGCTAATTCATTGCAGTTCCAGTAATTTAAGTAGAGAAATTTGAGTAGCTAATCTTGAGATGATTATGTGCCTGAAATATTTCCTAAACTGGTGATTTTCCACCTTTTTTATGCCATAGCTCACAGAAACTAATTACTAAAATTCTGCTGCACACACACACACACATACAAACATACACACACACACACACACACACACACACACACACAATTGTTTTTGCTGATCTGACCAAAAGAAAATAGGTATAATTTTGATTTATTCACATTGGATAGCTAATGTTGTGTTGGCTGTTGTCATTATTTTATTTGACAATCTAAGGGAAAAGAGGTCAGTGCCCTGACTCTTGCAACACTACTAGTTGAAAAATCACTGTCCTAGATAAAAGTAACCAGGTTACATTTTTAGTTTAAAAACAATTTATATACCCTGATCTTGGCAATGTTATTTTTATAACTCACAATAATTGATACCAGTTTTAACTAGCAGCTTTCCATAATATCAGAATATTACAAACTAGAGGCCTGGTGCATGAATTTGTGCACTGCATGGGTCGGGTCCCTCGGCCTGGCCAGCAATCGGGGCCAATCAGGGCCCCCGGGAGAGGCTGTGGGAGGTTGGATGTGGGAGCGCACTGACGACCGGGGGCAGCTCCTGCATTGAGCGTCTGTCCCCGGTGGTCAATGCGCATCATAGTGACTGGTTGTTCGGTCATTCGGTCGCTTAGGCTTTTATAAATAGATATATGTCTGTAACTGATGAATGTGCAGTGCAGCTTTAAGGCACTTGAGTTGAAATGAAACTGGTCCATACTTATGACATTGTATATTGTCAACACGAAAGCTGTTGTAAGGAATGGTTAGCAAAACTGCTCACCTCCTGCCCGACCAGCATGGCTCAGTGGTTGAGTTCAACCTATGAACCAGGAGGTCACTGTTCGATTTCCAGTGTGGGGTGTGCAGGAGGCAGACAATCAATGATTCTCTCTCATCACTGATATTTCTATTTTTCCCTCTCCCTTCCTCTCTGAAATCAATAAAAATATTTTTTAAAAGCAAAAACAAACAAACAAATAAAAAACCCTGCTCACCTCCAGAGTTCAGGCACATCAAATTAATTCATTTAACATAACTTATATGCTAGCATAGTCTTTCCTGGGCAGGTAACACTGAAAATACTTCCACTTTGCAATTATTTTTACTGATAACTGGCTTTTTTGGTTATATTATTAGTATAAAAACAACTAGATAACTAATGGTAAAATTTTAAACATAATTATAAAGCACAGACTTGTGTTTGTAGATGGAGCCTGACGTGTAAACACCAGCATGCGTGTGCGATGTCGCAAAGGAAGGCGGGAAGTGTCAATGCCGGTGGATTTGATTCCTGAAAATCCTTACGGTTACTCCATGTTCGCACCTACTCAGGAACAAGTTTTCCATGTTACGTCTTATTTTTCTTTATTATGTGTATCATCCGATATATTTGTGATAAAAATAAGAAACAACAGTGGCTTAAATGCATTTCTGGTCCTCTGTATTAATTTGAAATTCCCAGAATCAATGTGGGCTCTTGGAGGATGAAACGTTAAAAGGAGTATTATAAAAAGGAGTTTCCTCCCCACCCGGCCCTCTGGAGCCTGAGACCGCAGAGCACAGCTGCCCCCACAGCCGGTCCCACCACGCGCTTCTACCTGGAGATGATGCGGAGCTGGTTGCTCATGGTCTGGATCTGCTCCACGACACACAGGAGCTCCTGAGAACACCTGTGGTCTATGCAGTTCTTCGCAATGATGCGGACAAGCCTGGCGAAGTTCTGTCCAGAAGTCGCAACTTTCCTGGCAGAGGCAATGAGCTGCTCTTTGGTCTAAATCAAAAGAAATGACAAAGAAGGGGGCAAGCAATGCTGTCGCAGTTTCCCCCAAGTGCCTGGCACCACTTACTGCAGAATGAACACCGTTTAACGTGGTCTCCAGCATGAAGGAGAGGGGCTCAGCTGAAGAGGTCAAGCTCGATATTCCATAACCTTCGAGTTATGGAAGGTCATAACCCAGGACTCGAAGGTGCCAGAGAAAACTCAGACCACAAGAGAGTAGTCTGGTGTGATCTCCGCCAAGAAAGGAGATGCTGCCCTGCCAGGTGGCTCAGCTGGTTGGAGCGTCGTCCTGTAGACCAAAAGGTTGTGGGTTCGATTCCTGGTCAGGGCACATACCTAGGTTGTGGGTTTGATCCTCAGTCAAAGCGAGTGAGGGAGGCAACTAGTCTCTCTCTCTCTCTCTCTCTCTCTCTCTCTCTCTCTCTCTCTTGCTCTCTCCCTCTCCTCCATTCTGCTCTCTCTAAAAATCAATGAACATATCCTCAGGTGAGGACTAAATAAAAACAAACAAAAACAGGACACCCCTTCCTGCCGTCCTCCAGCTGCACCAGCCTCAGTGCTGGCGAGGTCTAACACCCTTCCCCAGGGGTCAAGGAATCTCCCAGCTCCCGCTCAGGACCCTGGGTCCCCCGCCCTGTGTGGCCTGTGGCCCTCTAACCGCCATTTCAAACTCTTTCCCGTTTTACTCCCGAGCACCAGGCACTTTGGTGCTTGAAATCGGGTTGGTAGGAAGATGGGAATTTGAGGGTTTGGAGGAGAATTCTTCATGTTCCTCCATCTCACCAGTCACAAGCCTCACTATTGAAATTATCCTTTGGGCCCAGCCCGTGTGGACCAGTTGGTGAGCATCGTCCCATGCACCAGGAGGTCGCTGGTTCCATTCCCGGTCAGGGCAGGCTCGAGCCCCACTGGGGGGCCGTGCAGGAGGCAGGCAGTCAATGTTTCTCTCTCGTCAATGTTTCTATTTCTCTCTCCCTCTCCCTTCCTCTCTCTCTAAAACCAATAAAAACATATGTTTAAACAATGTATCCTTTGGTTCTTCTTTAGGTGCCATTTCCCAGGGAACCCCATGGGGCGCAGGATTTGCATATTCCTGCCCCCCTTGACCACACACCACGGCCAGCACCCAAGCCCTATATGAATTAGGATATCAGAGAGGTTTGGAAAGGGAATAGGAGTCAACAAAAAGAGGTCACCACTGCCAGGTCTGACCTAATGACCTTGGGGTCACAGTCCAATGAGAATCTGGCTGGTTGAAGTGGGCAGGGTTGGAAGGAGGGATGGGACAATGGCAGGTCCTACCGGCAGGTGTGGGGGTGCTGCTAGGTTTGGCTTGTAGTCACCTGGTCAGGGGGCACCCTGACATCCAGCCTTCTCATCTGGACTCCCTTCCCACCCAGGATGAGAAATGGGGCCCCACGCAGCCTGGCCATGGTTTTGGGAGCCATTGGTACCTGGCAGACCAACGTGGAAGGAGTTTTCCAAATGGCTTTGGAGTCATTCTAGTTCTTCATCCTGGTCCCCACTCTTTTATTTTCTCAGTGTCGGTAAACAATGCTTAACTAAACTGAATCCAGACACGGGCCGGAGAGAGTTAGGTCAGGGCCAGGGTGGAAGCGGCCCCTCCCGTAGGCAGCAGCCCTCCACTCCAGGCATCCAGGCCTCCAGGCCGTGCTGGCCCTAAACGGGTCTTGCCGAGGCTGTCTCCCTGTTACCTCTATTTGGAGCAATTTTTAAAAGATGTAAGTGGCCCCTTTGTCATCCTTCTGGGATACAAATGAGTCCTTGATTTTCCTAAACTGCAGCTTCTGACAATTTATCTTCCTGGTGAGTAAGACAAAACTGTGGTCAGTGAGCCCAAAAGAGGAGGGAAAGGAGAGGTGACGTGACATTTATGATGCAGTAGACAGGGAAAGAAGAGAGCATGCAGAAATGCTAAGTGCTGAGCAGCGGAGTAGGAGTGTGGCCCAACTGTGCGGGGAGCCCCACGCCCTGGAGGGCAACGCCCGGCACCCGTTTCCCCCGCGTTGCCCAGTCCTTCCATCACCCAAGTCCCCGAAGGCCACGTACCAGGAGGCGTCCTCTGCTCCGTAGACTCTGAGCCATCAGGAGCACCTCCTCGGCCATGTCCTGGGTCATCTGGGTGATTCTGTTCCCACCGTCCGTGCTGCGGTCCTGCGGGGGCCGCTCCAGCTCTGCCCTCCGCCAGGCGGGGCCGCCGGGGGCGCAGGGAGGGCGGCTGCCGGGCTGCTGCTGGAGGAGGAAGACAGAGCTGCTGAGACGCCTGCTGCTGGGACCTTCCAACCGCCAGGGGAGGTTAACGGCCTTGTCATCATGTAACCGAGGGAACCGGAGGGCTTCCGACTGCCCACGTGCCAGCTGCCCTTAGCATCTCTCCAAACCCACAGGAAAACGGCGAGAAGAGGAAACAGCGGGTCCCTGTCACTCGGGGCGTTCACCCAGAATTTGCATAAACTGGAACCTGGCATTGTCCGATCCCAGGATAGTTACAATAGCAGTGTCTTCCCCTCGGTGACTTTTCGGGCCTCACCTGGGAGAAGGGGGAATCTATAGGTTCTTGAAATTTAGGAATCCCTGAATGTTCCAACTTTGGGAACCCAAATACTGGCACGTAGGGAGATGATTCACAAAACCATAGCCTTTCTTGAACCCATCAGGGAGCGGAGGTTGAAGGTCATCAACTAGCCTGAAATCTAAGACAGACCTTCACAGCTCCCCACCCCCCTGCCTTGTTGCTTTCTAGTGAGGAAGCAGCGGAACACTCCCAGCTGGGCCCTGAGCCGAGCCTCCCAGGACCTGAGCCACGCAAGTTGCTCTGCACTTAGCGGTGAACCCAGTGACCACGTTCAAGAGTGGCTCTGCCTCGCCAGCCAGTCTCAAGCTCCTCAGGGCAGAGCCTGGGCCCCGGTTCGAGTGGGCAGGAGGCAGGAGGGGAGCCACCTCCAGGCCCACCTGCCCCCACACCTCCCCCAGCACCTCTCCTAGCACACTAAGGCCTCAAAAGGGATATGACTAAGCTTTTGGAAAAGCCTGAGGCCACAGACGTGATGGTAAATTCCACCAAAACTGGGAGCTTTAAGTTCATGGTCCTATTCGGTCTGAGGCTGTGAATGTAGCAGATTCTCCACCAAGAGAGGAATGGGATCACAGGGGCGCTCAGGGCTGTGGACAGACCGCGTGTGGCCACCGCATGTGGCCTGTGGCCTTCCACCCCTGCCCGGTTGGGGGCTGTGTCCAGTGTTTGTCACGCTCCCCTCACACGGAAGGTGCTGCCGCTACCATGTGGCGTCAGGAGACCAGTCACCAAGGAGGGGTGGTTGAACCGTACCCTAGAGCTGCGGGTGCAGGCAGGTGTTTAAGTGAGCAGTTGCCGTGTAGCAGACGGGACGTATGTGAGTGTGGGGCTAGGACACGGCGGAGGCTGGGGTCCAGGTGAGCCAGCCTGCCGTGTGGGCTCATATGAGTGTGCTTGGCCCTGAACTGGCCCAGGAGCGAGCAGGCGTGTGGGGAGAGCCCTGACAGCTGAGTTCAACTCAGAAGCTGACCAGATGCCAGAGCAGCAGCCAGCAGGTGGGCGACTGGAGGTGGGGCCGGATGTGCACGGCCTGGCCTGACTGCGGCTGCTCTCCCCCCACCCCCAGAACACCTGCTCCACTCCCCCCAACCCCCTCCCCCGCCTCCCCCGATCATTCTGCCCCAAATCCGAACCTCTCCTGCACTTCTCAGCTGCCTTTCGCATCCTAGCAAGCAATCAAAGCCACTAACTGTGCACCTGCGATGCCCAGACACTGAGCTTGGCATGAAGGATCGAAACGGGTAAGATGGGGTCCCTGAGCTTCACCGCTGACAATGCAGTCTTTCTAAGCCAGTGCACACGGGAAGTCATGGGCTTTGCTATGTCTTTCTGTGTTGGCGTCTTCAATGACATCATCCCCCACCTCCTGCAGCCTGTTTGCTGGCCTTGCTCCCGACAGGCTGAGACATCCCTGGATGCTGCGAGGGTGGGGGGGGGGAGCCTTGGAGAGGGGCCCAATGACACCGAGGGCCCGTGGGGACCCCGATGGGCCAGAGGACTCATCTGGGACTACGACTCAACTGCAGTGACCGAAAACAGGGAGAAAATGGCAAAAGCCCTTGAGCTAAGGGTTAGGAAAGTCAGAAATGTTCTTTTCAGCTCGTGTCTCACATGCAACCGTCAGGGACCCTCCGCTTCCAAAGCTAGAAATGTCCCCAGGCTCCTCCGCGATGAGGGGACCACGCTGGAGGCCCCGTAGCTGCTCTGACTGCTCGTTAGAAACAGAGAATGCCCAGGCTGTGACGTACGAGTGCCCAGATGATGAGGAAGCCCTTCCCAAACCATGTCAGCTTCAGCAGGTGCTCACGGTTGGGGGTGCTGTTCTGGGCTGTGCGGAGGGGTGTCTCTGCCCTCAGGAGCCCCAGTTAGTGGGAGAGTGGGGCAGACGCAGCACGGGGGCTGGTTCCTCTCTCCCTGCCCTGGGCAAAGCCCTCGTTCCTGTTGTTTTGGAAGGGGAGCCACTGTGGAGGAGGAATGCCTGGAACAGAAACCCTGAGGTGGGGGCCTGCTGTCCACCCAGAGGCCTCCAGCTGCGCAGGAGAGATGACGCCCTTTGTGGGCAGGGGCGGGGAGTGCGGGGGCTGAACGAGCTTGCTGTGGTGTCTGCCCACTGCCGCTGCGCTGGGCGGCCAGCAGGTGCTCCTGACTGCAGGTGTTGATGAGAAGGGGAATGTGTCAGGTGAGCTGAGAGACACGGAATGTGCCCGTCAGTGAAGTGGCATTAAGTGTCGGGAAGACCCAGCGGGAAACCAGAAAAGGAGGAGCCCACAGGCTATCTGAGCAGATGGGCCAGGAGCCGGGGAGGCTGGAGAGCCTGGAAGGCGCTGGGAGAGGGAGCTGCCTGCCAGCCCAGTTACGTTGGGAACAGGGCCCCTTCCCAAGGTAATTGCTTTTTTTTTTTTTTAATCCTCAACTGAGGAGTGAGGATATTTTTCCCATTGATTTTTAGAGAGTGGAAGGAAGGGGGAGGGAAGAGAGACAGGAGAGAGAGAGAAATATCCATGTGAGACACACCGATTGTTGCCTCCCGCATAGGTCTCGTAGGCCCTGGCAGGGATCGAACCTACAACCCAGGTATGTGCCCTTGACCAGGAATTGAACCTGTGACCCTCTGGTGCACCTGCCGACGCTCTAACCACTGAGCACATGGGCCAGGGCTCAAGGTAATTACAAGAAAAGGGAAGTAGGGGTGAGGCCCTGACTGGTTTGGCTCAGTGGATAGAGCGTCGGCCTGTGGACTGAAGGGTCCCGGGTTCGATTCCGGTCAAGGGCATGTACCTTGGTTGCGGGCACATCCCCAGTAGGGGGTGTGCAGGAGGCAGCTGATTGATGTCTCTCTCATCGATGTTTCTAACTCTCTAACCCTCTCCCTTCCTCTCTGTAAAAAATCAATAAAATATATTTTTTAAAAAAGAAAAGGGAAGTAAAGAGATGAAGAGTAATGGAGTGAAGAAACAGGTGATCTGGTCAACTGCATCTCAGGAGAGGACCCGGGCAGGGTTTGGAGGCTCTGGCTTCCTAGCACAAGGTCGCAAAGGGGATGGAGCAGGTTTGCCTAAAATGCTGGCCGCGCTCTCTGCTAGTGAGCTTCTTGGGCCCCGCCAACCCCCCGTGTCTCCCACTGGCTTTGATCACAGTCGGTCTAAGAAAATCAAGTGTTTGGGATCCATGATGCCCGACTGTGCTGTCCGTTGCCCTGGGAAGAAATGATGGTGCCGGAGGGTATCCCAGACCCAGCACCCTCCCAACAAGTCCTCCTTTCACCTACGCTGACTCAGCTGGGGTCCCTGCCACTTGAAACAGAAGAACCCTGATGGAGCAGGGCAGGAACGGTGGCACAGGAGCCAGGGCCATAGAGGATAGCTGTCAGTCACTGCAAGGCGACTCGCTGCAGCTGGGCAACTCGGCAAACTTCCTGGAGGTCAGTAATTATGGCCACTCCACACAACACCCTCCCTATGTGCA
The DNA here is from genome assembly GCF_951640355.1 of Cnephaeus nilssonii. NCBI lineage: Eukaryota > Metazoa > Chordata > Mammalia > Chiroptera > Vespertilionidae > Cnephaeus > Cnephaeus nilssonii. The sequence continues at coordinate 56,703,730 of NC_137086.1, read as the reverse complement.
AGTATTTCATGTGGATGCTTCAGGAACCCTCTGCCCAGAAGGTATCGATGCTCCCATTCTCCAGATTAGAATCTTGAGCCCAAAATAGCTACAAGCTTCTCTGTGGACTCGGGGCTGGGAAATGGCAGAGGCAGGCGCAGCCCAGGCCATCTGCTGCCCGACCCTGGGCTCTCAAAGGCCGCCTGTGCTGCCTGCCAGGGGTGCGTTATACGCGTGGGCACCGGGACAGCTTTTTCTGGAACTCGGCAGCAGGTCTGGTTCCTAGGAAGTGGGCTGAGGAGGGGAGGAGAAAAGGTGCTGCTATCCTACCGTGTCCAGGTCCGCTGCAAAGGTCCCAGTGATGGCTGGACCGGCCGTGCAGGTCCCTGCTGAGCTCCCTGGGGTATCTCTTGGGGCAGCAGCTGGAAAATCCAGACCGCCCTCTGCAGCAGCCCCTGCGGCACCCTCTTGGAGGTGGAGCTGGGGCTGGGCAGGGTCCTGTTCATCACTGGGCTTCAAGCACCTCGCCAGGAGTCTGCAGGCCTTGCTGTGACCACCTTGCCAGGCCTGGAGCTGGGCCACGGCGTGGTGGGCCTTGGCCGCCCACTCCCACTGAAGCCAGTCCAGGATGTGCGCTCCCCCCTCCTCTGGGTGTTCTTGAAGCACAGGGACCCTCTGGGCCACCTCCTTGGTGAGGACGAGAATGCTCTCCAGAGCCACCAGAAGGCCTTCCTGACGGGGCCCGGCCTCCTGGCCTCCTGCCACGATCGTCTGCACAGCCTGGATGCCAGACACCATCCTTTCCAGGGAGCTTTCTGGCCTGCAGGGTCTGAGGCCCGGGGCCTGGGGCTCTTCACAGACAGAGAGCCTTGGGCTGAAGGCATCTTGGAGGGCCTGTCCATAGTCTGCATTGATGCTGCTGAGGTGGCCAGTCAGGGCCTTGGCTCTGAGGGTGAGCTCCAAGCAGAGAAGGTCAAAGCGTGTGGACAGACTGGGAGACGGTCTGGGGGAGGAGGCCAAGATCTGCGCCACATCCAGCAGCGCGTCTGTGAGCACATGAACTTCCCCGCACAGAAAGGCGACCTCGCCCTTGACCCGCTCATCCCCACACAATAGCCTAGACAGCCTGGCAGCCTCCTGTAGCCTCTGAGAAACATCTGCTGCCTGAGCCAACCCTTCCTGCAACCCCTGCCGGTCCTTCACAGCCTGTCGCAGGGGCAGGAGGAACAGTCCTTGTCTCCCGCTGAGCCTCTCCATGCACTGGAGCAGGTCTTGGACAGCCACGGACCATAGCAGGCACCTGTCCCCAAGGCTCTCCTCCCACAATATGGCGGCTTGGAGACCATCCGAGACCAGAACCTTGTCCAGCAGCTGTTTAGCATGGGTCTCCGCCTCCTCCAACCTGTCCTGCATTTGTAAAAGTGCTTCTGGATGCCCCATCGGGCCAGGGTCCTTCTTACCCAAATCATTGGGCTCACCCTTGGCCGCTAGTTGAGCCATTGAAACTAAGTTCTGCTGAAGCTCCATAAACACGGCCACGCTCCCCGGAAGATCAGCTGCTGGGTTGTGACAGAACAGCTGTTGACACAGAGGGTACCAGTCACCAGCCATAGCTACCAAATCCTGCCTGCTGTCCCTGGCTCTCCCAGACAGCTGGAGAGACACTTCCAGAAGCCTGCTGGTTCTGGCAGCTGTGCAGTGTGCTGTCTTCCCTGCCAAGTCAGCAGCAGAAGGTGCCAGCACGGGGATTTCTTGGAGTCCACTCATCCTCTCTGACCCCAGTGGTCCCTCCCCAGCCAGGGACTCTTGAGCTGCAGCCACTGCTACACCCGGCTGCTGAGGGGTGGTGCCGGCTGAGGACACGGGCTGGTGGCTACAGCTCTCTGCAGCAAGAGTGAGCTTGCTGACGGTGGGGAGTGGAGGGCCCCTACTCTGTGTACAGGTGTTGGGACTCAAGGGACTGGAAAGATGGTTCCTGGGTGGATAGGAAGTGCCTGGGTCACTTTCCCCGAACCCTGGCCCCCTCTGGTGCGTTAGTGCTAGAGCTGGGGAGTCCTGGAGGCTGGGGAGAACATGAGGCTGTCTCTTTGCCACGTCAAACCTCTGGACTTGGTCCCGAAGCGGGCTGAGGATATCGGGGTGGTTCGTCCCATCCAGCCCCTCCTGGAGGCTCTGAGTGGCACAGATGAGATGTTTTGCCACGGTTAGAAACGCATCTGTGTCCTGAGAGCTGTGCCCACCTGAACAGCGCTCAGCAGCCGCACGCAGGACCAGGGAGGATTGCTCCAGCTGCCGGATCAAGACTCTCAGGCCGTTCCGGAAGATGGGGTCTCGATCTTGGTCCACGTATCTGTTCATCACCTGCACTATGTGGGTGGCACGGCCCTGTAAGTATGCCACAAGCCTGGGAAACTCGCGGGCGTCTCCACTCCTCCAAGCCCAGGTGAAGAAGTCCAAGTGCTTGCCCATCTCCTGAATGGATACACGTAGAAACTCAGGAATACTGAGAACCTCATCAAAACATGCCAACAGGCGCCCAGAGGCCCTGGCCCAGGCCTGGAGCAGGGCCTGCAGGGCGGAGGGGCTCCAGTCTGGGCCGGGCCCCTGCGGGCCTTGTGAGAAAAGCTGCTGCACTGTGACCACAAGCCCCCAGAGGCCTGCCATGGTGACCTCCAAGTCTCCGCCGGTTTGTTGTCGGGGACAGCACACCAAGGCCAAGTGGCCCACCCGGAGCATCTGCTGCGCCTGCTCCTGGAACGCGGCAAGGAGAAGCTGGAGGCTCTCGGGCCCAGCCTCGCTGCCGCGCGGGGAGCGAACAGGTGCTGTCGCCAAGGCGGCTCCGACCAGCCTTTGCAGAGGACCCTGCGTGTCGGTGAACGTGCCCAGGATCTGGCGCAGCAGCCCGGCGCGCACGCCCTGGGAGAGCGCCTCGGTGGCGGCCCGCAGCGCCGCGCGCTCTTCCGGGGGCTCCAGGCGCCGCAGCTCCAGCAGCCGGCGGCAGGGGGCCACCAGGCGCAGCCTCTCGGGCGGCGCGGCACCGGCAGCCAGGCGCATGCAGGGCCCCAGCACGGCGGCCAGCACTGCGTCCAGCCCGCCCCGCAGGCGCTCGGGTCCGGGCGCCGCCAGCAGGGAGCGCAGCTGCCGCAGGTGGCGGGGGAGCGCGCCACGTGCACAGGCCGGGGTCGCCTGGACGCCAGGCTCCAGCCGCTCCAGCAGCTCGCCCAGCGCCTCCCGGGCCAGAGCAAACAGGCGGCGCCGAGCGGCCAGCGGCGGGCGCGGGGAGCGGGCGTGGACGGCGGCGAGCAGCGCGGGGACCCGGCTCCTCAGCAGGCGTCCCCCGGGCCAGCGCGCACCCAGGCGGCCCAGGCTCAGCAGCGCGCCGGCCAGGTCCATCCAAGGTCCCCGGGGCGAGCCCGTGCCTGCCGCCTCCAGTGCGTCCAGGCAAGCCAGGCACCGGCCGGCAGCCCGAGCCGCGGTCCTCGCCGCCGCCGCGTCTTCCAGGAGCAGCACCTGTTGGGCAGAGGGGAGGAGAAGGGAGCTTGAAAGGCCTGCAGGTTTCTGGAGCGACTGCGAGCTTCCCTGACCCCACACCGGTTTACAAATAAACGTCCAGTCATCCCACACTAAAGAGAACTGGATTTCAGCCCCCCACCCCGCCCACACAAGGCACCTAGGAGTGACACTTAAAGAAAACTCTTGTGTAGCTGAAAATGTAAACCTCCTGAATTCGAACTACATCTCATGAGGGGCCCAGTCTGGGCTTGAGTGCCTATCTCCGGGTTAGAGGAGGCCATCACCCGTCCACATGGTAGCCGACAGAACCAAGGAAAGGGTGTGTCGGAGGGACTTGCTGCTTGGATGAGGGGATGGGGCTGGGGAGATAGATGCCTGTCCGGGAAGCACCCTGAGACTCTTTCCCCGCCTGCCCACCCCCGCCCAGCTCTCTCCCTCCCCTTCCACAGAGAAGGTGCCCAGCAGTTCCCAAGAGCCGGCCCTTCCTCCACTCCCCTCCCCGCACCATGTGCCCAGGCCCTCTGGCTCTCATCTTCTCATTTCCATCTCCCTTTAATGAGGTTCTGTTAAATTACAAATTCACCCACAGTAACCCACACTACTAAAGTTTTAGTGATGAACATTACTAATATTTGATCATATTTATGGCAAACACATTCCAACAGGGAGCATGTGCCAACCAAGAGGAGTTGTGCCCATTAGTGGCACGTCAGGACGGAGTGTGGGGAGCGTTTGGAGGCTGAGGGGCTGTCCTGGCCCCGGAGCCTCCCAGCTGTAGGCCAATAAGCAGAACTTTCGTTTTGGAGGCTCCTTTGCCGAACAGGTTGAGAGCTGCAGAGGTTTCTGTAGCTACTCCACATAGCTCCTGGCCACGGGTCGGGTGGGAAATGAGGCCCTCGGTGACACCTTTCATTAGGGGTTGGTGGACAAGTGTGGGGTGGACGGGCTGCACATAGGTTTAAGACCATAGAGCCTCACTCAGGATGTGTGCTCAGCTCCCTATGGCAGCTTCCACACTTAGCATTCATTCAATTGGTAATGAACTCTGTGCCTGTGACCTTGGCAGGAACTTGGGCAGGTTTCCTTCCTGGGAAGGTGTCCACTGTGGGAGCAGCATGCCCCATCCACGGCTCCCATGATGAGCTCTCTGCCCAGGCCAGCCCGCCAGCCAGCTCTCACCTTCGTGGTGTCCAGCAGGACCTGCTGAGCTGTGGACACTAGCTCCTCCCGGTGGCTCTGACATTCTGGCTGAACTCGGAGCTTCTGAGCCACCAGCATGATGTTCCTCCCAGATGTGATGAGAGAGTCGGCAGCTGGGCCCATTTCTTCCCGGAGCCACTCCTCCTCGGAGTCCTCGGCCAGCCTGCAGACACGTTCTCACTCAGCATTTACCAACGTGCAATGTGACAACAAAGAAACATACCCACCAGGAAATTATGATACATAGAAGTTACAGAGCACCATGAAGCCATTAAAATGGTGATGGAGATCTAACCCTTCACCCTAAGATAAGTCACGGATGTAAGGTAGAGCACTGGGAACACAGTTAATATTATCGTAATAATGTTGTACAGTGGCAGATGGTACCAGACTTACTGTGGTGATCACTTCATAAGGTATATAAACATTGGATCACTATAGTGTACACCTGAAACTAATATAATATTGTATGTCAACTATAATTTTAAATAGATATATTTTTTAAATTTAAATATTTATTAATTCAATTGATTGGGGTGACATTGGTCAACATGAACATATAGGTTTCAGGTGTGGGTTTTTATGTTATAAGATCTGTCTATTGCACCGTGTGCCCACCATCCAAAGTCAACTCTTCTCCTGTCACCTTAGGAGCCCCTTCTCCTAATACATTAATTTTTTAAGGTGACATAGGCCTATTTTTATGATGACACACCCTCTCCAATATGTAGTGTTATGTAAATAAAACCAAATTATATACTAGCATATATGGCAAGATCTCACTGTTTTTAGTTACGTGCAGATCTACATAGAGAACCACGTATCCAGGAGAATAAACGTCCAGCTGCAGCTCTATCTTCGGTGTTTTAAAATATGCTCTGTTCCTTTTGTATTGTCTCATCTTCTGTAATGACCATGTATAATTACTACAAAACACAATAAGCCTCTTTTTGTTGGGAAAAATATGTAGACTCTCATTTCCATCGTGTTAACAAGAGGAGAAAAATTTGTTTCCATGAACACAGATGTCCACAGCAACTGTTCTGTTCATGTGATTGCAAACATTCCTCTGCCAGTAATAATCCCTAACCACACAGAACAAACCAAGAGAAGCTTTCCCCCTCTGTCCTCTGTCCTGATAGCGGTTGTTCCTTAGGAACAAGGCTGAGGGCTGTGCCTTTGGAGGTGAAGGCTGGGAGGACTCGCAAGTGCCACCTCAAGGTTACTGAGCAGCTCCCCTCAGCTTGTGGTCCCTTATGAGCGGCAGCCAATTTCATCGCCCCATCCCCTCCGGCCCCAGCTTCCCTCATGTGAAATGTTCCCTGGCTCCCATGTGCAGTGTCACTTCAACCCAAACAGCCCAGCATGGCAAACTGTTGAAACCCTGGGACAGAAAAGCAGAGGGAAGAACAGCTGTCTCCTCCCTTTATTTTACGTTGACTCCTTGTGCAGCATTTGCTCATCAGCGCAGCTGACCTTCAGGTCGCTCGGCCTATAAATATGACAGCGCCACATCCTGACAGCTGCTCATTCGCAGAGTGGGGCCCTCATCCGCACAGCCTCCCTTCCTGGGTTTTTTCATTTCTCAGCGTTAAAAAGAGGAGGGAGAAACACAGCTATGAAGCATCAGGCTCTACTGTGAAGTGGGGGTGTATTGTCCAGTGTTCAGGCAATTTAAGACTATGTCCTAGTATGACCTCGAAGATAAGGTACTTCACACAGAGAGAGAACCCTCCGATGACCCGCTGAGCTTCCCCGCTCTCCTCTCTCTTCCCTCACTCCCATCGCCACTTTGGGATTTGGCTGAGCTGGTTTAATGTTTTTAACTTGAAGCAACTATTCGAGTGTCCCTTGACCTAGCATCTTCTCTTTCAAGGACACATATAGTATTGTCCTTCCCAACATGCTTTTCTTCTTCCTCTTCTCTTCTCTTGAGGTCTCTGGTTTCCGCTTGTGGGTTAGAGTCGCTCATCAATATTTCTCTTGAGTTTCTTGAGTTGGGGTGCGAGGAGAGATAGTCACTAAGTCCTTGCTCATCTGCTTTCATGTTCTCCCAGTGGTCCACTGAATGAGAAGCTGTCTGGGTGGTGCATTCTTGGCGGTGGGCCTGTCCCCTCCAGTTCACATATTTGATTCCAGCATCTTCTTGCCTCCAGTTATGGGTCAAACTCTGAGGCCAGTCTATCTGATACCAGGCTAATTAAACTTCCTTCGTAAGTAGTTTGCTTTCTTTTGTCTGAAAGCACTGAGAATTCAGGAATTACCAACCGTATGCTTTATGCATATCTTTCCTCCACAATCTCACCTAGAACACAGGAAGCAGTTATTATGTACAGATTTTGGGTCATTAACTGGCTCAGAGAAATCTTCTTCTATTATTTGTTTAATTATTGCCTCTCCTCAATGTCTTCATTTTTATCCTTCTAGAAGTCCCATTATTTGCAAATTGGATCTGTCTTCCATGTCCACTATTTTTTTTAATGTATGATTTGTATGCCTTCCTGCTTTTAATCTATGGTTTGAATGACACTATTGGCTTGACCTTTAAAATTATGCGAATCATAGTATAAGCGGTCTCAAATATCCACTTCAAGGCTCATGGCTTGAAGTGGAAATTTGAGACCAACCTTTCTACCAACAACACTTATAAAAGATAGATAAAATACTAAAAAAAATTTTTTTCAGATATTTTAAGGGTCTAGAGAAAAAACAAGGCAGTGGAACTTCATACTGAGTAACGCAGGCCAAGAGGCAGAAAAGCCATGTGAAAAGGGGCAGCTATGCTGTGACCTCAGAGGTCTCACAGTGCTGAGAAAACAAGAATTAGGGTCTGGGTCTTGTCAATGTGGACAGAACCTGGTGATCGCCCCAGGATTTCAGCTGAGACCCCAAAGACTACACCTTAGGAGTGAGAACAATCTGGAAACAGGCATTTCCTTAGAAAGACTAAAACTGGTCTTGGATCATCTCAAGACTTGATTGGATAAGAATGGTCTCTCCTTAGTTTAACTGCCACCAGAATAAAATAAATTCTCTATAGGAGACAATTCTATCTAGAAGCACTATAATTTTATATTGTACTGTATTCAGTGTTTTAAAATTACGCCACATGAAGAGATAAAGGTGGCATCTTGAATTACTTGGGTAAGAAAGATAGAACTTGGAACAAATAGTGTTGGGGCAACTGAGTAGAGCAGCCATCTGGAAAAATATAAAGTGAGTTCCCTATCTCAGTACATATACAATTTTGAACTTCGAATGGATTAAAGATTCTAAATGTAAAATCAAAACCATACAAGAAAAGATGAGTGAATTCCTCTTTTATGTTGGTGTAGAGAAATCTTTGTAACTATAAATCAAAGTCCAAAGATAATAAAAGAATAAGTAAATAAATTTAATTCCACAAAAGTTTTAAAAGTTTAAATGGCAAAAAAAAAAACACACACACACACACATTTAAAAAAATCACAAGACAAATGGTGAACTGGGAGAAAATATCTGCAATATATATGACAGACAATGGGCTCAAACCTTAATGCATAATACATTCCCATATTTATAAACCTGATAATATAACTATCCATGTACACTTTGCTTTATCATTTAATATACCTGTGTGTTGGATTAATAATATAATCCAATAAATAATACAAAGGGCTAATAACTTAATACATATTTAATATATATTTTAATCCACAAATCTCCCAACTAGGACTCTACCATCCCCAATAACTTGAAAGTACACATACACAGCATTATTTGCTGCAGTAGCCTATATAATAAAAGCCTAATGTGCTGTGTTCGACTATTCGTTGGACCGTTCAACCAGTCACTATGACGTGCACTGACCACCAGGGGGCAGACGCTCCAACTGATAGGTTAGCTTGCTGCTGGGGTCCAGCCGATCAGGACTGGGCAAGATGGGCTGGACACTCTTTGGAGCCCTCCCACAGTCCCTCCCCGCCCCAATCTTGCATTGGTGGGGTCCCTCTGCCTGTCCTGAGCCCTCTTGCAATCCGGGACCCCTCGGGGGATGTCCTCAGGCCAGGCCAAGAGACCCCACCAGTGCACGAATCCGTGCACTGGGCTTCTAGTTGTTTATAATGTCAAATCCTAGAAACAACCTAGATGCCTATTGGTGGGAGAGTGGTTGAATAAATTGTTGTGCCTTCATACACATAATGGCATATTATGAAATTGTTTCAAAATTAAGGATATTTTTGTAAAATTATATGTGCTATTTCCAGGATATGTTGTTAAGTTTTTTTAAAAAAGTGAAAGTGTACAACAATATCTATAGTCTACTACCCTAGGTAAGAAAGAATATATCAGAAAATATACCTAGAATGTAAGGAAACCCTAGAATGAATTATGAAAAGTAAGAAATGACTCTAACTAGTTATGATAGATGGTAGAATTCTAAGGTGGCTCCCAAGGTTCCCATCCCCTGGGTGCACGCCCTGTTCAATGGCCTCTCCTGGTCTGTGGGTAAGACCTGTGAATTGGATGGGATGTCACTGTTTGATTATGTTTTGTTATATGAAAAAAGGGATTTTTTTTTCAAATGTAATTAAGGTCCCTATTCAGTTGTCTTGAGTTAATCAAAAGATTATCATAGTGGGCCTGGCCAAATCAGGTGAGTGCCTACCAGAGAGAGTGGATCCTTATTGAAGAGACACTCAATTGTTGGCCTTGAAGGAGTAAACTGTCACATTGTAGAGGGGGCCACATGTCAGGACCTGGGTTCTACAACCCCAAGGAGTTGAATTCTGCCAACAGCCATTGAGCCTGATGGATTCCCGAGCCTCACGTGAGATTGCAGCCCAGTCAACACTTGGGTCACCAGGTCACCCAGCCTGATGAGTTAGCAAACCAGCTGCCCCAGACCCAGACTCCTGACCACAGACACTGTGAGATAATAAATGGGTATTGTTTTAAGTTGCTAAATGGTAATTTATGATGCAGCAATACAAATTGAATACAATTACAAATGAATAACATTATAATACTTTGGGCAAGAAAAGAACTAACCTAGGTAACTTTGGAGAACAGCATTTTTTCCAGGATAGAGTCAGGCTAAAAACAATAAGAACTGCATGCACACTGTCCAAAGACAGTTAGTCCATCTCGGGCTCAGATGGTTACGGGTGAACTCTGCGGCTTCATGTGTATGTGAGGGTTGAACAGGTAAGTGGATCTGTTGTGGATCATGAGAGTGAGGATTTCCACTGCTAAAGAAAGAAGTTGCAAATAAGGAGAGGGATTGATGCTGGATTGAAATGGAAGGTGTCAGGATGATTACATATGAATGTTACATATGAATATGTGTTCAGACACAGAGAAGTATGGAGGAGTGTGCATCCATGAATTGGCATACATGCATATAATCTTAGCTCTGTCTGCTGAGGCCCGAGGAGCAACAACACCTGTGGTCATTCATGAGCACATTTAGAGCCCATATCTTGGTTTCCAAACAGTGTTCTCCAGTAAAGAAAACAGGGCTGTTGGGGAAGATTTCAGGGCTGGGGCTGGAAAAAAATACAAGATGAGCCTGGAAAATAAGGAAGTGCTTTTAAAAAAATGGAGATGTCTCTTAAAAACACCGGAGCTCACGGGAGGAGCCCCCAGTGAACAAAGCAGGAATGAACTGAACGATAAAATAAATGAAGACAGTATTGGATTAAAACCCACAAAATCAAATAAATATCCATGAGTCTATAATGTATAATTGAATAAATAAATGTAATTGAATGGGAGAGAAAGGATAACCTTTGTATACAGAGGAATTTCAATTAATATATGTGAGACATGAAAAAATTATCACTAGGCAAACATCACAGATTCAATTTTTGCAGGCAAGATAAAATGACTGGCGTGGCTCAGGGGTTGAGGGTTGACCTATGAACCAGGAGGTCAGGGTCCAATTCCCAGTTGGGGACACATGCCTGGGTTGCTGGCTCGATCCCCAGTAGGGGGCGTGCAGGAAGCAGCCAATCAAGGATTTTTCTCTCATCATTGATGTTTCCACCTCTCTCTCCCTTCCTCTCTGAAATCAATAAATATATATATATATATATATATATTAAAAGATACAATGATGGACACTAGAGTCAATGCATGAAAGTCTGAAGAGAAACTGCAAGATTCCAGTCACAAAGGGAAAACAGTGGAGGTGTCTATTAGACAGCAGCTTAACCTAATGACAAAGTGTAAAATCACCAGTAACAAGACAGAGTAATATCATGAGAGAATGCATGACAAGAGACACAGCATCACCTCTGTGTTATCCTTGCCACAAAGGCACAATCTCAATCTAATCAACAAAAAGAAATGACAAACCCAAATTGATAGATATTCTACAAAATGACTGACCAGTACTTGTCACAGTGCCAGGGTCATGAAAGACAAAGAAAGAATAAGGAACTGCCACAGACTGGAAAAGCTTAAGGAGAGACAATTAAATGCAATCACAGAGAGAGGTTTTTATCACACTTTTCTCAGCCAAAAAAAGAAAGAAAAGAGGAAGAAAGAAAAGAAGGAAGGAAGAAAAGAAGGAAAAGAAGGAAGGAAGGGAAGAAGGAAGGAAGGAAGGAAGGAAGGAAGGAAGGAAGGAAGGAAGGAAGGAAGGAAGGAAGGAAGGAAGGAAGGAAGGAAGGAGAAACAAAAGAAAAGCAAATGGGGACAGAAGATCTGAACATATAAATTTGGCCTAGATGACATATACATCCAGTAATAGAATGCATGTCTAGTTGAGAGCACAGGGCACATTTACAAATATAGACTAAATGCTGGGCTACAAAACATGGCTCAAAAATCATACAGAGGCCTGGCCAGTGGGCTCAGTGGGTGAGCATCAACCCACAAATCAGGAGGTCAGGGTTTGATTCTCTGGTCAGGGCACATGCCTGGGCTGCGGGCTTGATCCCCAGTAAAGGCTTGTAGGAGGCAGCCAATCCATGATTATCTCTCATCATTGATGTTTCTCTCTCTCCCTTCCTCTCTCTGAAATCAAATAAAAAATATTTTTTAAATCATACAAAGGATTTGCTAAGCCACAGTGCAATTATACTAGAAATCAGACCAAAAAGATAACTGGAAACCCCCGACCTCAAGGTCCAGGAGAGACTGATGTTGAAGTGGGGGCAGGAGATGTGTTTAGCACCGTCTGTCCCAGAGCTGCTGCCAGGATGCTCATGCTGACTGTGCAGGGCACACCTCAAAGGCCCTGCTCAGTCCCCGGACTCTGGAGCAAATGGTACCTCTGGAAAAGGCAACCCAGGAGCCGGCCCTGTTCACCAATCAGTGTGACTAATTTTACATATCCATATCCCTGCTTGCACATATATGAGGTCCATTTACACCTACATATCCATGGATACATATGTGTATTTATGGATATGAATACACATAGTTACACAGTGCTTTATATACTTTTTTTTTTTTAAGGAAGAAGGAGGGATGGGAAGAAAAAAGGATGGGAATAGGAAGTGGGAAAGAGGGAGAGAAAGAGAAAATGTCTGGAATAAATATACACCCCTGTGTTTGTTGTGGTTATCTCTGGGATGTAGGCTTATGGGTAATTCCTTTCTTCCTCACCTCATCCGCATTTTCTAAATAGTCCCCATGGGATATATTTTGAAGCAAAAGGAAGCATGCACTTGTGCTGGCCTCCCCTTGTGGGGTCTTCCCGACGCCCCGCCTGCTGCCAGCTCTGCTCTGTGCCGTGGTGGCTTCTTTCTGGCGCCTGAGAGCTGAGCTGGCAGGAGCACTGGAACTCAGCAGCCCACGCTTGGCCTGCTCCGAGGCCTCCACTGCCTCTCCTCTCGGCTCCAGCAGCGGCCTGACAGCCGGGGGAGCCCAGCCCAAGCCAGAACACGCATTGTTTGCAGTATTGCCCCGATGGACGGGCTGGACCGTTTCCCATGGTCATGAGCACGGGTAATTCTCTTTGTCAATAATTTACTGCCCAGAACAGACACTATTGAAACAGACCAAAAGGACATTTATCTTCTCCCAAACGTAACGTACCTTTTTTTGTGTGATTACAAAATGCATTGCATTAGAAAACTTAGGATGTACAAAAGACTATGAAATTGGTGTACAATCACTATGTTCTCAAACTCCTAAGTAAATTAATATCTTAGCAAATTTTTTATGATTTTTTTTCATTTTACATAAACACAGAACTATCTTCAAAATCAGGAAATTAAATGTTGGCACAATGTTTTTGGCTGTTGTGAATCATGCTGCTATAAGCATAGATGTGCAGATATCTATACGAGTCTGCTTTCACTTCTTTTAGGTATAAGCCCAAAAGCGGTGTTGTTGAACCATATGGTGATCCTAGTCTCAATTTTTTGATGACTCATAGACAGTTTTGAATCCTCTTTATTTCCAAGTCATTTAACTTTTGAGCATGATTATCTGCAACAATATTTTGTCACTTTTTATTTTTATATAATTTTAAACTTTCAAAAAAGTTGCAAAAAATAATGTAGCAAACTCTGATATATCCATCAGCCAGATTCACCGATTGTTGTCATTTTGCCATATTTATTATTCTCTCTTTCTCTCTATGCATGTGTATGGATGTGTGTGTGCATGTGTGGGTGTATGTGCATGTGTCAATGTGTGTGTCCATGTATATGTGTGTGTGTGTAGAAAATTCCAAATATGATGCTTCTTTGCCCCCAAATAATTCAACATGGGTTCCCTGTGGAAAGGACGCTCATTTTCATAAACACAGAACAATCACCAAAATCAGGAAATTAAATACTGACACAATGCTATTATCTAATCCAAAGTCAATATCCAAATTTTGTTATCTACCCTGGCTGGCATACTCAGTGGTTAGGGGAATACTTATGGGACTCTTTCTATTTGACAGATATAGCTGAAGCAATTGTTCATTGCTGCCATGCTCCAGGCACAGTGACTTTCTCATGCCCCGATGACAGTCCTGTGAAGGAGGGTTGGTTATCACTTCTACCCTGACAGATGAGGCACAGACAGGTTTCAGAACTTAGCCAGACAATTAGTAAGTGTTCAGGTGGGACTCAAACACAGGAAATCTGGCTGCAGCATCTACAGTATGGTTGGGCAGTAAAAGTGTAACACTTTTGTTACAACATGTAAGTTGCAATCAACTTTCATTTATAGAGTTCAGTTTTGTTGCTATAACTAGGTCCTTTTCTATTAAACCTGGGATTGGAATTCAATATGGAAAGAGGCCCGGTGCATGAAATTCATGCATGGGGGGAGGGTCCCTCAGCCTGGCCTGCACCCTCTCCAATCTGGGACCCCTAGGGGAATGTCCTACTGCCTCTCACGATCCAGGACCACTGGCTCCTAACCACTCACCTGCTTGCCTGCCTGATCACCCCTAACCCCTCTGCCTGCCTGCCTGATCATCCCTAACTGCTCCCCTGCTGGCCTGATAGCCCCTAACCACCTTGCCCCACACCCGAGACCCAGGATTCCCTCCCTCTGACCGGCAGCAGGCACCCAGGACCCAGACTGGCTTTGCCCGGGGCCATAGCCACAGGTGCCCAGGACTGTGAGGCGGGACAGCTTGTCCCTCTCCCAGGCCGCAGCCTGGCTGGTCCCCATTCCTCTCTCCCCAGTGTTGAGTGTCTGAGCCATTAAGGCATGACGGCATAAGGGAGTGAAGACCATTTGCATATTAGTTCTTTATTATATAGGATAATTTGCATGCAGGTTTACTAAAAGGACCAGGCCCCATGCACTGAATGGTAGACATGAAAATGATGTTTAGACAACTCTGAGAATTCTTCTCCCTATAATAAAAACAATCTGTGAAATAGGAATGAATCTAGAAACCTTATGATGGGACATACAACTGCTTCTTAATGCAAAACCCACCCAACTAATTCTGAAATGTTTTCAAATTGAAATTACACCCCAACTAATAACATAACATAAGCAAGTTTACTTTATATTTTTTAAATGTGTTTTTATTGATATTTTTGGAGAGAGAGAGGAAGGGAGTGGGATAGAGAGAGATATCAATGTGAGAGAAACATGAATCAGCAGCCTCCTGCATGCCTCCCTACTAGGGACTGAGCCCAAATTCAGGGCATGTGCCCTGACCGAGAATCAAACCAGTGACCTCTTGGTTCATGGGGTCGATGCTCAACCACTGAGCCACACCGGCAGGCCTTCTTTATGTATTATCAATTTATTTTTCACACCTGACTTGACTCAAATAAGGCTCTATTACTCTCCTTCTGCAGACGTGTCAGTGTAAAGGGCTCACAATCTTTGAAATCATTACCTTTTCGCGATTTGCACAAACTCCTCACTCGCCTGAGCCAATTCCTCTGCGGTCTTCTCCAGAGAGGTGAATGTCTCACTCTCCGCGTCGTTCCTCTCCGTGGACATGATCAGATGGCAAAGCTGAACCGTCATCGGCAAGATGAGTCTCCTGATGGCCTCGTTCGGAATCATGGATCCGATGTCATCAAAGACAAAATACTCCATCTCTTCCTGTCTGTGAATGGAAGTGACAGGGTCACAGCCCACGCTGACTGGCACCCAAGGGTGTTTCTCTCCAATGTGATGTTCATCTAGTTTTACTTTTACAATGGGAAAGTAATCTATGAAATACTAAAAGGATGAATGGGTTAATTGTCAGGATCTAACCCCTCTGCCTACTTGATCGCCCCTAACTGCTCCCCTACCAGCCTGATCGCCCCTAACTGCTCCCCTGCTGGCCTGATTGTATAGAGTAGGTTGTGGCTTAGCAGCAGGTGAAAAGCGTGATTCAGACAATGAGATCGGCTCAGAGAAATAGAATGGAAAGCGGACCTCCTAGCTGCATCAGCTTAAGAAATGGTTAATGATGAAACACGCCTGAGGTCCTCGTTATTTGCATGTGTAGAACAAACAGTCTTGCCCAACTTTTACTGTGATGCTCCTCAGAACAAGGGTGAAAGCCACATGGCAGGAGAAGGTCCTCCACGAGCCTGAATGGGCATCTGAAGACAAAATTCTCACAGATCCTAGGAGCACTGTTGCCTGGGGGCTAGTAAACATCCTTCCCCAGGCGGTTTGCAAAGAGGGTTGACAAGGGTGTTATTTAGAAAGGTCAAGCCCTGTGTTGGTGGGCAGACAAATTTCCAATGCTGAAATTCTGTGACTTGTTCAGTTTTATTCTCTCGTTCAAAATTCCCCTCAAATGGAGATGAAAAGAGGGACCTCAGACTTGCCCTTCTGGTTAGGATAAAATAGATCACCACAGGTCAAAGGTCCTGCATGTCAGATGAATTATACACATTCTATTCCAAAATGCAGATCGCTGTGGAAGCAAGAATGGTGAGCCGGCCTGGAATTCCAGAGGGGAAGCTCTTGGAGACCTTAGTTAGTATCATGACTGTTTATTTTCTCAGGTGCATTTGACAATCTGGGCTCAGGCTGAGGAATAGGGCCTGGACTAATCAGCAGTCCTGTGCTGGGGGAAACATTTCAAAAACATTTTGTAATAAAACAACCCCACCCCTAGAAACACCACATAGTTCAACTGCTAAAAATTGAACACCAGAAAAAATCTTAAAGCATCCAGAGAAAAAGTGGCAATTGAGCAGCTAAATTATGACCATGTTGTGAGGTGTCAGGTGGGTACTAGACTTATCAGGGTGATCACTGCATATGTTATATACATGTCTAATCACGGTGCTGTACACCTGATATGAATATAATATTGTATATCAACTGTAATTGAAAGATTAAAATTTGAAAATTATGAGAGTTTTGCCAGCACTCCCCTTAGCGTGAGCGTGGGGCACGCATTGCCAGCTGGCTGGTGAGAGACCCAGCTCAGAGTCTGTCCTCAGCGTCTGCTTCCCAGGACCTTTCCCAGGATGACTTTCTCAGGCTGCACTCCCTGAACCAGGTGTGTCCTGACACAGGGTCTGGGTGACACGAGTCACTGAGGGAGTGAAGCAGGAGAGTGCTGTGGTCTACACCGTGCGTCCCCCAAAATTCATCTGCTGAAACCTAACCCCATGTAATATTAATAAAGGGGGGACATTTGGGAAGTGATTAGGTCATGGGGGTTAGAGCCTGGCATGTGGGATTTGTGTCCTTATTTCAGACCCCAGAGAGCTCTCTTGCCCCTTCCACCCTGTGAGGACACCAGGGCAAAACAGCTGGAATCAGGCCTCACCAGATACTGACTCTGCCAGTGCTTGATCTTGGACTTCCAGCCTCCAGAACAGTGAGAAATAAAGTTCTGTTGTTTGTAAGCCACCCAGTCTTTTGTATTCTGATAGAGCAGCCGGAAGGGACTGAGTCAATAGGGAATGGGACAGAGATAAGCAGTATCTTGGCCTGATATATGGCCACGGGGGGGGGGGGGGGGGGGGGGGGGGTGCTCTAGAGCATAAATCATACTGCAGAGTTGCTCCCTTTAAAGGGGCCAGCATTTGGTACCCCATGTCTTAGTTCAGGCTGCTATAATAAAACTAGAGGCCCGGTGCATGAAATTCATGCACTTTGCGGCGGGGGGGGGGGGGGGGGGGGGCGGGGGGGTCCCTCAGTCTGGCCTATGCCCTCTCGCTGTCCGGGAGCCCTTGGGGATGTTCAACTGATGGCTTAGGCCCACATCCTTAGCGCTGCCTTGGTGGCGGGAGAGCCGTCCCCCTTCTCCCTCCCCTCTCCCCCCCCCCCCCACCATGGCTTCTGGCTGAGCAGCACTCTCTCTGTGGGAGTGCACTGATCACCAGGGGGCAGCTCGTGCATTGAGAGTCTGCCCCCTAGTGGTCAGTGTGCATCATAGTGACTGGTTATTTCACTGTTCGGTTGATTTGCATATTAGCCTTTTATTATATAGGATACCATTGCCTGGGACTTAAACAAGAAACATAGTTCTAAAGGCCGGAAGTCTGAGATCAAGGTGCCAGCAGATTCAGTGTCTGTTGAGGACTCTCTTCCTGGTTTGCAGATGGCAGCCTTCTTGTGTCCTCACATGGTAGAGACACATATCGTGGTTCCTCCTGTTTCTAGCAGGCACTAACCCCATCATGAGGATCCCACCTTCATGACCTAATCTAACCCAAATTGCCTCCCAAAGTCCCCACCTCCAAATACCATCACACTGGGGCTTCAACATACGAATTTGGTGGGGGACACAAACGTTATCCACATCATTCACTTGTTAGCTGAGGGCTGCCTCCCAGTTGCCCTCCCCATGGCCAGGCACAGTGTAGAGGGCACATCTACACTGTGAATCAGGTGAGGTTGTTCCTGAGCTGAGGGCAATTCTTTAGAGAAGGGATGCTCCGTGGATCAGCAGCCGGAGGTGGATGCATTGACCTGGCGAAGGCAGCCCACCTCAGGGAAGGATATGCTGACAGATCAGGTACAATTCATGTGCCCACCCCTACAGCCAGTGCTGGGATTGGCCCCATAGACCTCATGGACTAAAGGTGGGGGCGGAGGATTCTATATGGAAAGCCAGTCCCTGTGGTCAGAGGAAGGATACCAAGCAGAAACACAGCAGGTAGCACTGCCTTAGAATTTTAGATACCAAAGAATGTAATATAGTATATTTGAGATGATACACAAAAACAAAGTGATCAACCTACTATCTAAAGTAATTTTGCTAAATTTATAACTCTCTAATTGTATTACCCAGAACACATTGATTAAAAACAAAGTTCTTTAATTGAGCAACATCATCAGTGACTTCATGTTTCAGAAGCATAGCAAACAAGGGAACTGCTCTCCAAAAAGTAGGGGGTAATCAGTTTCAAGACGTCATAGCTGAAGTGAGCACAGACTCGGGGCCACGTCATTAAGACTGTGCCAAACTCCCAAGGCAAAGAGTGGCCCTCAGAAGGTCAGCTTACAACCCTACAGCTCCAGCCACACCCTCAGCTCAGTGCAATCCCCCTTATCCTGAAGCAGTGGTCAGCAAACTCATTAGTCAACAGAGCCAAATATCAACAGTACAACGATTGCAATTTCTTTTGAGAGCCAAATTTTTTAAACTTAAACTTCTTCTAACGCCACTTCTTCAAAATAGACTCACCCAGGCCGTGGTATTTTGTGGAAGAGCCACACTCAAGGGGCCAAAGAGCCGCATGTGGCTTGTGAGCTGCAATTTGCCAACCAGGGCCCTGGACCATCAATGCCCACACATAAGCCTCTCTCAGGCCATTGATGAGCTCCTGTGACAGGATGGTTTCCCATCCATTAAAATGTGCTGCTCCCAAAAGGTAGACTCCACTGATAGCAGGACCTAGTGGTGGAGATAGGAGTGACCTTTCTCGTTGTCCTACTGGGGGGATTTGTGCTATGTGTCTGGAAACCCTGGTTCCCAAAGCAAGATGTACCCACAGGAAAAGTCCCACTAAACGTAAGTAGTGGGTGCTGTGGGGCCCATGCAGACTCCACCAGCCAGAGCACCTGGTGCTCTGACTTGGCCGCTGATGGCTCACAGCTGCCCCCTCCCATGCGATTGCTCTGAGCTGCAGACCTATTTTCCCTGGAGAGTAATACCTTCCCCAGGGTGACCCTAACCAATGACTAAATGATATGGAGTGTAAATGGTCAGGCCTCCTTGCCTCCAGGGTAATATCCCGTGGGTCAGCACAGGTCAGATTTGACCGGAGACCACATTCTTGCCTCCCCCCCACCCCCCACCCCTGCTCCCCTACAGGCTTTTCCTGAAGGAGTGTCTTCCATCATGTGCCTCCAAACCAGTTTGTTCAGTTAGCTCTAAGCCCCAAGCCTGTGGAGAGCCAGGCTCTGTGCTGGGAGCCAGTAATGGGCGCCTGTCTGTGTATGTAGCGATTCCAAGGGATGAAGACAGGGTGACCAAGTCCTGAAGATGTTGCTTAAACCCTTGGATTCAGGCAAAAAGTTGTCCTCCACAAACTCTTCTTTGTTTTTGCTAAAAACCACTTTGATTGTGTTAAAGAGGCCCAGCACATACACCTGGGAACCCCTGGAGGGATGGGGACCTTCCAGTCTGTACAGCTACTGGTGGCCCACAGTCGTGCTTACAGAGGTGGAGGGAGGAGCTACAGAAAACTGGCCCACTATCTGAATTATAAAAAATAAATGAAAAAGAAGTTGTATCTAGTATTATTTTTGGCTTTAGTGGATCTTGTCTTCTCATTTTTAAGTGGATAACTCACATGATGTATTTAGTATGAACTCAGTTAATGGAACATTTGAACACAAAAATGTATTATAAAATGAGCCATTCCAGATAACAGAGTTTAACACATAAGCAAAGGGGGGTGTGATTACCCCTGCTTCTGAATATGCCAAAACTCAGCCAACCCCATCTCACACCAAGAACGTGCGTTGACTGACAGTCCTGAGAGTTCAGCACCCACAGAGAATCAACAAGGGAGAGCGTGGCCTTTTTGCTTACCTTGATGGGAGGACACGTTCCACACCGGAAGCGCAGGAGCAGATGACAGGATTTACTCTGAATGTCAGAAATCCAGTTTGCTGTTTCCAACCAGCAACAGGAATCTATTTACACCCACACTGCCGGTCCCGGAGCCACCTCTCCAGCACCTGTCAGCCGACGCTGCTGCTGACGTCACAGGTGGCCTTGGTAACAAGCAAACTTCATAACTTATGCATGGGCCTACGGCAGGCCTGCCGTCTCTGCACCCCTGGACGTCCTGCTTGCTTACAGGAATAAGAACTAGATCTGAGCATGAGAAAGAAGCTAAGTGTTTTCATCCATCCAGTCATAAAAATGAGAATCAACTGCGGGTCTTCAAAACGTTCTGTTGTGCGGGACTGAGAGGAAAGTCGGCACTGGGACTAATGAAGACCAGGTGACGATAACTAAGCAGTTTCGTTAACCTGGCTTCTTTCTAGGTCCCTTGTATGGGTTTTCACAAGAATTGGGTTTGTGAGTGACTATTCAGGCCACTACCTCTTGGGAACAATAAAAGGAATGGGGGCTTGCACTGGATGGAAAATAGACGCAAAGGTGGATGAGATATGGGCTGTGTCCCAGGTTTTTTCCTTACATCATCTTACTTATTCCAGAGAGCAATCAGGTAATTATAGCTTCCTTTGACAATTGAGAAAACCAGAGATGGGGGTGTATGAATGGTGCCAAACCTCTGAGAATTATTTCCTCTTCTAATTATCATCCACTCCCTGACTTGCAGTGAGTTCCTAAAGACGACAGTGTTTGAGATGTGTCTGGTCAGGAAGACAGAAGCCACAAGGTGCCGAAAGCAAAGCGGACTTGATTCAAGGAATGAATGACAAAAGTGTTGGGAGGGATGGTAATTCGGGCAGGAGTGAGCTGAATTGAAGGAGACCCAGCCCCTGTCGCAGACTTGCTTGGCGGGGCACACACCCCAGTGCCTGGTGTCGAGGTGTCTGTGTGGGGAGTGGAGACAGGCTCAGAAGAGAATGAAACACAGGAGGGAAAATCGGTTTTTCAACTCAGACCCAAATCCACGTGGTGGAATAATGAGCAGCTCTGGGCTGTGCAAACTGGACGGGAAGACTCCTGGAGACACCTCATCTGAAAAAGACCAATATGATCCATAAAAACGTTTATACAGCACAACATGCAGGAAGAGCGGAACATTTCCCTTAAACTCTTCCTTTCCACGGAGCTTTTCATTTTATTAACTTCCTGATTGTAAAAAAAAAAAACAAAACAAAACAAACACATTTCTTATCACTGTTCACAGAACCTTTAAAAACTTTCTTGCCCTGGCCGGTTTTGCTCCGTGGATAGAACGTTAGCCTGTGAACTGAAAGGTCCCAGGTTCGATTCCGGTCGAGGGCACATACCCGGGTTGTGGGCTCCATCCCCAGTGGGGGACTTGCAGGAGGCAGCCGATCCACCATGATTCTCTCTCATCATGGATGTTTCTATCTCTCTCCTTTTCCCTTCCTCTCTGAAATCAATAAAAATATATTTTAAAACACACACACACACACACACACACACAATTTTCTTTTAAAAAGTTTTATTAAGTTTTCTTTCTTCAAAATGTTTTACCTAAAGAGCAGGCCTTTGTGAGAGGCTGAAATGTAGAGCTGACAGGCAAGGGGTGCCCACCTAGGGGCCTGGGTGGCAGCCAAAGAGCAGCCGTCTGTGTCTTGAGCTTGAGCTTGAGCTTGAGCTTGAGCTTCAGGCTGCATGTCCCCATGCCACACGCGAGGCCCTCACGCTGCGGGATGGAGTTAGAGATGGGAGGGCAGGAGGGGTGAGTGTGAGCAGAGGCCAGGGCCTGCCTCCCAGCGTTCCCAGGTTCTGGCATGGACTTCCTAGGAGTCTGAGGATTCTAAAGACCCTCGTCTTCCCTGTCATCCGTATAAACATGTATGTGTAAGGTCGGAAGGTAGACATTTTATTTAGCAGCCTAACAGCTCCTTATAACCTAGATACCTGGTAGACAGACATTGCCCTATGACTATTAGATGTGGGCCTGCTTTGTCGCCAAACATGTTCCTTACTTAGTTTCTCAGCCTGATTCTTCTCCAGATCTTCTCTGCTGAGGACTTACCTCTTGGGTTGTCCCTTAAAGTATCCAACTCGGGATTTTTGCCATCCCCACCTCCCCAGATGCCCGCCGGCCTGCCACAGGCACACAAGCCCCGAGGCCCAGCTGTGGATCCAGGGCGCCAGTCCTTGGCACCTGCCATGCCCGCCCTCTGCCTGCTGTTCTTCCAAACTCCCTCCCCCCCCCCCCCCAGGGAAGTGGCCCGGCCTCTGCCTTCCTCCCCTTGGCTGTGCGGAGGGAACCCCAAGCTACTCTGCGAACAGGCCCTGGTGGGGCGCCCCCCAACCCCGCTCCCAATCGGGAAAGGAGTCTCCTGCCTTATCGCCTTCCAGAGGGCACCCCTCTATTGGAGGGGGTTGTCTCTTAACCTCCCTCCCCGCATGCCAGGGTGGAAGCCCCAAGCGCCCCTCTGGGAACCCAGCTCCCCTGAAACAGGAGGAAATTGAACAAATCCCCCTGCTGCGGAGGGAGGTACCCACCCCCACTCCCCCTACCCCCCACCAACCTGCAAAGGGAATCCCATGCCCCAGAGGGAAGCCACCCATCCCCCACCACCCCCGCCACCTTTCACGATCCTTAGTGGGCTCTGTCCTGCCCCTTTGCAGAGGGCACCCCCTTCCGTGTTTCCCAGGGAATCCCACCCACAAAGGGAGTGCCCTCCTGCACCCTTTGGAAGCGCAGAAGGTGGGCGAGGGGCAGCTAAAGGGCTCAGGGCAGCTAAAGGGCTCAGGGAGAGGTCTGGTCCCAGCGAGGGGGAGGGAGAGCACAGCTCAGGTGCGGCCAGGGCTGAGGGTCCTGGAGGCCAGGCCCCGGCTCTTGGGGCTCCTGGAGGCTGCTCTCAGTGCCCAGGGCCACAGCGCCCTGAACTCACCTGATCTTGTCTGATCTCAGAAGCCAAACAGGATTGGGCCTGTTTAGCACTTGGATGGGAGACCACCTGGGAATACCTGGTGCCATAGGCTTTTTTGCCCCCCAGACCCCAGCCACAGGCACACATGCCCACAGGCCTAGCCCAACTCAGTTCTTTTGTTAACTGGCTTGCCAGTCCCTTTATGATTAATTTGTAATTCCTTGTACACAACACACACTCAAACATCACATTCTGCTCTATGGGTTTCCTTTTTATTTTCTTGACTAGAGGCCCGGTGCACAAAATTCTTACACATGGAGGGGGGGTGCTGGGGGGTGGTTCCCTCAGGCCGGCCTGTGTCCTCTCACAATATGGGACCCCTTGCGGGATGTGGGGCCTAAACCAGCAGTCAGACATCCCTCTCGAAATCCGGGACGCTGCATGCACCAGTGATCATACTTTTCATACAGGTGAAAGGCATCTTGCTGTTGTATGGGCAGCTACTTTTTTTGCCCTGGTTATGAAAAGAAGTACCTACATAACATGATCCTTCTGAGGCAGTGGTACCATTTTCCTCATCTTATGGATGGAAAAAGTGAAGTAGAGAGAAGTTAAGTAAATTGGCTTTGTCACACAGTTATAAGTGTCACAATCAGGGCTGACCACAAAATGTATAAGCTAAAGTCCATGCATGTCATCGCTGCATCATCCTGTGTGTGGTTTTTTTTTTCAGTGTTAGAGTAACCTTGCCAGGTTTTAATTTTTAAATCTAGGAGACTGTTCCCAATATATAAGATAGGGTCCCTAGGCCTGGCTGGCAATCAGGGCTATGTGTGGGGCAACCAACAGGTGGGGAGATCAGGGGGCCCCCCGCTGGCACCCGCCTTGGCTGGCAGCCTGGCGCTGCCTGCTGGCTGCCCCCCCGCCCCCGCCCCCGTCCCCCATCACTGCCAGTTGCCTCCCTCTGGGAGTGTCTGCCCTCTGTTGGTCAGTGCTTGTCATTCCGGCGTTAGGTCGATTTTTGTATTAGGGTTTTATTATATAGGATGATGTCTTTTGATGAGTGAAAGTTCTTAATTTTAAAGTTGCCTATTTATCAGTTTTTCTAATTCCTAGAGACTTCTGTGGTATTTTTTCAAATATATTTTATTGATTTCTTTTTACAGAGAGGGATAGAGAGTTAGAAACATTGATGAGAGAGAAACATCGATCAGCTGCCTCCTGCACACTCCCCACTGGGTATGTGCCCGAAACCTAGGTACATGCCCTTGACAGGAATCGAACTTGGGACCCTTGAGTCCGCAGGCCGATGCTCTATCCACTGAGCCAAACCAAATAGGGCAATTCTGTGGTATTTTTTTAATATATATATTTTATTGATTCTTTACAGAGAGGAAGGGAGAGGGATAGAGAGCTAGAAACATCAATGAGAGAGAAACATCGATTAGCTGCCTCCTGCACACCCCCTACTGGGGATGTGCCCTCAACCAAGATACATGCCCCTGACCGGAATCGAACCTGGGACCCCTCAGTCCGAAGGCTGACACTCTATCCACTGAGCCAAACCGGTTTTGGCTCTGTGGTATTTTTTAACAAATATTTTCCTAGTATAAAATCACAAAGGTTTTTCTGCTTTTTTTTTTTTTTAATCTTAAAAGCATTATTGCTTTACCTTTCAAATTTAGAGTCATCAGATTGCAATGAATCTGCCACTGATTCTGTGTGATAGAGCTTGAGATTAATTGTGTCTTCCAGTGGATATGCAGTGACCTAGCTCCATTTATCAAAAAGTCCATCATTTCTCCCACTGATGTCACCTCTATCATGAACCAAGTGACTATACATATGTGGGTTGTTTTCCATTGGTCTGCCTCTCCCGTGCCAAAACCATACTTTCTCAATTACTACAGCTTTGTAGTTAAATACTATGTGTCACAGTCCTTTTTTTTAATGCCCTGACCGGGAATCGAACCATGACCTTGTGGTTCATAGGTTGACGCTCAGCTACTGGGCCATACCGGCTGGGCTCACAGGTCTTGATATCTGATAGTGTGAGTCCTCCAACTTTCTCCTTCAAGATTGCCTTTGCTATTCTTGGTCCTTTGCATTTCTGGATAAATTTTGAATTGCCTTGTCCTCTTCCACACAGAGTTCTGCAGCCATTTTGTTTAGGATTGCACTGGATCTACAGGTCACTTGGCAACAATCAACAGCTTAACAATTCTGAGTCTTCCCATTTTGAACGTGGTATATTCTTCCATTTATTTTGTGCTTTAAAATTTACATTTTGTAGTTTTCAGTGTAGGGACCGCACAGTTTTCATTAGTCAATCATTATGTTGCACACCTAAAACAAATAGAATGAAATATGTCAAGGATGTCTCAATTTTTAAAAGTGTATTACTTAATTTCCAAGCAGCTTAGCTCCACGGAGGTCGTAGAAAATGTTCAAAATTCTTTGGATCCTTTGAAATTTGTTAAGGCCCAGCATATAATGAGTCTTGGTAAATTTCTTACACCTTTGGTTCCTCTAGTGTTATTGACTGTACGTCCTGCCTCCAGGCGAGGGAGAAGGCATGCTCAAATCTAAGGTCCAGACTAGGAAGAAAGGTATATCACTCTTTACACTCCGTTGACAAGAACATAATGTCCACATGGCCAGGCCTAATGCAAAGGGATGGTAAGATGAATTCTTACAAAGTCCTCCCTCTGTAAGATTTCAGGAGAGCTGCAAGGTGTCCCACACAATCTCCCCGCTAAGCAACTCCCGTTGAGAGGTGGCGAGTCTCTCTCCATAGCTCTGGTAGAAAAATTCCAAAGAAAATCAGATTGGGCAGATTTGAATCACTTTCCTATGTTAAACCAATCACCATGGCAAAAGAGAGGCCGTAGTCCTGTTGGGCGAGCCTGGTTCCCACAGACCCATGGAGGGGTGAGGAAGCCAAAGCCTTATCCCTGCTGCATGGAGGGCCCAGGCTGGGAGGTGTGAGCACTCAGCATTTTGGAGCCGGCCCCATAGCAAGCTTCCCACAGCTGGGAACGCCTTCAGGTGGTGGCAGAGGGGCGGGGGGGGGGGGGGGGGGGGGGGCGCTAAGCCAAACAGGCACGTTCCCACCCCAGGGAACACAGGCAGAAATGGGAGAGAGAAGGCGCCTTTACAATACTCAGGGAACTCACGATGAGGTGGCGATGACGCGGAGTGTTCTTTATGTAAAGAAGAGTAAACATGTGAGGCGCGTGGCTGATGTAGATAATTTATGAGAGAGGTTGGAAGTTTCTTTGTCCGTCAAATGCACCAAAAATTGAAGGGACTTTAAAGACTTATTCACCCACTCAGAAGAGGAAATCTAGGTCCGGAGAAGGGGAAGCAAGGAGCCAGTGCCTGTCAGTGTGGGGGCGGGCAGCGGCCCGGGCTCCTGGGGCCTGTGCAGGATCCAGTCCTCCAGAGAGACTCAAGTCCCCCCGCTGAGCGACACCCAGGGGGTCTCAGCAGGTGAAAGAAGCCTCGACCCCAAAGAACCACAGCCACCAAACACTCTGGGTTCTGCGTGGTCCTAAAGCAGGAAGAGAAAGGACACACATCTTGGACACAGCTTAAAGAGACATTTTAAGGATAAAAACAAAACTTCTGAGGCCCCAACCATCCTCAGAATGAAAAGGGAACCCACTGTGCGGGAAAACATATTCACCAATGATACATCTGATTGAGGTTAATTTCCAAAATATATAAAGAATTCATACAACTCAACAAAAGGAACACCAACAATCCAGTTAAAAAGTGGGCAAAGTACCTGAATAGACACTTCTCCAAAGTGGCCAAGAGACATATGAAAAAATGCTCCAAATCACTGATCATCAGAGAGATTCAAATAAAAACAATAATTAGGTATCACCTCACACCTGCCAGAGTGGCTATCATCAAATCAACAAACAACAAGTGGGAAAATGGTGCACGGTTGATGGGAATGCAGACTGGTGCAGCCACAATGAAAAACAATATGGAGTTTCCTCAAAAAATTAAAACGGGAACTGCCTTTAACCCAGAGATCGCACTTCTGGGAATATATCCTAAGAATCCCGAAACACCAATTCAAAAGAATGCACCCCTATGTTCATAGCAGTGTTATTTACAATAGCTAAGATCTGGAAACAGTCCAAGTGCCCGTCAGCAGATGATTGGATAACAAAGCTGTGGTACATCTACACAACGAAATGCTATGCAGCTGTAAAAAGAAGGCTCTCTTACCCTTTGAGACATCATGGATGGACCTGGAGATTATTATGCTAAGCAAAATAAGCCAGTCAGAGAAAGACAAGTATCACATGATCTCACTATATGTGGAATGTAATGAACAAAATAAATTGAGGAACAAAAATAGGTCCAAAGACATGGATGCATGGAACAGACGGACAGATTTTAGGGCAGGCGTCCTCAAACTACGGCCCGCGGGCCACATGCGGGTGTTCTTGCCATTTTGTTTTTTTACTTCAAAATAAGATATGTGCAGTGTGCATAGGAATTTGTTCCTTGTTTTTTTTAAACTATAGTCCGGCCCTCCAACGGTCTGAGGGACAGTGAACTGGCCCCTGTTTAAAAAGTTTGAGGACCCCTGTTTTAGGGGGTGGGGGAATGGCAAGAGATTAACCAAAGCATTTAGATGCATACAGGGTGTCCCCCCCAAATGTGCACACACTTTAACAACTGATAGCTCCATTTTGAAAATGAAATGCGTTTTAATAAACACGGCCTTTATAACTATTCAAAGAGTGTGTATACATGGTTTGGGATACTCCTTACATGCATAACCCATGGACACAGACAATAATACTGTGAAGGCCTGGGGTGGAGGGGGGAGGGCAAAGAGGGGACATGGGGAACATCTGTAATACTGTCAACAATAAAAATAAATTTTAAAAATAAAATAAAATAGTAGTGGAGAATCACTCTTCTGCAAGCACCGTCCCCAGCTGTGACCCTGGGCTGCGGAGGACGCGTCCCGGGTTCCTCTCCAGCGCGCCTCCCCACGCCCCTTGCAGGCCCTGCGCTGGCACACAACGCCCTGCCCCTCCAGCCGCCCAGCCGGATCCCGGGGCGAGGGCGGGACCGCGCGGGGCGGAGACCCCAGATACGCAAGGGGCGGGGACCCCAGATACGCAAGGGGCGGGGCGGGGCGCGGGGCGGGGACTCTGGTGGTGGGGACCCCCGGGGGCGGAGAACGGCCGGAGTGGGGGGGCCGGACTGTGGGGGCCGGACTGTGGGGGCCTGTGCGCCGGGCCGGGTTCGCTGGGCGGGAACGCGGGAACTGGGGCCTGTGCGCCCGGCCCCGGGGAAGCGGGGACGCGCGGGGCCGGGGCGTGGCCGGAGTTGTGAGTCTCCGGCGCCGGGGAGGGGCGGGGCGAGGCTGCGGCGCCGGGGCCTGCGCGCGGGGCGGGGACCCTGGTGCCTGGCGTGGACGCGGGGGCCGGGGCCTGGGCTCTGTGCGGCGGGTTCCACGCGGAGCCGCTGGTCCCCGCGCCCTGCGCCGGCGGCCTCGCCATGTTCACCTTCGTGGTTCGCGACGAGAACAGCAGCGTGTACGCTGAGGTCTCCCGGCTGCTGGTCGCCTCCGGCCACTGGAAGAGGCTGCGGCGGGACAACCCCAGGTTCAATCTGATGCTGGGCGAGCGGAACCGGCTGCCCTTCGGGAGACTGGGTGAGCATCCCCGCGCCCGCCCGCGCCCCCGCCCCGCCCCGCCCCGCCCCGCCCCGCCCCGGCCGGCCCGCTGGAGCCGGCGCTTTTGTGTTAAGGCCACAGAACTTCCCCCCTCGCTCACCCGGCAGATCAGGCGCGGACCCTACAGGTCTGAACCATCCTTCTTAATGTCCGTCTTCGGGATGGATTTGGACCCGAGTCACCGCGCGGCCCCCACCTGCACATCCCTGGGGCCGACGCCCCCATCGTCAGGTGGGACCCCCACCCATCTCCTGCCAGACGCCCCCCTATCCCGGATCCGCGCGGCCCCTCTTTGCATCCCCACGCCTGGCGCCCCATCGGGCAGGTCTGGGCTGAGCGCGGGGCTGGGAGCTGGAGCCGGTGACATCTGGCTGGGAATTGCTCCGGCCTGTGCGGGCGCGGGAAGGGCACTGTGTGGTGAAAACCCCGAGGATCCCGCTCCCCGGGCTCAGATGACCCGCCAGGGGCCGGGGAAAGACCTGAACTCCAAAAGCAGGAGCTTCTGACGGGAGCCCAGGGCAGGGCGGGGACGTGAGATTCCAGCCCGTCCTTGAGCTTCCCCAAAGAACGCGTGTTCACAAGTGTGGGGCGCAGCGGGCGTTGCACGCACATTTTACTCGGCGCTGGGCTCTCCCTCTGCCCTGCTTCATTCACGCGGTGGGAGCTGGCTTGGCACCACCAGGCGCACTTTGCCGGCTGTGGAGGGGGGTGGGGCGTGGACCACCCCCCTCCTCTTCAGATGACGTAATCCAGAAGTTGTACAGGGACTTCAGCTCACATCCCACTGACCTGCGTGTAGCCTCATGGCCTCTCCTCTATGCAGTCACCAGAAATTGCAGCCTCTGCCCTGGTAGCCATGTTCCCTGCCAAAATCCCCTGCGGTGGGGGCCAAGTCATAGGCCAGAGACCCACTCAGAGACTGGAGAATGAAGAAAAGCCATCTCTGCTTTGGAGGGCAGCCAGGCAGAGCAGTATTCTGTGTCCAAGAGAGGAAACAGTTTCTAGAAATAGGTGTGGTCAGGGTGAGGAGGATGCAGGGACAGAGACTGGAACAGGCCTTCAGGACCCAGCTGGCTGTCTGAGCTCAGAGCCTTTGCATGGGACTGTGCAGTCTGTGGTTCGGGGAATGAAGGGTGTGGCCACACCGCCTTTACTGCCGTTTCTTTCTTTGGAAGGGACCATGAACCACTATTTTGTTTGTTTTGTCCCCACCTTCCCCCCACTTTTTAATGATTATACAAGTTTTTGACGCAGGGTAGGCTTGGTTCTAACCCCCAGACATCTTGGAATATGGGCAATTGCCTGGAGATCACCTTCTGTTAACTGTCTCCCCCAGAAGCCCCTGCACAGGGAAACCTTCCCTCAAAGGGGAAGAAACTCTGCTTACAGTCGGGAATGCTTATTTCCTCCTTGCTCCGTCCTCTTCCCCTCCTGCCCGACTTCCTTCCTGTCTGCAGTGCCTGACTGTCAAAGCTTAGCTGGGATCCTAGTGTTAAAAACACACCTGGCTCTGCCAGGGCTGAAGCAGGTAGATGGCATTGCTGTGGTGCTCAGGTCTAGGAAGGAGCAGAAACCACCCAGCGGGTCCACCAAGTCGGCAGGTGAGCAGGAAACGTCTGGCGTTTGTGGAAAAGGAAGCAAGCAGCATCCCACAACCAACATGGTTTTATGCCTTCACTGTAGGCATATTTTTCTTAAAGTGCACCACACAACCCCCGAGGAAAAATCAGGTAAAGGCTCAAGATGCCTGGGCCAAGGGGGGAAAGGGTAGGCAGCCCAGGAGTGATCCAGGGAGCTGGTGACAGCCAGGCAGCGCCAGAAACTGTGTTCAGTTGTCTACTGTTCTCAGAGCTATTATTCATACCTCTGGCAGCGTCAACTCAAACTCCCTTTCTTTGGTTTTACTTTTGTTTTTGTTGCTGGAAATTCAGTGCATTTGGTTAGGATTTTAAACTAAATCCAGGCTTTTGTTTTTATTTGTATCCTTTCTGCTCTAAATTGATGGAGGAGGGGACTTGCCATAAGACCTAGTGAAAATGTGTTTCCCTGTGGGATGATGCACAGAGGAAAGTCCTCAGGCTTCAGAGTTTGTGGATGTGGCCTTCCCACTGCCTCCCCTCGCCTTCTGGTGGCTTTCTTAGGAGCCCGCAGAGGCAGACGCGCTGGAGAGCAGGAGCGTCCATTCTGCTGCCTCCCCTGATGGCTATAGGGAAAAGGCTGGGAGGTCAGGAGTGTGACTCTGCTGACATCCTAACTCTACAGAGATAACTTATCAGTCAGTATATTAAGCCAGGAAGGGGATCTGGGAGAGGTGATATAGAAGGACAAACAGGCGGCAGTGGTCTCAGGCAGCTCTGGGATGTGGATATTATAATCTCCCCCACGGGGAGGCTGAGTGGGCCAGTGGGATGCTGAGGCAAGGGCCGTGCCGGGGCAGGGCAGCAGAATCGTTCCTGTCCAACCCCCAGTCCTGAAAGGGAGAAAGCGCCGGGCGTGACACAGCTGTTTCCTCTCCTGAGCCGGGTGGCCCCCCGGGCCTGGCCCCCTCTGAGCCTCCCTTTCCTCCACAGGTCACGAGCCTGGGCTGGTGCAGTTGGTGAACTACTACAGGGGGGCGGACAAACTGTGTCGCAAAGCTTCTTTAGTGAAGTAAGTGTTCCTTAAAACCTTGATTTTTTTTTTACATAAATGGTGTTCGCTTTCATCATGAAGCACTTAAGGAAGAAATGTGGGGTTATTTTTTAAGGGCAAAATACTTTTTACTTAAAAAGCCAACACATATCCGTTCTGGTGCTTCCTCTAAACTACTTGGATTGCAACCCAGAATCCTGCCATCTAGCACTTGACAGAATCTGTCTGTCTGTCTCTGAGTGAGGCTCCCAAAAGCAGCTCCTGGGATGGGTTTTATGGTGTAAGTGATGGATTGGGGATGTATTTTGTACTCCAGCATCGGTCAGCCATTGGCTATGGGGAGAAGTGGGGCATTTCTGGGCACAGCTGGTCCCTGGAGAAGGGGCGTGCACAAGACCTTGGCAGCGGCTCATGGGAGCCAGGGTCCCCTTAGAAAGGACACCTGGAGGGCAGAACTGCATCTGCTGCACTGCCCCTCTCGGCGAGGTTGGGTGATGGCAGGTGTCATAAGAACAGTGTCCTAAGGTAGAGGAAGCGATATTATCCGCTGACCTTGTGATCTCAGCTTTCCCTCGGATTAGTTGAGGCAAATTTCCTCCTCCCTCTAAGTCCCACTATGTCCCTCATAGGTGGTTGTGAGGATGGATAAAGGTGATGCGTGTAAAATGTGGGGCACAGGGGTTCATAGGGAGCATGTGACTCTGTGCCTCAGTTGCCTTCTCTGTAAATTAGGGACAATAATAGGATCTGCCTCAGGATTGTTGTCAGGATTGAGTTAATTTATGTGGAAGCTTTGAATAATGCCCGCCTCAGAGTTCCCGCTGTATAAATGAAAGGTTATTGTTATTGCTGTTGTGGTGGTCATCACTGCGGATGTTACCATTTCAGTAGGGAAGGTGGCTATGGCCTCTCAAATCAGGGCTGCTGTGGCAGGTCTCCATTGTCCTTCCCATGGCGCCGAGTGAACATGTGTGCGTAGCCAAACAAGTCGCTCACGTGGATGACACTGCACCTGCTCTTTCCCCACTCATTCTTTCTAGACTCTAGACATTTAAAGGTACAGTCTTCACAGGAATATGCCCCTCTTTTTGTTCAGACTCACTGGCCCCAGTGACTTAGTATCCATTTCTCTCGGTGAGGGGGTTTGCTGGCTACTCCTAAGGGAGACACGCTTTCTGAAGTCTTCTGATATATTTATCTTACCTAATAATAGACAAACATGCTAATTGACCATACCTTCGTGATGCCCACAGCCAATCAGGAGTGAGTAACCAACAAAGATGGCGGTTAATTTGCATACACGCCACCAAGCATCCCGCCCCGTCCCCGGCCGCTCTAGGCCTCTGAGCAGTGTAGGAAGGTAGAAAGGCAGCTCCGGACCAGAGCGAAAGCGGTGCCGGCAGCCAGGGAGAGGAAGGCCCATTCTGGCACGAATCTTCGTGCATCGGGCTTCTAGTATATATATAATTATTGATTTCAGAGAGGAAGAGAGAGAGAGAGAGATAGAAACATCAGTGATGTGAATCATTGATAGACTGCCTCCTGCATGCCCTCTACTGGGAATCGAGCCTGCAACCCGGGCATGTCCACTTGATCGGAATCGAACCCAGGACCCTTCAGTCCACAGGCCAATGCTCTATCCACTGAGCCAAACCAGCTAGGGCTGAAGTCTTCTGATTACACATTTATTACATGTTAGATGCAAAAGATTCTTTAACTAGAACTAGAAGTGAGACATGATTGTCCAGATTATTCATTTAGAAATTTTTTTTTTTTTTAATTTCTTTATTGATTAAGGTGTCACATATTTGTCCTCATCCCCCCATTCCCATCCCACATCCCTCCCCATGGATGCCCCAACCTCCTGTTGGACTTAACCATTGGTTAGGCTCTTATGCATGCACACAAGACCTTTGGTTGATCTCTCCCCCCTCCCCCCACCCTCCCCTATCCTCCCTCTGAGGCCCGATAGTCCGATCGATGTCTCCTTGTTTCTGGTTCTGTTCTTGTTCATCAGTCCATGTTGTTCATCATTTCCCCTAGATGAGCAAAATCATGTGTCACTAGAGATGTACTTATAAGAATTGAATGTGCGACGAGCAATAATAGTTATGCTGACAGGCAAATGAATCAGTCAGTAGTGAGTTTCTTTCTGGACCAACAGTTCTTTTGAGACCCAATATCAATGTCCACCAGTTCCTTATGAGTATATGTTGGCACTGACCCCTCAGGTCTGGATGGTGGACAAATGGTGGTATTGCAGGTTCGACTCCCTCTGGTTTGGTCTCGGCCGGACCCGGGGCCAGGCTCACCCGGATCCAGGGGCCCACTGCCTCACCCGGATCCGGGGCCAGGCTCTCCCGGATCCAGGGGCCCGCGGCCTCACCCGGACCCGGGGCCAGGCTCACCCGGATCCAGGGGCCCGCGGCCTCACCCGGACCCGGGGCCAGGCTCACCCGGATCCAGGGGTCCACGACCCGGGGCCAGGCTCACCCGGATCCACGGGCCCACAGCCTCACCCGGACCCGGGGTCAGGCTCACCCGTATCCGGGGGCCCACGGCCTCACCCGGACCCGGGGCCAGGCTCTCCCGGATCCAGGGGCCCACGGCCTCACCCGGACCCGGGGCCAGGCTCACCCGGATCCAGGGGCCCAGGGCCTCACCCGGACCCGGGGCCAGGCTCACCCGGATCCAGGGGCCCACGGCCTCACCCGGACCCGGGGCCAGGCTCACCCGGTTCCAGGGGCCCAGGGCCTCACCCGGACCCGGGGCCAGGCTCACCCGGATCCTGGGGCCCACGGCCTCACCCGGACCCGGGGCCAGGCTCACCCGGATCCAGGGGCCCAGGGCCTCACCCGGACCCGGGGCCAGGCTCACCCGGATCCAGGGGCCCGCGGCCCCACCCGGACCCGGGGCCAGGCTCACCCGGATCCAGGGGCCCGCGGCCTCACCCGGACCCGGGGCCAGGCTCACCCGGATCCTGGGGCCCACGGCCTCACCCGGACCCGTGGCCAGGCTCACCCGGATCCAGGGGCCCAGGGCCTCACCCGGACCCGGGGCCAGGCTCACCCGGATCCAGGGGCCCAGGGCCTCACCCGGACCCGGGGCCAGGCTCACCCGGATCCAGGGGCCCACGGCCTCACCCGGACCCGGGGCCAGGCTCACCCGGATCCAGGGGCCCAGGGCCTCACCCGGACCCGGGGCCAGGCTCACCCGGATCCAGGGGCCCACGGCCTCACCCGGACCCGGGGCCAGGCTCACCCGGTTCCAGGGGCCCAGGGCCTCACCCGGACCCGGGGCCAGGCTCACCCGGATCCTGGGGCCCACGGCCTCACCCGGACCCGGGGCCAGGCTCACCCGGATCCAGGGGCCCAGGGCCTCACCCGGACCCGGGGCCAGGCTCACCCGGATCCAGGGGCCCACGGCCCCACCCGGACCCGGGGCCAGGCTCACCCGGATCCAGGGGCCCGCGGCCTCACCCGGACCCGGGGCCAGGCTCACCCAGATCCTGGGGCCCACGGCCTCACCCGGACCCGGGGCCAGGCTCACCCGGATCCAGGGGCCCAGGGCCTCACCCGGACCCGTCATTTAGAAATTAATATAAAATGTTTATTTAATATTTTCTCTACTATAATTTTTTCCTATAAAGATAAAGGTAGAATTTTGCTTTTATGGGTGAGAACAGAGGATGCTGTAGGAAACTATTCTGAGTATTTGCATGTTCAGCAACTACTATACTGAGGTGGAGTGCGAAGTACAGGACTACATGACCAGGTCTGAGTAGTTGTCTGTTCTCGGGGACCTTGGACAGCGCCAGGCTGACTCCCAGTGGCCATCTGTAAAGTGGGGCTGATGGTGATCACACCTGCTCTTTGCCCCTCGGTGGCATGCGACGTCTTGACTTATGTAGACTGGGGTTGTCCTCATCTTCACACGTGCCCTTTATTCTCTCGGGTATCCTGAGAGGGAGGGTAGTCATTCCAGGGGGTGATGGTTCCCTTTATCATTTTGTCTCTTTCCCATAATTTTGCATGGCTCAAAAGGGCTCGGAGAGTTTAAAAAAAAAAAAAGGCATCTTAGATGGCAGCTCACAGAGGACAGCTGGATTGTGCAGGGCCGTCGCAGCTGAGCCAGGATGATGCCAGCCTGTACCCAGAGGACCAGGGACAGTGCCACTGGGCAGCCCCCAGAGGGTTTCTACTAGGATCTTACCCTGGCCCTGGACTGCAGGCACCTTGCCGCATCACAGGGAGTGTCAGAGATTCATCGCGGCCCAAGGCCACAGACTCAGAGCCCTGAAGGGCTTTTCTTCTGCCTCAGGTTGCTCTCTTTTCCTCTTGTGAGTATTTCTCCCCTGGAGATGTAAATAAGCCTCCAGGCATGATTTCCTTCCAAACGGGCTTATGAGGAAATGGGACAAATCAAAGAACTTCCTGCAGAAACTGGTCTTGGTTTCGTTTAGGAAATGAAGGTGATCCTGAGGGCCAGCGCTGTCCAACAGAAATAGAATGCTAGCCACATGTGACTTTAAATTTCCTAGTAGCCACATTAAAACTAGTACAAAGAAACAGGTGCTGTTTATCTTAATCATATATTTTATTTAATCAAATAATCCAAAATTTCATTCTGACATGTAATTAATATTTGAAAAATGAGTGATATATTTCAGGTTTTGTTTTTATACGGAGTCTTCAAAATCTGGTGTGTATTTTACATTTCCAGCACATCTTAATTCAGGCACTAAATTTTTATTGCAATCCCCTTGTTCTGTATTTAGATTACATAAAAATTTATGCTTAAAAAAAGATTTATATACCCAATTTGCTCCCACATATGTAAAAAATTTTCAATAACTGAATCAGATACCAAGTAAACATTTTTCTTTAATAATCACATGCACAATAACAAAACAGGGTGATTTTATTAGAAGAATTAACTTAGGTTTAAAGCAAAGGTATAACATTTTCAAAACTATGTCCAAGTCAAATAAATTCACCAACTCTTGTGTTAACTCAGTAGTATCCTATCAAATTGAAAAGAGTATTGAATAAATCTAAAAGAACTCTAAATTTATTAACTTCAACCAATTGTTACCTAAGTAAATTAACTTCAAAATTTACCTTAGTTTTTGCAGCTACTTTGCTGTCTGTTACAGTTAAAATCTTCTGCATATTAAGGCATGTTATAAAAATATGTAAAACCATTATTTTTGACTTGTATTGTAAAATTCCAACATAAATTCTCATACCTATCTGGTTGGGTCATAAATAAAGTTTTCTTTTCCCTTCTGAACTTTAAAATTAGCTTGTTTGTAGCTGTGTGAGAATCACACTGCCATTTTTTAACCTTTGGTTATTGGGTGAAATAATGAATTATTGAAAATAAATATTTAGCCCTAGCCGGTTTGGCTCAGTGGATAGAGCATTGGCCTGCAGACTGAAGGGTCCCGGGTTCGATTCCAGTCAAGGGCACATGCCTGGGTTGCAGGCTTGATCCCCAGTAGGAGGCATGCAGGAGGCAAGCAGTCAATGATTCTCTCTCATCATTGATGTTTTTCTCTCTCTCCCTCTCCCCCTTCCTCTCTGAAATCAATAAAAATATATTTTTAAAAAATGTTTTAGTAAGCATTCCTTTTATTTCAAGAAATTCCTTTTATTTAGTGTTTTAACTGTGCACTAAGACTTTACAAAACTCTTCCCTCTGACCGTCCCTGGCAAAGAACACAGCACCATTAAACACTGCCTTCTGTTTCTTGCAACAGGTCTGTACTGGTGAGTCACGGTAGTGTGAGAAGCACATACTGAACCAGTGTAAGGGCTGTACCCCTGATACTTTCCATGGAGTGGGCTTCAGAAAACAGTGCAGATGTTCCCAACATGTATCAGACAGTAGAATGCAGTAATAAAGGAAATTCAGTCTTAAAATCCCAGTAAATCCAAATTTTAACTCAAGCCAGCTGGAGCACTGTCTGTCGTGACAGACACTGATTTTTCGCTTGTAGGTGGAACTCATCTTTGACAGATGTAAATGATTAAAAATGAGCTACACGGCGAGCTTGATATTTTTAGGCTTCAGTTTGACAAATTTTTTTCCATATATTTGTAAATCCTTTGAGGAAACAGACCCACAGTGGTAATTGGGCAGTCGCTTATGTCACACCGCTTATTGAAAGCTAAAAATATATGTATATTTTTTAATTTTCAAGTTTTGAATCAATCTTTATTGTTAAAAATGTTTTATACTCTGTGGGCAGTTACTTAACTGGCTTAACTAAAGATTGTTCACTTTCTGTAAAATATGTTGTTTAGTCTTATTTCAAAATAATTTCTATTACCACATTTTTATCTGAAGTGCTTTTCCTTTTTGTGTAGAATCCAAGTCATTTTATAGCTGACCGAAGTTATAAGCACAGATTCTGTTAAACATTTGTTTGCATTATTTTGTTGAATATTTAATTTTAATTTCAGCCACTAATTTCATTGATTCTTTTTTGACTGTTCAGAGGAAGATCAACTTCATTATGTATTTGCTAAAAATGTCTCATGTACAAAAATGTCTCTGCTACAACAAATTGCAATTGTCATTCATTGTAAAATTTGTGTCATACCTTCTGCTCTTTCCTTCCCCACCTTCCCCCCGCTTACTGTTCTGGTTGTAGTTCTAGCTTCTGTGTCCCTATTCAGTTCTGTTGCATCTATAGTTTAACTTCATTTTAAATTTTAAAATTGTCCGTATTTATTTTTTTAACTAGACAAATGTTACATTTTACTTTAGTTACCAATTATGATTTATCTAGCTATCACTGTAATGCATGCTGTCTGCATAATAAACACATCACAATGTTTCATTATTGCATGGGGAAAGCCCACATGGACTGAGTCAGCCCATTGTCCCTGAGTGGAACAGTGATGTGTTTATGGTGATGTGGCAGTGCGCCTGGCGTGCACACCACGATACAGCACGTCAGGCCCTGCAGTGGTTAAAGTGAAATGTCCTCCTGCCACAACAATGAAGTTGTGCTTAATGGACAAATATTTTACAGTGCTTTGGTTTTTAAATTACAACTAAGCTAAGTTTAAAATTCAGTTCCTCTGAGCATTTGAAATGTGTCACACTGGCCAAAACCGGTTTGGCTCAGTGGATAGAGCGTTGGCCTGTGGACTGAAAGGTCCCAGGTTCGATTCCGGTTAAGGGCATGTTCATTGGTTGCGGGCATATCCCCGGTAGGGGGTGTGCAGGAGGCAGCTGGTCGATGTTTCTCTCTCATCAATGTTTCTAGCTTTCTATCCCTCTCCCTTCCTCTCTGTAAAAAATCAATAAAATATATTAAAAAAAAAAAAGAAATGTGTCACACTGGCCATATTTCTAGTGTTCAGAAGCCACATATGGCTAGTGGCCACCCTATTGGACAGTGCAGAGAGAGTTGAACATTCAGTGAATTAGAACTGTATTTGCTCCTTTAAGTTTGAGTAGCACAAATCCTGCTGTCTTTAAAATAACTTTATTTTAAATCTCAATTTTAAATTTTCTTTCATTATTTCTGCCATTTGCGCATAGACTGGATTTTGCAGGTGAATTTTAACAGAAGCTTAATATTCGCAGTTCTATAGAAGATGAGCCCAGCTTAGGGAAGGCCCATGATTGGTTCTTGGCTGGCTCTGATCCCTGGGGAGGGAGGACCATGCAGAGTTAGGACTGTACTTGCATCGTGCCTGTGTCTTACGACCTGAGTGATGCTGGGAAATGTACTCACTTTTGTGTGGCCCAGTGTCTGATCTATGAACTGAGATGCTGGTGCCTCCCCGTCAAGGGACCAGCTGGAGAGTAGATGTGGTGGGAAGCCCTTTGCAAACCCTACTGTTTATTAAGTGCCTCGCCCAGAGTCTGACTTTATCTTCTGTTGTGTCATGTTATTTGGGGGCAGGAGGTATGTGTAGTTATGACCACTGGCATCTAGTGTCCCGTTAGAAAGATTCCTCTTTTAGTCTGTCTTGAAGCCAGGAAAGTGTTGGCTCAGAATTATTTCAAGTTAAGTTTCCTTGGAGATCAAGGAAATATATATATTAGAAGCCCAGTACACAAAATTCATGCACTGGGGTGGGCGGGGGGGCCCCTCAGCCCAGCCTGCACCCTCTCGCAGTCCGGTACCCCAGGGGATTGGGCCTAAGCTGCAGTCAGACATCCCTCTCATAGTCCATGGCTCACACAGTCCAGGACCCCTCACTCCTTACTGTCCGCCTGCAGTGGAGGCAGAAGAGGCTCCCTCTACAGCCGCTGCACTCACCAGCCATAAGTCCGGCTTCTGGCAGAGCGGTGCTCCCCCTGTGGGAGCACACTGACCACCAAGGGGCAGCTCCTGCATTGAGCATCTGCCCCCTGGTGGTCAGTATGCATCATAGTGACCAGTAATTCCACCGGTTGTTCCACCGTTTGGTTGATTTGCATATTAGGGTTTTATTATATAGGATATATATATATTTTAGAGAGGAAGGGAGAGGGGAGAGAAATAGAAACATCAATGATGAGAGAGAGAATCATTGATTGGCTGCCTCCTGCATGCCCCCCACTGGGGATTGAGCCTGCAACCCCAGCATGTGCCCTTGACCAGAATCAAACACAGGACCCTTCAGTCCGCAGGCCAATGGTCTATCCATTGAGCCAAAACCCGTTAGGGTTAGAGATACATTTAAAAAGAGCCGAGGTTCTGGACATTGGGACCCTTTTGACCCAGCTGACACATGCCTTTAAGGTTGCATGGATAGCTTTGTGCGATCTGTAGTGCATTACAGATCGGTCCAGGGAGGGAAGAGCAAAGACTGGGATAAGGAGACCATCCCCTGGCCCCTGGTTACACGCTGCCTCCTTGACGAGCTCTGGAGGTAGCACTGGCTTTTCTGAAGAGAGTGACAGGTGATTGACCCTCTGTCATCTGCCAGGCTAATCAAGACAAGCCCAGAACTGGCTGAGTCCTGCTCATGGTTCCCTGAGTCCTATGTGATCTACCCCACTAATCTCAAGACCCCAGCTGCTCCCGCACAGAATGGAATCCACCCACCGATGCCTAGCTCGAGGACGGACGAAAGGGAATTCTTCCTGGCTTCTTATAACAAAAAGAAGGAAGATGGAGAGGGCAATGTTTGGATTGCAAAGTCATCCTCCGGTGCCAAAGGTGAGTTGGCATTGCTGTCCCTTAGGTTCCCAGTGCTTTGTGCAGTCGTACGATAGATGTTAATGATGTATTTAGATGAGTGACTCTTCTCATCTGAATCCTGGGGTTAGCTAGCACAGTTAGTTACATAGTCTTAAATATTAATCTACATGCTGGAGGCTTCTGCATGTACATCTTCATACATGTACTCTCCCGCCAGGTCTTTTCCTGTAAGCTCCGATCCAGTTGCACACTCTTGGGGCATTTGTCCCAGAGAAAAGAAAATATGTCCATGTAAAACCTGTGTGTGATTGTTCACAGAAGCTTTATTCATAATAGCCCCAAACTGGAAGTAACTCAGATTACTTCAAAAGGTGAAAGATTAAGCAAACTTTGGTGAATCGATCCCACAGGATACTACTCAGCAATAGAAGGGAATGAACTATTGCTAAAAACAGCAACTTGGTTGAACCTGCAGGGAATTATGCTGTGTGTGGAAAAAAAAAACACACCAATTCCTAAAGGTCACACAGTGTATAATTCTATTTATATAACATTTCTGGAGTGACAAAGCTATAGAAATGGAGGACAGATTAGTGCTTGTCTGGAGGGTGCGATGGGGAGGGAGGCAGTTGTGGTTTTAAAAGAGAAAATTGAGGGATCCATACAATAATGAAACTATTTAGAATGGACAAAGATACTTGCAAATCATGTCTCTTAAGAGGCGTCTGCATCCAGAATGTTTAAAGAACTTGCATAACGCAATAATAAAAAGACAACCCAATTAAGAAGTGAGCAAAGAATCTAAATAGAAATTTCTCCAAAGAAGGCATACAGATAAGACAGTCTATAAGAATATGAAAACATGCTTGACATTATTAAGCATTAGGAAAAATGCAACTCAAAACTACAATGAGATACCACTTTACACCCACTAAAATGGCTATAATTATGAAGACAGATGGACAGCAAGTGTTGGTAAGAATATGAAAAAATTGGAACTCTCATTTATTGGGGTAATGTAAAATGGTGCATCCATTTTGGGAAGCAGTTTGGTAGTTTCTAAAAAGTTAAAATTACTATATTATTCCACTCCTAGGTATATTCCCCAGAGAATTGAAAATACATGTCCACACAAAACTTCTATGCAGATTTTCCTAGTAATATTATTCATAAGAGCCAAACAACAGTAGAAATC
The DNA here is from genome assembly GCF_951640355.1 of Cnephaeus nilssonii. NCBI lineage: Eukaryota > Metazoa > Chordata > Mammalia > Chiroptera > Vespertilionidae > Cnephaeus > Cnephaeus nilssonii. The sequence continues at coordinate 56,661,979 of NC_137086.1, read as the reverse complement.
AGATGTTTTTCGATTGGTGAATGAATGAGCAAAATGTGAATATATCCACACAATGGAATATTATTCTGTCATAGAGAGGAATGAAGCACTGCCACATACTACAACATGGATGAACCTTAAAAACATGATGCTCTGCCTGGGTTGTGGGCTCAATCCCCACTGGGGGGCCTGCGGGAGGCAGCCGATCAATGGTTCTCTCTCATCATTGATGTTTCAGTCTCTCTTTCCCTCTCCCTTCCTCTCTGAAATCAGCAAAAATATATTTAAAAAATAAAACATGATGCTCAATTTAAAAAGCCGTACACAAAAAGGCTACATACTGGATGATTCCATTTATATGAAGCATCTAGAACAGGCAAATAAATCTATAGTAGATTAGTGTTTGTCAGGGGCTGGGGTGAGGAAGGAATGGAGAATGACTGCTAATGGATGTAGGGTTTTCAGGAGGTGATGAAAATGTTCTAAAATAAGGTTGTAGTGATAATTGCTGGAATATACTAAAAACCATTGAACTGTACTCTGTAAAAAGGTGGGTTTTATGGTATGTAAGTTATATCAGTGAAGTTGTTAAAAAGGATATTGTATCATTTATTTAATGTTGATGGACACTTCGAATGTAGCCAATTTTTTTCTGTTATGGAACTGCAGGGAATCCACTTGCCCTTTTGTTTCTATGCCCTAGCCTTCCTGGTGTTTCCATAAGATAGGGTATTGACGTGGTCACAGGCAGGACATCATCTCCATCACAGCAGGCAGTGATCCACGGGAGAGCGGCATTTACTTAGGGTGCTTGGACCTTTACAGTGTCTTTAGAAGTGAAACTTCATGGTTGCAGCTGGCCAAGACAGTGTTTACAACCCTGTATGGAGGAAAAGTTGAATGACCCTGGTGCTTTGGTGGGAGGAGGGGAGAGTGTGAGAGATTGGATGGGGGAAGGATGGAGAAAGAAGCGTGAGGAGGCTGACCAGAGCCTCCTGTCTGTGTTTTACTGCTGTCAGTGTTTCCTCCCTGGCTTTGCAGGGAGCGGTTCCTCTTGGGACGGACTGCACTAATTTTCGTTTTAATTTTATGGGTTAGGTGAAGGCATCCTCATCTCCTCGGACGCTGCCGAACTTCTGGATTTCATAGACAACCAGGGCCAGGTGCACGTGATCCAGAAATACCTCGAGCGCCCTCTGCTGCTGGAGCCGGGGCATCGCAAGTTCGACATTAGGTAATGCATCCATGTCTGAAGGAAATGCAGTGGTGAGTGAGGAGGCGGGTGAGGTGCAATGTGAGGAAGTGTTTGACTGTGTTTAATACGTTACCAACACTGAGCACAGCTGAATGAAACTGAGCTTCTGTATCTAATTCTCTATTTTTCCTACAATAATTTTCTTTCTAAAAAATGTTACTAAGATTATGTGGGGTTTTTTGTTTGTTCGTTTACTATTTTCTTTAATGAAAATGACTTGTGGATCCAAAGGGAAGGACATAAACATCTGGGCCTTGCACCTGGTGTGGTTCAATTGGCCCTCCCTTACACTGAAAGGTTGAGGGTTCAATTCCTGGTCAGGGCACATGCCTAGGTTGCAGGTTCCGTCCCTGGCTGGGACACATACAAGAGGCAATCAATTGATGTTTCCCTCTCACATTGATGTTTCTCTTTTTCTCTCTCTCTCTAAAATCAATAAACAGATTCCCAGGTGAGGATTAAAAAATAATACAGCCCTAGCTGGTTTGGCTCAGTGGATAGAGCGTCGGCCTGCGGACTGAAGGATCCCAGGTTCGATTCCGGTCAAGGGCATCTACCTTGGTTGTGGGCACATCCCCAGTGGGGGGTGTGCAGGAGGCAGCTGATAGATGTTTCTCTCTCATCGATGTTTCTAACTCTCTATTCCTCTCCCTTCCTCTCTGTAAAAGATCAATAAAATATATTTTTAAAAATAAATAATTAATAATAATAATACAAACATACATACACAAATGGGCCTTACAATGGGAGAGATATACAAGGAACTTGTAATTCAGACACAACAGATCATGTGACCTTGACAAATAATATTTCCTGACTTTATTTATGTCCTACCTTTTGAGGATTTCATGAACACATCTCAGGTTTGTGGACTTTATTTTCTGAGCAAAGAGCCTGGCAAGAAGAGGTGAGAGGCTTTCTAAAGCGGCATGACCCTCAGCCCCGCCTGCTTTTGGCCTTGTTGTTGGCTCTTCAGAAAGGACTTGGTCTCAGCTGCCTTTATGTCAGGTCAGATTTAGGATGGACAATCTTCCTCTTAAAATTATTTAAAATTACCAAACATGGCAAATGGAGGTTTCACAGATCAACCTTTAAAGCAAACCCATCCAATCTCTTCAAAATGCTGGCTCTTGAATGGACCAGAGTCCCCTTGTCATTGGTGGTCACATGTTTGGTTTGATCATTTCAGTGCTAGTCCACTGTATCAGCTACTTGTTGTGGCCGGCCTTGCATAATTTAGAACCTACCTTCTTCCTCTACTTCCCGCCAAGAAAAGCAAGGAGTGGGGATGATATAGATACTTAATGTGAAGGAACTTCGGAGGACTTCAGTAACTTTTTTGTTGACTTGCAGAAGCTGGGTCTTGGTGGATCACCAGTATAATATCTACCTCTATCGAGAGGGCGTGCTGCGGACTGCATCAGAACCGTATCATGTTGATAATTTTCAAGACAAAACCTGCCACTTGACCAATCACTGCATTCAAAAGGAATATTCAAAGAACTATGGGAAGTATGAAGAAGGGAATGAAATGTTCTTTGAGGAGTTCAATCAGTACCTGACCAGTGCTTTGAACATTACCCTGGAGAATACTATCTTAGTACAAATCAAACATATTATAAGGTAACCTAAGTGTATCTTTTTAGTTATATGTGTCTTGGAGAAGCTTTGGGAGTGTGTGCCTTTCAAGGAATGATTCCATTTAAGTTGTCTAATTTAAAGACAAAATTCTTTCGTAATATTTCTTTATTATTCTTTTAATATTTGTAGGATCTCTAATGATGTCACTGCTTTCATTCCTTATAGTGGTAGTTTATATCTTCTCTCTTTATTTCTTGGATTGATTGGATTGGCTAAAGGCTTATCAGTTTTATTAATCTTCTCAAAACATCAGTTTTTTGCTTGACTGATTATCTCTATTTTTTTGGTTTTGTTTTCTTTGATTTATGCTGTTTATTATTTCCTTCTGCTTTTGGGAGGTGTTTAATTTTTTTTTTTCTAGTTTCTTTGTGACAGGTTAGATCATTGATTTGAGAGACTTCATTTTTTAAAAATATAAGAATTTGCCATAGCTGGTTTGGCTCAGCAGATGGAGCGTCAACCTGTGGACAAAAGGGTCCCAGGTTCGATTCTGGTCAAGGGCACATGCCCATGTGGCATGCTTGATCCCCAGTAGTGGGCGTGCAGAAGGAAGCCAATCAATGATTCTCTCTTATTATTGCTCTTTCTATCTCTTTCCCTTCCTCTCTGAAATCAATAAAGATAAGGTTTTTTTATAATAAAAATTAAAATATAAGCATTTAATGCTATCAGTTTCCCTCTAAATACTCATTAGCCATACCTCCAGATTTTGCTATGTTGTGTGTTTTTTTTCATTTTATTAAAATAATTTCTAGTTTCTCTTGTGACTTTATATTTGACTCATGTGTTATTAGAAACTTTTGCTTAATTTCCAAATATTAGGGGATTTTTCCAGATATCTTTCTGTTACTGATTTCTACTATAATTCCATTGTAGTCAGAGAATATAGTTTGTATGGTTTTGTGTCTTTAAAATGTGTTAGTTTCATGTCCTAGAGTATGGTCCATCTTTGTGAATGTTCCGTGTGCTCTAAGAATAACATTTACTTGCTCTGCTTAGGCTGTGTTCTATAAATGCGACTTCGGTGAAGGTGGTTGCTAGTGCTGTTCACGTGTTTTATGTCCTTGTTGTTTTCCTGTTCCACTGTTTATTATTGAGAGAGGAAAAAAATCAAAGTCTCCCAAGTGTTTGGATTTTGCTATGTCTCTTTTTAGTTTTACCAGTTTTTGTTTTATATAGTTTGAAGATTTATTGTTAGGTGCATATACATTTAGAATTGTTGTCTCTTTTGGGAAAATTGACTACTTTATTATTTTGTAATATCTGTCGTTATTTCTGTAATATTTCTTATTTTAAAGTTGATTTTTTATTAATATAGTCACTCCAGCTTTCTTTTGATTAGTTGTATTTTCTTTCCATTCTTTTATTTCTATTCTATTCTATTCTATTCTATTCTATTCTAGTGGACTCTGATAGACAACGTAGAGTTGTTTTTTTTTGTTTTGTTTTGTTTTGTTTTGAATCCAATATAATAATCTCTGTCTTTTAATTGGTGTGTTTATACCATTTAAATTTAATGTAATTATTGGTTTGGTTGGATTTATATCTACCATTTTATTATTTGGTCAATATATTCTCTCTTTCTTTGTTTTTATTTGCTTTCATGTCTCCATTTCCTGATATCTTTAGAATTATTTGAATATTTTCAGAGTTCTATTTTAATTTTCCTATTGAATATTTGGCTCTATTTATCTGTCTATATTTTAGTGATGAGTCTAGGGATTAAAAAATATATGTGTCTCATATTTCAGTCTTCTTAGAGTTAATAATTCACCACTTCACATAAAATGCAGACATAACATTATAGATCATTTGACTCCCCCTCTCCATGTTATAGTTGCCATGTGTATTACATCCATGTACATTGAAATCTCTACCACATAATGTTATAATTTTGGGCATCAACCATTAATTACATTTTGTTATGTAGATAGTCAAGTTTGGTTTTTTAAAAATATAAGGCCAAACTGGATGCTGTCTATAAGAAACACATTTAAATATAAAATAAGAAAAAACATTTTTATTCACCCAGATATTTGCCTTTTTTTTTTCTCTTCCTTTAGTCCTGAGGTTCCAGATTTCTCTCTGGTATCATTTCCCTTCAGACTTTGTCATTTCTTTTAGAGCCGTTCTGCTGGTGATAAGTCCTCTTAATGTTCCATCATCTGAAAAAGTCTTTATTTCTCTTATTCCTGAGGGGTGTTTTCACTGGAATTATACAAACATAATGTCAATCACAAAAATAAAATAAAAATAAAAGCTGTATACAAGACATATACAGATTGATTCTATTCCTATAAACTAAAAAACAAGCAAAGTTTAGTAAATACATTATTTATAGGACAGTACATATGTGGTAAAAATAAAGAGAGAAGCAAAAAATTCAAAATAGTGATTTTCTCTGGAGAAAAAGCAGGAGGGCCCCAAGGAGGAGGCCTGAAAGTATGGATGTGAGTACATGGGTGGTCATTAATGCTCCGTGTATTTTATTTTATTTTATTTTATTTATTTTTTAAACCAATTTTTGTGTTTATTTGAGCAAAATTGATGACATGCCAGGAAGCAAGATCTCAAATGCTCCAGAGATTATAGTTTTGTGGTTCTTTTCTTTTCTTTTTTTAAATTTAATAAATCTTTATTGTTCAGATTATTACAATTGTTTCTCCTTTTTTCCCCCCATAGCTCCCCTCCATCTGGTTCCCACTCCCCCTCTGCCCTTACTCCCCCCCTGCTGTCTTCATCCATAGGTGTATGATTTTTGTCCAGTCTCTTCCAGTATCCCCCACACAGACACCCCTTTCCCCCTGAGAATTATCAGTCCACTCCCATTCTATGCCCCTGATTTTATTCTATTCACCAGTTTATTCTGTTCCTCAGATTTTTAATTCACTTGAGTTTTAGATTCACTTGTTGATAGATATGTATTTGTTCATAATTTTTATCTTTACTTTTTCCTCTTTTTAAAGAATACCTTTCAGCATTTCATATAATCCTGGTTTGGTGGTGATGAACTCCTTTAGCTTTTTCTTATCTGTGAAGCTCTTTATCTGACCTTCAATTCTGAATGATAACTTTGCTGGGTAGAGTAATCTTGGTTGTAGGTTCTTGCTATTCATCACTTTGAATATTTCTTGCCACTCCCATCTGGCCTGCATAGTTTCTGTTGAGAAATCAGCTGATAATCGTATGGGTGCTCCCTTGTAGGTAACTGTTTTTCTCTTGCTGCTTGTAAGATTCTCTCTTTGTCTTTTGCCCTTGGCATTTTAATTATGATGTGTCTTGGTGTGGTCCTCTTTGGATTCCTTTTGTTTGGGGTTCTGTGTGCTTCCTGGACTTGTAAGTCTATTTCTTTCACCAGGTGGGGGAAGTTTTCGATCATTATTTCTTCAAATAGATTTTCAGTGTCTTGCTCTCTCTCTTCTTCTGGCACCCCATAATTCTGATGTTGGCACGCTTGAAGTTGTCCCAGAGGCTTCTTACACTATCTTCAACTTTCTGGATTCTCTTCTCTTCTTGCTTCTCCAGAGGAGTGTCCTTTGCCTCTTTGTATTCCAAATCTTTGACTTGATTCTTTCGTTCCTCTAGTCTGCTGTTGGGTCTCTGTATAATATTTTTTATTTCAGTCAGTGTATGTTTAATTTCTAGTTGGTCCTTTTTCATATCCTCAAGGGTCTCGTTAAATTTATTGGCCTTTTCTAGGAAATTCTTGAAAAACCTTATAACCGTGGTTTTGAACTCTGTGTCCAGTCGTTTGTTCTCCTCCATTTCTTTTGTTTGTGATCTGTTTCCTTGTCTCCCCATTTTCGCTGCTTCCCTGAGTTGGTAGAGTAGCTTTGTGTGCTCGGTGTCCTATATGGTTCAATGGGTCAGCCTTCCAGTTACCTGAGGTGGACACTCTTGGTGCACCCCTTTGTGGACTGTGTGTACAGCCTTGTTGTAGTTAAGTCTTGATTGTTGTTGGTGTCACTGGGAGGAATTGACCTCCAGGCCAATTGGCTGTGAGGACCCACTGTGTCTATAACGGAAGAATTGCTGTCCTGGCAACACGTTAATGGGGCAGGACTCGTTCCAGTAGGGCTTTGGTGCTCACTGAGTCTGGCTGTTGAATGTGTCCCTTATGAGAGTAGTTGAAATCTGGTGTCGTCTCACACAGACCACTAGATACACTAGTTGCTGGATCTCCAATGGGGTTCAGGTCAGCTACTGTCTGAGGCCACCCAGCAGGATCTACAGCAAGAACTACAGTTTTCTCCTCTTTGCTTGGGGTTTGGCGGTTTTGGAGCAGTCTGACTGGAGCTGCAGTTTATTTGGTTAAGCTGCCACAGGGTAGGCCATTTATATGCAAAAGCCGCTGTGTGGAGCCTGGGCAGGTTTGTAGAATGTGCGGGGCGGGGTCTCAGGGTGGGGCGGGGTCTCAGGGCATCACTAGGCTAGGGCGTGGCAAACAGCGATGGCTACCAGCCAGCCTTCTCTGCCTTTCTGCGTTTCCAAGTCCCCGCGTCCCCCGCTCCAGCGCAGTAAACAATGATTGCTGGGTGCACCTCTGCAAAAAAGTCACCCTTACTTTCCGACCCGATGGCCGACAGTCCAGCTTCTCCCCATAGGCATCTGGGTCCCCCGCATGTCCCCAGAAACTGGATTTCAGAGTGCTCAGGAGCTTGTCTCCCTTCGGGTTGAAAAAAAAGCCGTGCGCCCAGTTGCCCGCTACCAGCCTGATTTGCATGCCTCCGTACCTCAGCTTTTCAGCGTTTGTGCTCCTTTCCCTTCTTAGTTGTAAAACTTCCACTCAGCCAGCTTTCCCGTGGTTCTGGGTGATAGACGTTTTGTCTTTTAGTTGTAGTTTTGAAATTGTTGTGTGAGGCGGCGGTTTAGTTGTTTACCTTTGCCGCCATCTTGGTTTCTGTCTCACTCCGTGTATTTTAGACTCGTTTTTATTAGTATATTTATTTTGTCTTTATTTTTATTTTTTATTTTTTTAATTTCTTTATTGATTAAGGTATCACATATTTGTCCTCATCCCCCCATTCCCATCCCACACCCCTCCCCACAAATGCCCCCACCCCCCTGTTGTCCTTAACCGCTGGTTAGGCTCATATGCTTGCACACAATTCCTTTGGTTGATCTCTCCCCTTTACCCCCACCCTCTCCTACCCTCCCTCTGAGGCCTGACAGTCTGATCCATGCCTTCTTGTTTCTGGGTCTGTTCTTGTTCATCAGTCTATGTTGTTCATTATTTGTCTTTATTTTTAAAGGACATTTGCTCCGGAAACAGATTTCTAGGTCAGCAGTTAATATTTTTTTAGCACTCTGAAGGTGACACCATTATCTTCTGGCTTCCATTTTTTTTCTTCTCAGATGTCAACTGAAATCTTAATATTGCTTTTAATGATTTTTTTCTCTGTTTTTAAGATTAATTTTTATTTTATATCATAAATTTTATTATGAGATGCGTATAGTTTTCTTTGTACACATTTCTTTGTACACATTCATAGTGCTTCTTGAATCTTGGAATATTCATGGTCATTATTTTTTCAATTATGGCTTTTGTCCCAGGGAAGCCTGCATAGTTTCCCTTCTAACTGCACAGTTGAGTATAAGGACAGCTATCTATGGTCATCTTAGAGTTATCATAACGTATTTTATTACTAAGACTGGAGGCCCAATGCATGAAATTCTGCCTCAGCCCTCGCAGCCCTGGCTTCGCCCAAAAGTGTTATCAGGAAGGTCGTTCGGCTGTCCGGTCTAATTAGTATGTTACGCTTTTATTATTATAGATGGGGATTTGCCCCAACTTTCAGTTAGGGAAAAATTAGGGGAGATCTCCATAAAACAGAAGGCCTGTGTATTCTGGTATGGCTGTATTCGAAGACAGTGGCTTATTATTCTTAAGCTCCTGTGTAATTTCCTCGTTAGACCATCTCAGCACCAGGAGTAGGTATTACTTTACCTCCTACTTTATGGAAATCAAAGCTTAGCTCCAAGAGGTTAAAACATTGACCAAAATTCTGGCCTCGGCAGCCTGATCTCTGACCTCACTTATTCACTATGTTTCTGAGATTCGCTTTCAACGTTTATATATTTTTTCAAATTTTTATGTTTTATAGTGCATATTCAATTTTTCTGTTTTTCCAGTTTTTTTAAACAGTAGTTGATGCTAATAATTATTCTGTTTCCACATTTAGTTTCAATATATGCAGCTCTTCAGTCTTTTCATTAGTAACAATTTGGCAGCAGAACTGGAACAAGCAAAAGAAACGAATGAGAAAAAAAAAAAAGAAAGAAACGAATGAGGCCAATAGTTTTTGTGCCAATTCTTCCCCTCACTGGTTGACCATTGGCCCACTTCTTTTCTCTGGAAAACCTACATGAAAGTGTTTTACTTATTATAAACAAAATGTGGCAGCAGCCGTCCTGTGGGAGGGACCCACCTTTCCAGGGGCCAGGGTGACAGCTCGGAGCTGGGAAAGCAGCCTGTTTTTGTAAAGACACGCGTGGTTACAGGTCTTCTAACAAGTTGCTGGATAAGTAGCATTGTCTTGAATAATCTGTTAATAACAACTTGAAAGGAGAGGATGAAGTCAAAGCTGATTTATGGCAGCACATTTCATGGGCAGTCCTTTAGCCCATCTCCGGTCCCTTCGCCCTCGCACCCGCTCTCAGCAAGCTCTTCCTCTGCCCACAGGAGCTGCCTCTTGAGCGTGGAGCCCGCCATCAGCACCCGGCACCTCCCTTACCAGAGCTTCCAGCTGTTTGGCTTCGACTTCATGGTGGACGAGGAGCTGAAGGTCTGGCTCATCGAGGTCAACGGCGCCCCCGCTTGTGCTCAGTAAGCCTCACACCACTGGGCTGTGACAGGTGGAAGTTGGGATGACCTATCTCAGCAAGGTCGTGGCTCCCGTGGCCCTTGGCCGCTGGCAGGGAGGAAGTGGCAGGACAGGAGTCCCTGGGGACCCTGCTGGCAGGGGCTTTGCGGAGGCGTTGCCTTTCCCGTTTCCCCATGTGTGTTGAGCGGTTAGACTGCTCAGGCGGGTGGTTGCTGCAGGGAGAGTTTCAAACACAGCTAGAGACTGCGGGGGAGACGAGTGGGAGGAGATGAGGGAGCGGGGTCCTGGAGCAGAGACGGTGACGACCAAGAAGGTCGGGCCCCTTGGGCAGCAAGTGGTCGGAGAAGCATGGGAGATGCAGTGGAGCTGGAGCTGGGACTGAGGGGTGTGGCGTGTGCCCAGGGAGGAGGGGGAGCCTTCAGGAAGGGGCACGCACCAGCGGAACCTTGCTCGTTGCCAGGCTCTGGGAGGAGCAGGTGGGCAGAACCTGCCCTCCGGGGGAGCTCCTGTTGCTTTGGGGGAAGCGACGGCAGGTGGCATTGGTGTCATGCAGTGAGGAATGACGGAGCCGGTCAGGACTGCTCCGGGGAACGCCGCACATGTGAGGGAAAGGCATTGGACTCGATCCTTAAAGGCGTCTGTCCTTCCGAGATCCACTGTCCTCCATGTCCACATCCTGGAGAAACAGATCTTCTGAAGGGTCAGCAGGAAGTCCCGCAAAGATGAGTCTGCTCAAGGGCGGTCCGCTGCAGGAGAGAGACGGACAGACACTGCCTGAATAACTACTGTGGGGTCCTATTGTTACAAGTCTGCAATAGACCGCCAGTAGGTTCTGTGGTTTAGGTGCATGGCTTTGAGAGGGGAGGACTTCTGGACTGGGGGTGGGGCTTACAGTAAGGTGGCCTGGAAGCCACGAGGGACCCGGGCCACCCTGAGAGGCCAGGGGCAGGGGATGGGCCAAGCCCCAATTTTAATAACAACCATCACGCCTCACACGTCTCCTGTCACTGTTCCTTATAGCCGGGAGGCTGTGTGGTTCGCAACACAGAACCTCAGGGCAGTGAAAAGGAATAGGGTGCGGGGAGAAAGCCCTGTGTTGAGGAGGGTGACGGCAGGGATGCCATTGCATTGGGAGGGGAGAACCAGATGGTGAGGCTTTCTCCTGGTGGAAATTGGGAAGCAGAAAAGTAAAGACCTCTGGTTTCCTAGTCGGGTGGCCCAGAGCATAATCAGAAGTGAGTTTTCTCTCGGGACCACCCATTGCTGGTTTACCCTGCATTAGAGCCAGTCCTGAGGGATAGTCTCAGCCTCGTGAGCTGCCCCATGAAACAGGCAGGCATCCTATAGGGAATAGCAGGGGTGGAGGGCCTCATTGCTGTTCTGAAGTTTGCCTCCTTAGCTTTTCTGCTTTGGTGCTTCCATTGCCTGGATTAAGTCCAGAGCCTGGACGTGGCCTCTGGGCCCAATGTGGCTGGGCCAGTGCCTTGTCTGCAGCACCAACCTGCACTGATCCACCTCCCCAACGCCCCGGCTCTCTCCCTGCTCCTCCTTTCATTGTGCTACCTCTTCTCCCACCCAGCTCACTCTCCCTCTCCCTCTCCCCTCCCTCCCTCCTCCGAGTCTTTGTCCCTATCTTTGGCCTCCTCCATCCTCTTTCCTACCCTGTCCCCATTCTCTGACTTCATTCATTCCCCTGGCCTCAGCTCAGCTGACACTCCTGGGGAGTCTTTCCTAAAGTCCCCTGAACCACAAGGAGGGGGTGCTTTACATGGGGAGGCCTGCCCTCCGTGTCCCCAGCACAGACAGCAGGAGGCCCATACCCTCTACTGGAATTGCCATCTCCCCTGCGGTTCATGTCAGAGTGGGGTTCTCTGTCGGTGCACCTGCGAGGCCTTCCAGATGCTTCGTCTTTCCACGGCGCCTCCTGCCGTGTTTGTGTGGACAGCGGAGGCCAGTTGTATGAATGTGGTCAGGGGATGGGATTTCCAGGGCAGATCCTGGTGAAAAAGACTTTGGTTTCTCGCTTGCACTTTGATGAACTTCCTCGGTAACATATTTTTGAACCCATTTCAGGAAGCTCTATGCGGAACTGTGTCAGGGCATCGTGGACATAGCCATATCCAGCGTCTTCCCGCCCCCCGACGCCGAGCAGCAGCAAAGCCAGCCGGCTGCGTTCATCAGGCTATGACCGGGAGACACGGGGGTCCTGCTCCAGGAGAGACGCCCAGGGCTCCACGTGAAGCCACAGTGAGAAAGAGGCAGCTCGCAAGGCTGTGATGGAGGAGAGAGTGCGAGAGCGAAGGTGACCCCAAGGGGCTCCCGGTGGAGCTCTCTGCACCGCTACCCAGACTTGAAAACTGCAACGAGTTTCCCCGAGGGGAGAGGAAAACGTTCTTCTAGGGGAAACGCGGGGATTTGGTTGTTTTCTGTCCTCGTCCTTGAAAGCAGCGGGTTTCTATGCTAAGGCTGTGTGAAAGCAGCGCCTCTCCTCCCGGGGCCACAGACCCACGCGTGCTGTCTCCGTCTGCTGCAGCCCTCGTGCCTTAGCTCCGTGCCCAGCTGCAACCTCTGTCCATGCGGGGGCTGATGCTAGAGCATTTGGGAGGTCGCCGTGTGTCCCTGCTCATCTCCCCTGACACTCTGCCTGTGAGAATCTGGACCGGCATGCATGCAGCCCTCAGTTCTGTGCTGTGCACTGCCTCGCAGGGCAGGGTGCTGTCCTCATCCCGTTCCTGAGGGCACTGGGTCAGTCACCGGTCGGTCGGGGTGGGTGTGGGCTGGGCACCAATATAGCAAACGCTGCTGCCAGTCTGCTCTCTGCATGTTTTAGAAACCGAGCAGCAAGTTTGCCACAAGCCTGCAAGCATCAAAAAGCATGAGGGAAAAAAGACAATGCCTTGCTTGACTTCGTAGTTGGGTGTCCTTGAAATATGATGGATCTGTTATCTTTGTTTGAACTGGAATTCATGCACTTTTGCGAAGTTCCTGGGGGTCAGGAGAAGGCAGAATTCCCCTCCCCCCAGGTGGTCCTGCCCCTGACGCAGGGAGCTCCCACCATCTCCTTCTCTCCCAGCACCTGCTGTAGGAGCAGGAGGGGGTGTTGTTCCAGCGAGGAGGCTCTGCCTCTGGGAGAAGCTCTCAGTGAGTGCCTGTGCCTGAATGGGAGCGTCTCCCAAAATGAAAAAGATGTGGTTTTAGAACTTCACACGGCATCTTGTAGGTCAGCAGTTGTGTCCTATTAGGTGTGGTGTGGTTTTCACTGACTGGACCGGGAGTATTCTCCAAGGCTTTTCAGGAGGCCACGGCACTCGCAGTGGGAAGAACAAGATGCCACGTGTGTTCGCTGAGCTGAGTGAGCGGGCCCTTCTTAGAGCGCTGGATCCCAGCAGACCCACGGACAAGGCCCCTCCTCCTCGGAACGTGGTGTGTGCTTCCTTCGTGTGTGTGTGTGTGTGTGTGTGTGTGTGTGTGTGTGTGTGTGTGCGCGCGCTCCGTTACTCGTCCTCCTTGCACACAAAAAAAGCAGGTCTGCAGTCAGGAAGACTTTTTAAAACTATTTTTTATTTCAGAGAAGAAGGGAAAGAGAGAAAAACATCAATGATGAGAGAGAATCATTGATTGGCTGCCTCCTGCACATACCCCACAGGGGATCGAGCCCACAACTCAGGCATGTGCCCTTGAACAGCATTGAACCCGGGACCCTTCAGTTCGCAGGCCGATGCTCTATCTACTGAGCCAAACCGGCCAGGTTGGGAAGACGTTTTTAAAAAGAGAAGAAAAAGCAACTGTTCCTAAAATATGATGAGATGTGGGAGCTTACATGTGGGCAGAGGATGTGAAGGTGTGATGTTGGGTGGAGAGGAGAAAGACCCGGCTGGGTGAGCTTGCATGGGGAATTGGAATTATAATGTTGTGATTGCTCAGAGGACAGCTCGTGAAGTTTGCATGCAGAGCACAATGAACCTGTCAGTGGTTAAAGTCGCTCCTGGAGGCCCTGCGTGGCTGCTGGGTTGATGTTGGAGACTTAGCGCGTGGCCAGGTGCACACCCATTTAGAAAGCATGGGGTCCTGGGTTCTGCGAGCTGGTAATGCGGAAAGTGTGGAAGGTTTGTAGGGCTGTCCCATGTGAACACAGATGTGTAATGACCTTTTGGTCCTAAGTTACAGGAATGTTTTGAGAGTTTTCCAGCTGCTACAGTGACAGAGCTAAGAATGCAATATTAGGAAGTCTGTGGCTCTTGATGGATTTTCTAAGAAACCTGAATCAGTAGCATATGTATGAGGGAAGTGAGGCTCTAAAAAGAAAATGATACCTCATTCCTCACGTGTTTTCAAATAAACGTCTATTTATCTTTACTTCTGATCAGGGGGTGGTTGCCTCGGAACTGTTCCATCCCCTCCGTGCTGTCCTGGCACAGGTGGTCCTGCCTCGCTGCCCAGTCAGTCTTCCTGTGCGTGTCCATGTCACCAGTTGCAGGGGAGGAGGCGCTATTCTTTGGAGATGTCGACTCCAGTCTTGGCTCTGCCATTGGCTGCTCAGTGTTGGATGAGCTGTAACCTCTCTGTGCCTTAGTTTCTTGTCTCACAGAAGAGATTGTTGCCAGACCTGGGACTACCTCACGGGCTTTAGTGAGGACAAGTGAGATTAGGAAGACTCAGGAGCCTTCTGTACCAAGACTCCTAACGCTGGCTGTGTGCTGGAACCACTCCTGACAGGGTTGGGCTCCACACTGTGCCCCTCCATCCACCCCGGCGATTGAATCAGAACCTCAGGCAGCATTGCGCTCCACGATGCCTGGAACCGCTGCTTGAGGAGGAAGGGAAAACACGTTCTTGTTACCTGGAAAGAATCCAGTAGGGCTTTTAAAAAGTTCCTTTTGGAAGAACAGGCATTCCTTTCAGAAGGACCAGGTGTTGACATGTGTATTCATGCTACCAGTGCTGTCTAAGCAGTTCTCTTTGCTTCTTGTCAAACATGCCTTCATCCACTTACACAGTCTGTGAATACTTGGCAAAGAATGTAAACAGTCAGGAATTTATAAATCTGTTAAATAGGCATTAAGGTTATTAATTCTTGAGAAAAAAGCCCCTTTCCTCACACTTAACTCCTGTGGTATTTAAAGCTCAGTTTTACCCAGAACATGCAAGTGCCTCAGTGTCTGTGTGGTACAGTGGAGCAGGTGCTGGCATACTTGCCGCGGACACGATATTTCCCCAGCGCCTTGGATGTTTATCACAGACTTGGAGTGAGCGGTAGTGCTGGGAAGGTACGGGATCCACAGCACCCACAGGGGAGTGAAGCTACAAAGTGTGTTTAACTGTTGGCACTGTCAGGCTGCGGTGCATGTGGTGGTGGGGGCGGGGCGGGGGGACTCTACTGGAGAAGACAAGGCCCCTGAGTGGTCCCACAGCATGTGGGAGCCGTGAAGAAAATTCAGAGGTACACGGACTCTGTACCTAAGAGGAAATGACTTCTGAAATAAGGTGATGTTATGAATGTTTAAAATGCCTGGAGCATTAAAGTGAAGTAATCATATTTCAAGTGTTCTTGTCCCTTTGGTTCTGTCATCTTGTTTGTGTTGACTGTCCTAGCAACCATCGGCTGTTTGAGTCCATGACTCTGTCGGGCAGACTTTCTGTAAAGTGTCGGACAGTAAATATTCAGGCTCTGCAAGCCATGCAGGGCCTCTGATGCATTTTCTTCTTTGCCTTTTCCCCAACTCTTAGGAAATATATAAAGCATTCTTAGCTCAAAGGCCACACAAAAATAAACCAGGTGTGGCCATCGTTGGCTCAACTCAGCATGTCATCTAATACTAACCCAAAAGGTTGCTCCTCGTAATTGAGATGTACATAGGTTTTGAAAACCTTCAACAGAGTTCTAAGAGTATAGAAGGCCACAACAGACACAGACAATATTGTGTTGAAAGCCTGGGCGATGTGTGTGTGTGTGGGGGGGGGGGGGGGAGGATTATAGGGTGGAGGGAGCCAATGGGGGAAAGGGGTAAAGATAAATTTCTTAAAAACAAATATAGAGGGCCACACATGTGTAGGGCTATGTGTGTGCCCAGGGGAGACCTGAATTCCCTCAGCTTTCACCTCTGTCTGACTTGGAGGGTCTTCACAAGCAAGAAGTGATGACTAAGGCAGACCTGTAACCTCCTTCCTGAGCATGAAGGCATCACACACACACACACACACACACACACACACACACACACACTCACAACACAGTCCCTGGGCAAAGACTAGGAGACTTACTTGTTCCAGATTATTTAGAAAATCTCTATGTGATCAGTTGACCACTAAGGTAACTGAACAGAGACTTCAGTGGCCACACATAACAAAGAATACAGGTTTTACAGAATTAACTCAGGAGAGTCACTAAATAGCTACAATAATAAACCCTGGAGAGGGGCAAGTATCTGATTTCCAAAGTTGGCCCATTATATCATTAAAATCTTCCCATTTTTAACACAAATTATGGGATATGCAAAGAAAGTATGGCCATAGAGGGAAGAGGCAGTCAATAGAAATGGTCCCTGAGGAAGCCCAGGTATTGGACTTAGTACACACACAGACTTTAACTCCAGTTCTTTAAAGTGTGCTTACAGAACTAAATGAGAAGAATGGCATTGAAAAGTACAACCATACAAAAAAAAATTCATTACAGGTGTTCAAAAGCAGGTTTGAGCTGGGAAAAGAAGCAATCGGTGAATCTGAAGTCAGTTGAGATTATTCAGGCTGCAGAACAAAAGAAAAAAAAAGAAGAAAAATGAACAGCGCTCTAGAGATCTGTCCAGAGACATGCATGTATACCAACATATACATAACATGGGTCCTAGAAAAGAAAGGGGCAGAAAACAGTGTAAAAAGTAGTGGCCAAAAACTTTCCCACTTTGGTGAAAAACATTAAAATGCATGTGAGAAATTCAATGAGCTTCAAGTAGGATAGACTCAAAGAGATCCACATCAATACACATTAATCACTAAGAAAATAACTTAATTATAGTAAAAAAAAAAAAGACAGGAACTAAAATATTACACTAGAAATAACTAACAGAAGTGAAGGCAGTAATGAAGGAATAAGGGGAGGTATAAGGCAAACAGAAAACAAATAGCAAAATGGCAGACATAATCCTACCTTATCAGAAGTTTCATTAAATGTAAATGGATTAAACACTTCAAACAAAAAGCACAGATGGCAAAATGGATTAAAAAAGAAAACCAAAACTACCATGATCCACCTCTGCAAACTACTAAAGACACAAATAGGTGAGAGTAAAAGGATGAAAAAAGATATACTGTGTAAATAGTAATTCAAAGAGAGTTTGAGTGGCCATACAATATTAGACAAAATGGGCTTTAAGAAACAAAGTTGTCACTATAGGCAAAGGACATTTTTTAATGATAAAGGGAGTGATTCATCAGGAAGATACAACAATCTATATATATAAAAGGCTAATGTGCTAAGTGTCCCTCCAACCATCTGACCAGTTACTATGATGTGCACTGACCACCACAAAACTGGTGACACTGACACAACAAGATAGAAAAAATCTAAATGCAGGAGCTGCCATGATGTGCACTAGCCATTTACAAAGAAATGGCCCCATAGACCTGGCGTCAACAAACCAACACTCGGCTTCCCCCAAGTGGGACACAGGCCCTGCCACCACCCCGGAGCGACACCCCACCAAATCGCAGCCAATGTTGCCAAGACCCCATGGTGCAAAATGTAGCCCACAGCCCAGCCCAGAAATGGTCGCTGTGGGTGCCAGGTAATGATGTCATGCAGCGATGCCTGGCTTCCTCTCCCTAGTGACTAGCCTCCTTGGAGTTTCTTCAGCCCAGGAGCATGACTTGCTTTATAGCCAGGTGCAAACATTTTACACTTTAACCAAATGTCTGTGAAGCGTTTTCCAGTGCCTCATCTCATTTGATCCTCACAGAAGTCTGGAGTAGGAAATAAGTGATTCGGTAGAATCCTATTTTCTTTTCATTAGCCAGAAAATGGAGATTTAGAAAGTTTAGAAACTTGACCCGACTGAAAAGAAGTAAGAAATGATGAACCTTGAAAATGACTTCAGGTTTTCTCACTGCACAGAATATAGTCAAACACTGCTGCAGTTAAATATGTTACCCTTTGTTCTCCCTGCATGATCTACAATAATAATCTCTTCATGTTGATATTTACTGCTGTGTTGCTGACAATTACCTGAAAGAGAAGTTGGGGTGCTTCACTGGGCTGGAAAAAGTTTAGCTACATCAGAAAGCAGGTCTAATTAAGCAAGTATATTCTATATATATAAAAGGCTAAATTGACTCACACATGCACGATACATATAAACCTCTTGCTGGTGCCAATCACATGCATGTGTTTCAATCTGTCATTGCCGATCATGAATTTGGTTGATACTTCTATTATAGAGAAAGGGCGAATAGCGATATTAAAATATTTATTCTAATTATTTTCCTTTTAATGTGCACGAATCCATGCACCAGGCCACTAGTTATAACATAAGGCACCTAGCAACAGAGCCCAAAGACACAAAAGCAAAAGCTGGGAGAACTGAAGAGAGAAATAGACAATTCAACAATATTAGTTGGAACTTTCAATCCTCCATTTTCAAAAATGGATAAAACACCTAGTCAGAATATCAACAAGGAAATAGAAAACTCTATAAACAACTAGATCTGACACATATCTATAGAACTCTCCACCTAACAATATACATTTTTCTCAAGTGCACATGGAACATTCTTTGGAATGAATCATATACTAGACCACAAACAAGCATCAGTAAATTTAAAATGATCAAAATCATACTACATCTGTTAATTGACCACAATGGAATAAATTAGAAATCATTAACAGAAATTTGGGAAAATCATAAATATTTTGAAATTTCAAAATGCAGCCCTAAAACATCAATAGATCAAATAAATAAATCACTAGGGAAATTAGAAAGTACTTTGAGATAAATTAAAATGAAAACATACCAAAATTTATGGAATGCAGTTTCTCTGTCTAAAGGGAAATTTATATCTTTAAATGGCTACATTAAAAATCTCAAATCAATAGCCATTAGGTTTTTTCCACTTTAAGAAACTTCCCACCTTAGAAAAGGAAGTGTAAGTAAATCCCCCAAAAGTAGAAAAAAAAAAAGATTAGAATGGAAATGAAAAAAATTGAAAATAGAAAAACAAATAGAGCAAATCAATATGACCAAAAGTTGGTGCTTTGAGAAGATCTGCAAAATAGATAAAACTTTACCTAGACTGACCAAGAAAAAAAAATAGAGAACTCAAATTACTAAAATTACTACAACACAACACAAATAAAGAGGATTATAGAGGAATCCTATGCACAATTCTATGCCAACAAATAAGATAATTTATATGAACTGGGCACATTCATAGACAGATACAAAACTGGTGACACTGACACAACAAGGTAGAAAAAAATATAAATAGACCAAACAAGTAGAGAGACTGAATAATTTAAATCTTCCCAAATGGAAAAGCCCAGGATAGCTTTATTGGTGAACTCTACCAGGTGTTTAAAAAAGAATTAACACCAGTTCTTCACAAACTCTTGCAAAACATAGGAGGGAACACTTCCCAAGTCATTCTCTGTTAATACTCTTGATATCAAAACCAAAAGCATCACAAGAAAAGCAAACAACAGACAATTATCTCTTAGGAAATAAATGAAATCTACTACAGGGAGAGTTTCCAAAGGGACTGGAAGAAAACTTGGGAGTGGTATTTTAATTCCTTATCTTAATTGTAGCAACGGTGTCATTTCTATACTAATAGAAGATAAATATGCAAATTGACCATCATTTTACAATGCCTGTCAGCCAACCAGGAGTGAGTATGCAAATTAACCTGACAAAGATGGCGGAGGCCCTGCCCCCAGCCGCTCCAGGCCTCTGGGCAGCACGTATGCAGGCGCAGAGTGGCCGGGCAGGGCGGCACGCCTGCTATGAAGGGGAGGACGGGGGGCAGAGGGAGCTATAGGAATGGTGCTCTGGCTGGAACAAAGACTGAAGGCTCCAGCTGGAGCGAAGATGGAAGGCAGCAGCCAGAGCGAAGGTCTGGGTCCTGGGTGCCAGAGGAAAACTGGTGCCGGCAGCCAGGGGAAGGAAGGCCTATTGCACAAATCTTCATATATATTTATATATTAGAGGCCCGGTGCATGAATTCGTGCATGGGTGGGGTCCAGCCAGCCTGGCCAGGGGGAGGGGACATGGGTGGTTGGCCGGCCTGCCTGCTGGTCGAACTCCTGGTCGAGGGGACAATTTGCATATTAGCCTTTTATTATATAGGATATACACTGAGTGACCAGATTATTATGTGTTCAGAGATCATAATAATCTGGCCACTCAGTGTATAAAAGCCTAATATGCTAATTGTCCCTCTGATCATTAGACTGTATGACCAGTAGCCATGACATGCACTGACCACTAAGGGGCAGACGCTCCAACCGGTAGGTTAGCTTGCTGTTGGGGTCCCCCAGATCAGGAGTGTGCTAGTGGGGCCAAACACACCCTAGAGCCCTCCCGCCAGGCCCCAAAGGTGCGGTCCCTAGGCCTGACCTGTGCCCTCTTACAATCCCAGATCCCTCATGGGGATGTCAGAGAGCAGGTTTCAGCCCGATCCCGCAGGCCAGGCCACGGTACCGGGCCTCTAGTGAGTATATATATATATATGTCAAAACTTACCACCGGGTACAATTTAAGAGTGTGTGATTTATTGTCTGTTGATTTTACCCAAGTACCAAATGCAGCCATTAAACACACGAAGTTGAGGCACCTGAAGGTCCTGCTAAATCCCTATTCAGAGAAAGTGATTCCTAGGCGTCAGACTAAAAGATTTTAAGACTGGGAGGCCCTTGGACGCTGCCATCCCTCGGCCTAGGGGTCGAGGGGAGCAGGCAGCGAGGGTCAAGTTCCCTTCTTGACCCTCCCGAAAGGAGCCTTTACAACTCAAATTGGGCAGAGAGCAGTCAGCGATTTATTCCCTCGAAGCCTCAGCAACAGCAACGATCCGAAAGCGGTCAGGGGGAGTAAGGGAACTTTTGAAGATTGTTCTCCTCGGGCCCTGGAGCGAATGAGAACCAGAGGACAATGCTGAGTTGGGCAGGTCGCATTCTGGCTCGGTACAGTTGACGCCAGGGTTTCGTTTCCAAGTCGACCCTATTAAATGACGGACCGAAACCCGGTGGAAGTAGAGGAGCCGCATTTCCTAGCGGACCGTGGGCTCTGCGCCTCTTTCCGGCGCTGCAGAGGCGCGCTGGCAGCCGGCGTGCTGGGCTGCATGGATTCCGGCGGCCGGTGGCGGGGCTTGCCCAGCGGGCCCAGCCTCAAGCACTTGACGGATCCCTCTTACGGGGTCCCGCGGGAGCAGCAAAAGCCCGCGCTACAGGAGCTGACGCAGGCGCACGTGGAGTCCTTCAACTACGCGGTGCGCGAGGGGCTCAGCCACGCGGTGCAGGTGAGTGCGGCTCCTCCAGGCTCCCTGCAGCTCGGCGCTCCCTGGCGCTGCTAGGTCGGGTAGAGATGAAGGGCCCCGTGGGGCTGGAGGCGGGCGGCGGGTGGGAGGCGGGGTGAGTGGGGCACTGGCGGGGGACAGGGTCCCAGACAGAGGAGATGGCTGGAGGTCACAGTATAATCCCAAATAGTTGTGCTTCTTGATCGTGCCAGCCGCAACACGGGGCTTGAGCTCAAGTCGACAAGGGGAAGATGTGTTTGTCGTTCCTGGATTTTTATGGGATTGGGAACCGTAGTGCTTTGTAGGACAGTAGGTGCTGTGAGAGGGAGGGAGTGGCCGGCGTGGGTTGAGCTTCCCAACCGTAATACATTGTTCATAGTTAACCGGAGGAGAGCTCAGTGGAACAGCGGAGCTTTTCCCGGGGGAGAGGGAGGGTACAGAAAAGCAAATGCTGTGAAGGGGGGAGGAAGGAGGAAGGAGGAACCTGGTGGTACCACCTTTCCCTTGACATTTATGAGACCACGTGGAACGAAATGTACAAATATCAGCCTGCAGGGGTCCTCAAACTTTTTAAACAGGGTCCCAGTTCACTGTCCCTCAGACAGTTGGAGGGCCGGACTATAGTTTAAAAAAAACTATGAACCAATTCCTATGCACACTGCACATATCTTATTTTGAAGTAAAAAAACAAAACGGCAAAAAACACGCATGTGGCCCGAGGGCCGTAGTTTGAGGACGCCTGGAAAGGATGACATTAGAATGTCCGGTCCTGAATCAGGAGATGCTTCCATAACTTTGCTCTTTTAGCAGTCCTGTCAGTCTTACTACCCATGTAGAAGCTACAAGGTAAGAAGAGAGAAGGCAGGCTCTTGATTCAGAGGACAGCTTTGTTCTGTACACAGAAGCGGACACATGGTAGACATTCAGATGTCCGAGTTAATGCCTTATAGTTTTTGGTACATAGTGATGGTGTGAGTAGACTGGATATAGCTTTAACTGTCTTTTTAATGCCACATTAACATAGGCATGGATGTTTGTAGAAGATTCACGGGCTTTTGAAGAGTCCTAGTGAAGAAGTACCTTGGACATGCAGGCAATTAATACTGTGAATTGTATTTCAGGCTATACCTCCCTTTGAATTTGCTTTCAAAGATGAGCGGATCTCTCTTACTATTGTGGATGCCGTCATCAGCGCCCCCACAGTTCCCAAAGGGAGCATCTGCAAAGAGCTTAATGTTTATCCTTCAGAATGCCGGGGCAGGAGGAGCACCTACCGGGGAAAGTTGACAGTGAGTACAAGTGACAGTATGTGACTCAAACACTGGACATGTCTGAGAATATTGGTGTCCAATAAAATGTAACCAGAATTCTGCTTAGTACTGTCACCCAAGAGATCTCATCTTTTGAATCTGAAGCATAAAATCATCTAGTATATGGTCTTTTTCCTCTTTTAAAATACTAATTTGTTCTTGTAGATCCAGATACTTTGTTTATTTGTAACTAATTTTTTTCATGTAGGCCGATATCAGCTGGGCTGTAAATGGAATCTCTAAAGGAACCATTAAGCAGGTTCTTGGCTATGTTCCCATCATGGTGAAGTCCAAGCTTTGCAACTTATATAACCTTCCTCCAAAAGCCCTCATTGAGCACCATGAGGAACCAGAGGTAATTTCAGGGGTGCAGGGCACTGAATGGGCAGGTGACAATAGAAAGGGCCTGAGTTGGGAGTGAGAAGATATGAAGCTTGCCAGTGGGAGTCAGTGTTTCTTTCTCTGCCTCTCATTTTGGATAGATAACATGGAGCATTGATCTCTTGTCTGCCTACTGTGCATGGCTCATAATGAGTCTCAAGTGAAGCAATGTATGAAAAACTGGCTGTGCAATTAGAGGATATTATTATTATGGAGAAATAATTGGTAGGTTTTTCCGTAATTTTTCTGAATAGTATATATTTAGAAATATTTCTGTTTTTAAAGCCATCTTAAACCACAAAACTACTTTCTAAGATGTCTGCTTTACCGAACAGTATGATTCTGTGAGGATATGAAGTGCTTTATATGCTTTCCCTTTGGCATTTCTTTTTAGCTGTGTCAGGTGGCTTTGACGCATTGAGTTGAAGTAATCATGATTACAGACTGTCTGTAATAGAGATTGCTACCTGGTGGGATGAGGGTTTGGTGTCAGATCTGGGTTTGACATTCAGCTGTTGTACTTATCAGTTAATTGTATGGCTTTGGGAAGTTTAATCTCTCTGAACCTGTTTCCTCTGCTAAAAATGGGCACAATAGCTACCTTACCCATTGTTATGAGGATTAAATGTTAGGATAACATAGAGCACCTGGTATGATATGCCTGCTTCATAGTAGCTCTTTATTACAGAAATGTGATATTGACTGGAGCAATTAAAATAATTTTCCTATTAATTTTAATATCTGGTTTTAAGAGATTTCATATGGTCATCAGTTGTTTTTAACGTATTTGGGAAATCATACTTGTCTGGATCATGGAGGCAAAATGGTTGCTATTTTCATTTGCAGACTTTTCTTTGAAATAAGTTGTTTGTTTGATTAATGTCATTTGAAGACTGAGGTCATTTAGGGGGACAGAAAGGTAAATTAGATCAGACCTGTCTGGTAGAGAAAGTACCCTGACTTCCTTCCATACTTCCAGGTCCCTAAAAGTTTTTCATGTACTTGAGAAGACTTACACACTGACAGCTTCCCGGGATCCATGGCCCCCTTCACCTGCATGTTTCTCTCTTCTGCACTGTGAACAGGGTCTGCTAGGAGGTTGATTTTTGCAGTTAGTCAGTTTCATATTCATAGTTACTTATCTTTGTTTAACAAATTATAATTCACCTCTTTGGCAGGAAATGGGAGGATATTTCATAATCAATGGCATTGAAAAGGTCATCCGAATGTTGATTATGCCTCGGAGAAATTTCCCTATTGCAATGATAAGACCAAAATGGAAAGCTAGAGGGCCTGGCTACACTCAATATGGTAAGTTCTAGTGATTATTAGAATGTTCTCTTAGAAAAGTTTTAAGCCATTTTTTAAAAAAGTAGATGCGTCTAAATAGGGTCTTTGTCGTTTTTCTCTCATATGTATATATAATTTTGTTTTTCTGTTAAGCATTTCTGTATTAAGATTTCATAGTAGCAGACCTACTTTCTGATATCTTTCAAACTGAAAGAACGCGTGTATATATGTTAGTGCGGTGGTCGGCAAACTCATTAGTCAACAGAACCAAATACCAACAGGACGATTGAAATTTCTTTTGAGAGCCAAAGTTTTTAAACTTAAACTTCTTCCAACGCCACTTCTTCAAAATAGACTCGCCCAGGCCATGGTATTTTGTGGAAGAGCCACACTCAAGGGGCCAAAGAGTCGCATGTGGCTTGCGAGCCGCAGTTTGGCGACCACTGTGTTAATTAGTGCGTCTGAGGCTGGCGGCCGGCCTGACTTTGCCAGAGGTGGGTGTGGGCCCCAGAAGGTACCTTGGCACTCTCCTCAGGGTCTTGGGCTGGCAGCCACCTGGCCTTTGTTTGGGGGAGATTTTGCACCTTGGGGGAAATTTGACAAGGTCTAGAGACATTTTTGGTTGCCAGTCTCGGCTAAACTTAGTGATTTGGTTCTTAATTATATCTAAGAAGGTAAAAGTAATTCAGAATGAAGTGATTGAAGCAGTTATAGTGTTACTGAGTTTTGACTTTTTGTTCTGTTTCGACAGGAGTGTCCATGCACTGTGTGAGGGAAGAACACTCTGCTGTCAATATGAACCTTCACTACTTGGAAAATGGCACAGTTATGTTGAACTTTATTTACCAGAAAGAACTGTTTTTTCTTCCTTTGGGATTCGCACTTAAGGTGTGACTTGCTGAATATATTTCTTTTGTTATGAAGAGAGTGATTGGAAGCGTGTCTGATGCAGAATGAATAGGTTCTCCTTATCAGAGTTCATGCTGTACTAGTTACCTATTGCTCCATAACACATTACCTCGGAAGTCAGTGGCTTAAAACACATGAGTGAATGTTTCTCCCTCACAGGTTCTGTGGGCAGGTCTGGCCGGGGTCTCAGAGGTTGCAGAGCAATGTCGCAGGGGCTGCAGCTGTGCAGAAGGCTTGGCCAGGGCTGGAGGATCCCTTCCAAGGCGGTTCCTTCCGGGCTGGCAAGTCAGTGCAGGCTGTCGGCAGGAGGTCTCAGTTCCTCTCCAGTGGCCTCCGTAGGCTGCTTGGGGCAGCCGTCTTCCCCAGAGAGTTAGCCAGGGGGAGGGAGGGAGGGCGGCTGCAGTGCCCTTAGTAGCCTAGCCTTGAGAGTCGGGTGTCAACTTTTTCGCCATATTCTCTTGGTCCCACGGGCTCAGGTTTGGTGTGGGAGAGGTTATGCAAGCTTGTGAATTCCAGGAGGCGAGGATCATTGGGGCCATCTTGGTGCTGTCTTCCAAGCAATGCCCTTACGTTGGAGAATTCACTTCAGTTTAACAGTAGTGGAATGCTAGTTTTCTTGTGTAGTAAATAAAAAAGGAGACACTTGCCAAAACCGGTTTGGCTCAGTGGATAGAGCGTCGGTCTGCGGACTTAAGGGTCCCAGGTTTGATTCCGGTCAAGGGCATGTACCTTGGTTGCGGGCACATCCCCGGTGGGGGGTGTGCAGGAGGCGGCTGGTCGATGTTTCTCTCTCATCGATGTTTCTAGCTCTCTATCCGTCTCCCTTCCTATCTGTAAAAAATCAATAAAATATATTAAAAAAAATAAAAAAGGAGACACTTGTTACTGAATGAATTGGATGGCTTAGTTATTACTACCAATGACAAAGAAAAATCTCTTTTCTATTCTAGGCACTTGTCAGCTTTTCCGATTACCAGATTTTTCAGGAGCTCATCAAAGGAAAAGAGGACAACTCTTTCTTTAGGAACGCTGTTACTCAGATGTTAAGGATGGTGATGGAAGAAGGTTGTTGCACACAGAAGCAGGTCCTGAACTACCTAGGTGAACGCTTCAGAGTAAAGCTCAGTCTCCCTGACTGGTATTCAAATGAACAAGCGGCAGAGTTTCTGTTTAAGTATGCGTCCTTTTGCCTACACTGCTTACTGGGGGTTGGGGGTGTCGCTGGTTCTTTGTGTTGATGTAGTTGGGGCTGGTGAGTCATGCGGGTTGAGTTTTGGTCTGGCGAAGCGGGCTAGCTTTGTTTCTGTGGCCATCTTCACCTTTCTCTGGTTTTAGGCAGTATCGTTTTATTCTAATGTACTTTCTAACTTTTAGTTTGAAATAACTTCAAACTTCCAGAATTGCTGCAAAGATAGTACATTGGACACTCATGTTGACTGTTAACACTTTTACTGTATTTGCTTTACTTGTCTGCACATGGTAAATGTTTTCCTTTCTGACCATTTGAAAGCTGGAGGCATCATGTCCCTTTGTTTTCCCAAGACAAGGGCTCTGTCTTTTGTGACCTGCTGTAGGTTAACGTGGTCCAGTACACAACTGTGGGCCATGTTGAGTGCTTGAGTGGCCAGTGTAACTGAGAAACTGAATCCTGCATTTTATTCCATTTTAATTAATATTTAAAATAGTCCTCGTGGCTTGTCACTACCATGTTGGCCAACACCGCTGTAGACCTTGTTTGAGACTATATCCTGTTCTTTTGCTGATATTGCTGTAAGATAAAAAGGGATTTTCTGAATATGAGTAAGGACTTTTAAGGAAACATGAATTTGGGGCCTTGGTTAGTAGAATGGCAAGTAGTAGTAGCAGCTGAATCATTTTAAGCTTTATCTTTCTATTTTGACAGCCAGTGCATCTGTATCCACTTGAAATCTAATACTGAGAAGTTTTACATACTTTGTCTCATGACCCGGAAGCTGTTTGCTTTGGCCAAAGGAGAGTGCATGGAGGAGAATCCTGATAGTTTAGTGAATCAGGAAGTGCTCACACCCGGGCAGCTCTTCCTCATGTTTCTGAAGGTGGGTGCACATTGCTTTCACCCGTGCCCCATTGTACCTCTGTGGATGGAGGTGATGACACCCCAAGATGTTGCTTTGTGCATGTTCATAAGTTCTTGTTTTGGCAGTGTACATCATCTCTTTTTCTATTTGTTATTTGTTTGACTAGCAGAAAGGTACAGAATCAAACATCCTAGCTTGTACCAGGTTTAGAAATATCTGATATTTTCATGTAAGCTGAGTAAAGACAACATCAAATCTTGGTCAGACATTGATGATAAAGTGTAAGTGGCCTGTGTGCAAAGAGTGACGGTCAGCCCTCCTCTGCAGAGTTCCTGTTACAATTCACCTCCTCACTGAGGTTTACTTGTAAGCCCAGTATCAGTGTCCACAGCTTTCCTGGTCCTTTGCAGATGTGCTCGGAAGGGTAATAACTGGGGTGTCCTGATGCCCACGTTCCCAGCTGAGGTCTAGGAGGTGATGTTCTGCCTTGCTTCAGCTCATACTGTGAGCAAGAGTCTTTTTATTTAGTACCATATTTTTCATATTTTTGTGTTTTTGTTGTTTAAAAATGGCCCACAAGCATAGTGCTGAAGTGCTGTGTGAGGTTGCTGAGCACAAGAAGGCTTGGATGTGCCTTACGAGAACATACGAGCGTTAGATGAGCTTTGTCAGTCACGAGTGACAGTGCTGTTGGCTGTGAGGGCGATAGTAGTACATCAGCAACATAAACAAGGTATCTTTCAACAGAAACACACATAAAACCAGCTTATGTATTTGTCAGCTGGAGAGAATGATGTGACTTGAGCCTTGGATAGGAGCAATGGCTTAGTATCTGCTAATTCAGTGCTCACAGCAACATTAAAGAGCATAGTTACTGTCAGTAATGAGAGCTGTTTGTGTGGAGAGAGTGTTGGCATAGCACAGATCATATAATAAGTAAGTTGATGTGGTGGTATTTCATATTTTGAATATTATCCCTAAAATGATTTAATCTAATAGGTAACATAGTGGGATGAAAGATGGAGAAGACTAAAGTAAAAATCTCCTAATTCCTCATTTAGTCAATAATTCTTATTTAAATTCTTACTGAAAGATAAAAACTTTTGTTTCTGTCTGCTCTAGCCATGAAATTAGATTGGAAATTTTCAGCAGCCTAGAATTGCCCTGATAAAAATGAATGTCAGGCAGAAGTTTTCTGTTATTGGTAATTTCAATATAGCCTTCCAAGTAAACATGTAATTTAAATTTTTTCATTTCAGGAAAAAATGGAAGCGTGGTTAGTATCTGTTAAAATAGGTTTAGACAAGAAGGCTCAGAAGACCAATATGTCTATAAACAGTGAAAATTTGATGAAGATTTTAAGTCTCGGAATGGACCTTACAAAACCATTTGAGTATCTTCTTGCTACTGGGAATCTGCGTTCCAAAACAGGTGAAATTAAATAGATAGGCTTCGAAAAAATAGTCTTCATTTTAGTTGTGTTTTTCACATTATTTGCTTAATGGAGATTTATATCATTAAGAGAGGTTCTGTTTAAAAGCAAACTTTTCCCTTTCACTAAAGACATTTCACATTATAAGTTTTGACAAGTATCTTTCAGTCTGAAGGGCTTTCGACAAGGTGCTGAATGGTTTAAATATAATTCTGATGATCACATATTTCCTGTGCCTCCTATAAAACTAAAGACAGCTCAGAGTTTTGTCTAAACTAAAGATGTCTGAGGAAAGTCACATGGACAGTGGTCTGAGAGGGTTCTTGCATGGGCCCAGCCCTAAACCACTTGCATCAGAATGACCTAGAAAACTCAACTGTGGCAATTGGGGGCCCAGAAATCTGCATTTTTGAAATAGATGCTACTGCTGATACAGACTTTTTTAGAACTAACAACTGCTTGTATATTGATCAGCCTGTCTGATGAATCCCATTTAATTACTTGCTATTTTGTTTTCTATTTACGGTTTCCCCACAGTGAAGGATATGGAGGAGATAGGGAACCAGTCAAGGCTGATATAGTTTGTGAAATCTGGAGACTTATTACCTTTTGTAAAGAATTCTGCTCATCTAAGCTAGTGAACTTTTTAATCACCCACTCCAAGACTCATAGTGTGCTCTGAGGCTTTTCATCAGAGCCTCAAATAAAAATATACTTTTTTTTTTTAAGTTGAGCCCATTTTTGAATGACTTTTGTTTTATTAAGGTCTTGGCTTCCTGCAAAATTCTGGACTTTGTGTCGTGGCTGATAAGCTGAACTTCATCCGCTATCTCTCCCATTTCCGCTGTGTGCACAGAGGGGCTGACTTTGCCAAGATGAGGACCACCACAGTGCGCAGGCTGCTGCCCGAGTCGTGGGGTTTCCTTTGTCCCGTGCACACTCCTGATGGGGAGCCCTGCGGTCTGATGAACCACTTAACTGCCATATGTGAGGTGGTCACACAGTTTGTGTACACAGCATCTATTCCAGCTCTGCTTTGCAACCTGGGTACGTGACAGGGTAACATTCTCAGTGTGTGTGCGTTTTCACAGTTATGCTGCCTGGGGCGCTGAGCAGAGAATTCCTGCAGGAATTGATTTTACTCATCTGTGCAGGAGTTGGGCTGGTTTCAAACAGCATTTAATATGGGAAGTAACCTTTGGGTCATTCTCCCTGCACATGTTGGGTCGGCCACTGCTCTAAGGTGGAGCAGTGTCACTTTGCAGGAAGACAGTTAAAAAGGAGGTTGTCCACTCTGTTCCTGGGAGCCTGGTGGCTGCTGGAAGGCTGTCTTGTGTGCTGTTCTTTAGGTGTGGTGCTGGGTTTGAGTTTACCTTCACACATAATGATGCCCTTTGGGCATTCTTCATTCTTTTGGGATCTGGAGACAGAGTTTTCTGTGTCTTTGCTGTTGTGTGAGTGGGGTCTCCACAGGAATCCAGTTCATAGGATTCAGGTGGTAGGCATTCCAAAGCAACCAGAAAGGCATTGAGTCAGGAGCCAGGAAATTTCTGCCTAAAAGTATTCCTGCCAATTAGATCGTGGCCTTTCAGAAGGGAGTCCAACTAGTTCAGAATTACTCAAGATTCAGAGGTCATAATCAGTGTAAAGTGCAGGTCCTCTGTCCACGAGGAAAAAAATCATTTTGTTTGCCACCAGTGATTAACATGTCAGAGTGCAGGAAAAGGTAGAAAGGAGGAAGACCTGTGGAGAGTGTATCCCAAGCAGAAGAGATGGGAAGGGCTCTGGTTCTGGGGAAAATGCCTAACACCAAGCGGGTAACCTGTGAACTTGGTAAGACACTTGCTGTCTTCAGCAGGTGGATTATGGATTTGGAAGAGTATTCTTTTTTACTTAATTACAGTTGGTTCTTGATGTTTGTGGTATTCTGTTCCACAAAGTCACAACTAACTCCGTATTTAGGGAAGAGCCATTGCTCCCAGGGGCACCTCATTTAACGTTGTGATTCACTATCATCGAGGTCTCAGCCAGCAGTACTACGCTTTTCTACCACGCACTCCTCATGAGGCTTACACAGCCTGTGCTCAGCCACACTGGCCAGCTCTGTGTCCAGGGGCCAATTAAACAGTGAAACCACCAACAGAAGGCACAAGGATGCAGTGCGCGTGGCACTGAGCAGGCCCAGAGGACGCTTGTTGACAGTCTGAGCTGAGCCAGGAAGACAGGGTGACCATAGCTGGGAGTCTGTGCGCAGGTGCTGCAGATTTTTCACCGAGTAGCCCCAAAAGCGCCTTAAGTTGTAGATACAACTGGAGTTACAAATAATCTTAGCAAGTATGCAGATGTGCAGATAGGAATCTCTGAATAATGGCTATCAAGTGTAACTAGATTTTTGGGAAAGGTTATATTTACATGGCTCAGAAATGAAAATAGGAAAGGTGCACAGTGAAAGCCTCCTTGCACTCCTGTCCCTGCTGCTCTCCCACAGGCCAGGTCACTAGTTCTTGTGTGTCCTTGCTGAAATGATTTGGAAACTTAAATGAAAAACATTCTGGTTTAGAGACAAGATGACTACATATCTAAATGATGGTACAGCTGCAGATCTACCTGGAGGGAATTTCTAAGTTGGAAAAGCCATCCTGATGTGACAACCCTGTCTGTTCCTTCCCCAGGGGTTACGCCAGTTGATGGAACGCCTCACCGACCATACGCCGACTGCTACCCTGTCCTGCTGGACGGTGTCATGGTTGGCTGGGTGGATAAGGAGCTTGCTGCTAGTGTTGCAGCTTCTCTCCGGCATTTTAAGGTGACCGTGAGTCTCTGTGAATTGCTCTATCCCTGCATCTTGGGTTTCAGTCCTTTTCTAGTTGATGAGGTAGTCCCAGGCAGTCTAGAGTGTTCCTAGGCCTGGTGTCAGCAGCTCATTCTGAGAGTACCTGACATCCCCTGCTACTGACCTCCTTAGCCTCAGGGGTTGGGGTCAGTGATAGATATTTCACCCATACACCTTTTTTTTCTTTTCTTTTCTTTTTTTTAGTAGTTTCATTGATGCCCTAGTCTGCTAACCTAACAGATTTTAACTTTTCTTTGGAAATTCTAGTGGCATGTAGGGGACATCAAAATATGAACTTTATATTTCAGGTAATGTTAGAGATATGCAAGATATATAAGTCATATATATCCTGTTGCTGTCTGGGTCTTGAAAATATATTTTTTTAAAAATCAAGGAGAAGGACATTCTTTGGAATTTCCTCCTAACAAGAGCCTTGGCACAGAGAACTACCATATGCCCATTACCCAGATCCACCAATTATCATTTGTGTGCTCTATATAAATATACGTTTTTTTTTTTGTTTTTCTTCTGAACCATTTGCGGGTAGCATGCAGACATGTCTCCATTTCCATAAAAATTTCAGTGTGTTTTTTCTAACTTTTTCTCTTTCATAGCCACAGTACACTTACCAAATTCAGGGATGGTCAGTTTGCTAGAATCCACAGCTGACACTCAGATGACACCAGTTGCCTCAGTAATGGCCTTTATAGCTATTTTTTCTTCCTGATATGGAACCCACTCCAGAATCATGTGTTACATGTAGTTGTCATGTCTCTATTCTTTTTTATTCTGGAACAGTTCCTAGCCTTTTATGTCTTGACTTTTTTTTAAGTGTACAGGCCAGCAGTCAGAGAAAGACAGATATCACATGATATCATTTATATGTGGAATTTAATGAACAAAATAGGTCCAGAGGCATGGATGCATGGAACAGACTGAAGATCCGGGAGGGAAGGGGGGAACAGGAAGAGGTTAACCAAAGAACTTACATGCGTAGCCCATGGACACAGACAATAGTGTGATGATGGCCTGAAGTGGGGCCAATGTTGGGGGAAAGGAGGGGAGAATAAGGGACATCTGTAATACTGTCAACAATAAAAAACTTAAAAAAAAAAAAAGAGTAAAGGCCAGCTATTGTGTACACTGTCCCTTAATTATGGCCATGTGTCACTTCCTTGTGGCGAGATTCACAATACCATTTTCAGGAGGCATGTGATGTTGGCTTGTCCCGTGACCAGTGATGTTAATGTCAATCACTTCAAAGCTGTGTTTTTTAGGTTAATCTACTGTACTGTTACAAATTTTCTCTCATCGGTAATTTGTGGAGAAATACTTGGAAGCCCTTTTCTTTTCCTCATCAAATTTTACCCACAATATTATATTCTCTGCAGAATTATTACTATTCCATTGATGAGTCTTTGCTGTGTTAATTATTACTGTTATGGTTGCCAAGTGGTTGTTTTCTAACCCTATCATTTGTTCTGTTTGTTAGTTACCATTCTATAAGGGAGAGCTTTCCTTTCTCCTCCATTTATTTATTCATTTATGTACATACTCAGATTTATAGATACTTGTTTTATTTTGTGAGGATTCTGTTACTATTATTTATTTTTATGTTCATACTAGAGGCCCAGTGCACAGATTCATGCACCGGTGGGGTCCCTCAGCATGGCCTGGCCTGTGGGGATTGTGCCAAAACCAGCAGTCCAACATCCCTCAAGGGATGTAGTAGTGCGCAAAGCGGCTGGGGCCAGGCGCTGCACTGCTCCTGCTCATCCTGGCCCCGCTGCGCCTGCCGCCACTGCTACCACTCAGTAGTGCTGCCGCAGGGGCAGGAGAAGCTCATGCTGCCGCAACTGTGCTTGCCAGCGTGAGCCCAGCATCTGGCACCTGTTGGTCAGCTGAGTGGCACTCCCATTGTGGGAGCACACTGACCACCAGGGTGTAGCTCCTGTGTTGAGTGTCTGCCCCCTGGTGATCAGTGCGCATCATAGCGACTGGTCGTTTGGTCATTCGGTTGCTTACGCTTTTATATATAGACTAGAGGTCTGGTGCATGAAATTCGTGCACGGGGGCGGGAGGGTGTCAGCCCAGCCTGCAACCCTCTCCAATCTGGGACATCCCTCTCACAATCCAGGACTGCTGGCTCCCAACTGCTCGCCTGCCTGCCAGCCTGATCACCCTCTAACCACTCCCATGCCAGCCTGATTGATGTCTTAACTGCTCCCCTGCCAGCCTGTTTGCCCCCAACTTCCCTCCTCTGCTGGCCTGGTCACCCCCAACTGCCCTCCCCTGCAGGGTTGATCGCCTCCAACTGCCCTCCCTTGCAGGCCTGGTGCCTCCCAACTGCCCTTCCCTGCTGGCCATCTTGTGGTGGCCATCTTGTGTCCACATGGGGGCAGCTATATTGTGTGTTGGAGTGATGGTCAGTTTGCATATTACTCTTTTATTAGATAAGATAGAGGCCTGGTGCATAGGTGGTGGCCAGCTTGTTTGCCCTGGTGTCCCGGATCAGGGTGGGGGTTCTCTTGGGGCGTGGGGCAGCCTGAGCGAGGGGCCTGTGGTGGTTTGCAGGCCAGCCACGCCCCCTGGCAACCTGAGCGGAGGCCCTGGTATCTGGAATTTATTTACCTTCTACAATTGAAACTTTGTATCCTGGAGCGGAGCCGAGCCTCCTGCTCACTCCTTGGCCAGCAGCCATTTCTGTTTGGATTTGTTTACCTTCTATAATTGAAACTTTGTAATCTTGAGTGGAGGCTTAGGCTGGCCAGGGCAGGGGAAAGCTTGACTTCTTTTGTTACCAGGGAAACCCAAGCCTCCCTCCTACTTTCTCCGTGGCTGTAGCCATCTTGGTTGGGTTAATTTGCATACTTTGCTCTGATTGGCTTGTGGGCGTGGCTTGTGGGTGTAGCGGAGTTAGGGTCAATTTGCATATTACTCTTTTATTAGGTAGGATTGTATCAGGTTTGACCCCCTGGTCCCTGTAGAGTTGGTTTTGTTTTGTTTTTATAAATATACATAAAATTTAACCTTTTTCAGTGGCATTGAGTACATTCATGTTGTTGTGCAACCATCACCCTATCCATCTTCCAAACTTTTGCATGGTCCAAAACTGAAACTTTGTGCCCATTCAGCAATAACTTGCCATCTGCCCTTTCCCAGCTCCTGGTAACCACATAGACCACATTGTGTTTATCCATCATAAACACTTGGGTTGCTCCCACCTTTTGGCTGTTGTGAATCATGCTGCTATGAACATGAGTGTGCAAATTTCTGTTTGAATCTGCTTTCAATTCTTTTGAGTGTATACCTGGAAGTGGAATTGCTGGATCATATAGGATTCTGTGTTTAATTTTTGGCAGCTTTGAAAAAAATTGTAAGATTTTTTTCCCCTTTAGACAGATTAGGTGTATTGTATTAATTCATTCTCTAATAACGATCATTTTCTAATAATAGCAATGAATAATGAGTCTTAAATTCCTGGAATAAATCTCACTTGGTCATGTTGTGTTGATTTGGTTTTTTTTTAATCTTTATTGTTGAAAGCATTACATATGTCCCCCTTTTCCCCGCATTGATCCCTTCTAGCCTATCCCCATTCCCCCCAGGCACTCACCACCCTATAGTCTGTGTTATTTTCTCTATTTAAGAAGTATTGATACTTTCTTAAATGCCAATAATTTATTAAGATTCTTTAAATCAACATTTATAAAGAATGCTCTGGAGCAGTGTGGGAACATTGGGCCACCTGGTGGCAGGTCTGCAAGAATTCCCGTGAGATCATTTGGTATGGTACTTGCTTTGAGGGTGCTTTCTTGACATCTTTATTTCTTTGTGTTTTTTTTTTAATCACCTAAGGATATTTTTTCCATTGCTTTTCAGAGATTGGGAGGGAAGGTGGGAGGAGGAGAGAGAGAAACATGGATGTGAGAGATACATGGACTGGTTGCTTCCCACACATGCCCTGACCGGGGGCAGGGAGCAAAGCCGCAACCCAGGTACGTGCCCTTGATGTGGAATCAAACCCAGGGCCCTTTGGTGCTCAGGTCAACACTAACCACTGAGAAACACTGGTCAGGGCTTGACACCTTTATTTCTAATGTGGAAGTCAGTCTTTAAGCTTCCTAACTCTATTGAGGTTTCTTAACTTTGATTTATGAATTTAATTTGTTTTTGTTCATTCATTTTTTTATTGGTAATGTGTTTGTGAATCCCCACAAATTCTGATACTGGTACATAGGTCTTGTTATATTTTTTCAAATTTCCTGTAATTTTGGTTTGTACTTTTCCTTTCACCCAGGAGTTAATAAATAGAAGTTTGTTGTTGTTTTGTTTCTTAATTTCCAGGTAGAATAGCATTGCTATTAAATACATTTTAAAATAAAACCAGCCCTGGCCGGTTTGGCTCTGGTTGGGGTGTTGACACACAGACCGAGGGATTCATTTCTTGGTCAAAGTCTGGTGCCTCGGTTGCAGGTTTGGTCCCTGGTCCCAGTTGAGGTACATGCGGGAAGCAACTGGTCGATGTTTCTCTCTCCCCCTCCTCCCTCCCTTCTCCTCTCTCTAAAATCAATGGAAAAAATATCCTTGGGTGAGGATTAAAACAAAACAAATCCAGTACTCTATAATTTAGACATCAGAAAACAGAATTTTGTTTAGTATCTACATGCACATTCTTGAGTTACCTTTCCCACAGTCTCAGTCTTAATTCATTACCAGTTTGCCTGATAGTGAGGCTGAGTCCCCAAGAAAGCAGAGCTTTTGCCAACTCTGGGTGTGGGGTGAATGGTATTCTCTGAGAAGATGAGACTGGTAGGGCACTAAGTTACTTGTAGAGCGAATGTAAATTCTTAAGATACTGCTTTTCATATTTGACCTCCTTCCCCATTCTGTCTGCTTCCCGGGTGTCAAGATAGATGTAAAACATATTAGTTGTTCTGGTTTGAACTTCCTTTTTGTTGAAACAGGTGTTGAGAGAAAAAAGAATTCCTCCCTGGATGGAGGTGGCCCTTGTCCCCATGACAGGAAAACCAAGTCTGTACCCAGGACTGTTCCTTTTCACCACTCCTTGTAGGCTGGTGCGGCCTGTGCAAAACTTGGAATTAGGCAAAGAAGAGCTGATTGGAACTATGGAGCAGGTATGTAGACTGTGTGTTTTGGTAGGTATATGTGATTGTGTCATGTACAACTTCCACATATTTCACTGTTGATTATTTTTGTTGTTGTTAATACTCACCTGAGGCTATTTTTTCCATTGGTTTTTCGAGAGAGTTGAAGGGAAGAGGAGAGACGGAGAAACATTGATGTGAGAGACACATCTATTGGTTGCCTCACGCACGCGGCCTGACTGGGGCCTGGGATTGAGCCTGCAACCCAGGTACATGACCTTGACCAGAATCAAACCTGTGACCCTTCAGTCCACAGGCCTGTGCTCAACACTCTAACCAGTGAGCAAAACTGTCTAGGGCAACCATTGCTTTCTTTAAGTGTTATTGTTTAATAACAATTTGGCATTTGAAAGAAAGCCAGAACTACTTCTGCTTCCTCTGTGCCCAGCGGGAAGCAGTTTTCATGTGTCCCCTCACTCCACTCACACATTGAGCCTGAGAAGGTTGGTGTCTCGTTACCTGCATCCTGCATCCCAAGCTCCTTCGGATGCTGAGGCTGAACCATTCCCTTAGACTCACTCACAGTCTTTCCCCTACATCTTTGCAGTTGCAAAGCTATGTGCTTTGTACTACTTTAAAAATGTCTTTCTTTACCTAGCTGGTCTGGCTCCATGGATGGGGCACCAGCCCACGGACTGAAGGGTCCCCGGTTTGATTCTGGTCAAGGGCACATGCCTGGGTTTCAGGCTCAATCCCCAGTAGGGGGCGTGCAGGAGACAGCAGATCAATGATTCTCGCTCATCATTGATCTCTCTCTCTTCCTCTCTCCCTCCCTCCCTCCCTCCCTCCCTCTCTGAAATAAATAAAAGAAATATGTATTTAAAAAATAAAAGTTAAAAAATGTCTTTCTTCAAATGCCTCTACATAATTGGTCTAGGGTAGATTTATAATGAAGTTTGAAAGGCAAGTCGTAGTTCTGACTGAGGCTTCCTGTGGGTCCCTTCACTGTTCACTATACCAGGTGGGGAAGGTTCCTTTTTAAGTCTGTGAGTACTGAACTCAGAGAAAGAGTTAATGTGTTAGCATTCATCCTTCCTCTCCAGCTCTTCATGAATATTGCCATCTTTGAGGATGAGGTTTTTGCTGGAGTGACCACCCACCAGGAACTCTTCCCTCACAGCCTGCTGAGTGTGATCGCCAACTTTATCCCTTTCTCCGATCACAACCAGAGTCCAAGGAACATGTACCAGTGCCAGATGGGTAAGGTGGCATGGGGGTGTAGCAATCACACTTACAGAAGAGACATGTTTGTTACTTATTTTACTGTGAAATAATTTCAAACTCAGAAAAGATATTTTGGTCTGTTTGTACTGTTTTCCATTTGAAGGTAAGTTGCAGGCTTGATGCCCCTTTACCCCTAAATATTCCAGTGTCTATATCTAAATAAGGATGTTCACTTGTATAAACAAGGACAGTTAAAATCAGGAAATTTAACATTGGTATTATACTTAAAAAAATAAACATTCTTACTGATTTCAGAAGGAAGGGAGAGGGAGAGAGAGAAACATTGATAATAACAGAGAATCATTGATTGGTTGCTTCCTGCACACCCTGGGGATCGAGTCTGCAATCTGGGTATGTGCCTTTGACTGGAATTGAACACAGGATCCTTCAGTAT
Source organism: Cnephaeus nilssonii (assembly GCF_951640355.1). Taxonomy (NCBI): domain Eukaryota; kingdom Metazoa; phylum Chordata; class Mammalia; order Chiroptera; family Vespertilionidae; genus Cnephaeus; species Cnephaeus nilssonii. The sequence continues at coordinate 56,623,783 of NC_137086.1, read as the reverse complement.
GCAGGCCAACGTTGTATCCACTGAGCCAAACCATCTAGGGCTTATCATACTACTTTATGGATCTGATTCAGACTTTGACCAGTTGTACCAAAAATAGGGGCGTTTTGTTTGTTTTGTTTTTAATATATTTTTATAGATTTCAGAGAGGAAAGGAGAGGGAGAGAGATATAGAAACATTAATGATGAGAGAGTCATTTATCAGCTGCCTCCTGCATGCCTCCTACTGGGGATCAAGTCTGCAACCTGAGCATATGCCCTGACTGGGAGTCGAACTGTGACCTCCTGGTTTATAAGGCAACTAGAGGCCCGATGCACAAAGATTCGTGCAAGAATAGACCTTCCTTCCCCTGGCTGCCGGCACCACCTTCGCTCCGGCCAGAGCCATCTTCCACCTCTTGCCTTGTCGTGTCAATTTGCATATTTCCTCCTTATTGGCTGTGGGCGCTGCCATCTTTGTCATGGAATTATAGTCAATTTGCATATTCTGTCTTTATTAGATAGGATGCTCAACCTCTGAATCACACTGGCTGGCTATAAATAGGGTTTCTGGCAATTTTTTCTATGTAGCACCTAGTCCAAAGTCACACATTGTATTCCGTTGTCTTGTCTCTTTAGAACAAAACTTTAGTCTTTCTTTGTATTTCTTGTTATTGACACTGTTGAAGAAAAGGGTAATTTTGTAAAATGTTCAACCACTTGGGTTTGTCTGAGATCTTGAGATTCCATTTTTGACAACTACAGGCCGGCCACATCATTATCTCTCCAGTATGTTCATTCCTGCCTGATATTACCATACTATTTTGTAGTGCTTATTCAGACTTGACTAATTGTATCAAAAACATGGTTTCATTTTCCTGGAGTGTAATTTCCCTTAGGCTTGAAAACTTTCTTTAGCTTTGTCACTGTTGCCAGTTGCTGGCTACAAATTTTCTTAGTTTTTATTTCTTTGAAATATCTTTATTTCCTCTTCCCTTGAAGGAACTAGGTATACAATTCTGATTTAATAGGATTTTTTCTGGCACATGAAATACTGTTTGAGCTGTTGTACCCTTTTTTAATCCTCACAGAAGGATGTTTTTATATAGAGAGAAACATCAATAGGCAGCCTCCTGTATTCACCCTGACCAGAGATTAAACTCGCAACCTAGGTATGTGCTCTGGCAGGAATCAAACTTGAAACCTTTGGTGTATGGGACAATGCTCCAATCAACTGAGCTATCTGGCCAGGACTAGCTGTCTGCTCTTGTTCTCTCATTTCTAATTAGAAGTCGTCAGTTATAGGCTGTTTCCCTATTTTTAAGTTTTATTTTTCCTCTCTCCTTAAGACTTTCTCTTTATTTTTTGGTTTCTAGCAGAATGACTATGGTATGCCTACATATAGTAATGTTCCTTGTGTTTGTCTTGTTTTGCATTTGCTGGCCTTCTTAAATCTGTTTGTTTGTTTTAATGTTTTAAATTTGTCTCCTGAGATTTCAGTTATGCACCTTGTATATTAATTGCTGTCCCATCAACCATTTGTTCTTTTATCTTTTTCTCTTCACATTGAATAATTTTTATTGATCTATCATCAGATTCAGACTTTTTATTCTATTTCAGAGTTCAAAGTGCTAACCATTACACCATGGAACCACTGCATTATTTCAGATATTTCATTTTCTAGCCTAAAATTTCCATTTGTTTCTTTTTTATAGTTTTAATTTTCTCTGGAATTTCATCTTCATTGTGGGAACATATTTTCTTTTACATCTTTGAGCAGTTACACAACCAGTGTTTTAAAATCATTTTCTGTTAATTCCAATGTCTGGGTCATCTCAGGATGTTTCCATTCACTGCACTTTTTTCTTGAGTATGGGTAATGATTCCCTGTATCTTTTATAACTAGTACTATTGGATCATATCATGGACATTGTGAACGAATATGTTTTGAAGACCATGGATTCTGTTATGTTTCTTTGAAGAGGATTGGTTTTTAGATTTAACTGGTAGATAACTTAGATGAACACAGCAGCTAAAGTCACTTTTGAGGGCTGCTTGAAAATGTTCCGTGCATGTGTAACTCAGGACTCCACCAAAGATCTGGGATTGGTTCATACGCAGAATTTAAGGCTTTACCATTGTGGTTCTCTCCTTTCTGAAATCCTCCCCTCACCTCCCACCCCCAGTTTTTAGTTGCTGTAGTGCTGTGAACTCTATGTTTCTTGGTTCTTAAAGCCAGTCAGACTATGGGTTTCTCTCTAAGTTTTAGCCACTAACACTAGGCCATTAGGCAAACAAAAACAAACCACAGAACAAAACATGACCTGGAAATTCAAACATTGCAGTTTCTTTAGCCCGAATATAAATTCCTCTCTCGTTTCTGACTGATTTTGGTTACTTTACAATACTTTCAGGTGGTGTGTATATTTGTTTGTGGTTACTTTTTTTTTTCTTTTTCTGGGTCTTATGTGCTGAGGGTGGTTGTGAAGAAGGAACCCTCTACAACTAGAAGCTGGAAGTCCCGTTTTTTATATTTTAAAGAATTCCACTATGTATGTATATTTATTTTAGTTTTTACAATCATTTTGGTTGAGCCTTGGCTGGTGTGGCTTAGTTGGTTGAGTGTCATCCCATGAACCCAAAGATTGCCAGTTCAATTCCCGGTCAGGTCACATGCCCAGGTTGTGGGCTCAATCCACAGTAGGTGGTGTGCAAGAGGCAGCCGATAGATGTTTTCCTCTCACGTCAATGTTTCTCTCCCTCCCTGTACCTTCCTCTCTAAAGTTCAATTTAAAAATCTTTTTTAAAAAAAGTCATTTGTGTTGAATTGATTCTCTGTACTGTGAAGTGGTATAAAGAAGACTCTTACCTACCCCCTTTATGCCAGTACCCAGAATTAACAAATAGTGACATTTTGCTTTGTGTGTAAGAAAGCAATTAGAGCCCTAGCCAGTTTGGCTCAGTGTATAGAGTGTCAGCCTATGGACTGAAGGGTCCCGGGTTGCATTCCGGTCAAGGGCACATGCCTGGGTTACAGATTCGATCCCCATTGTGGGGCATGCAGGAGGCAGCAAGTCAATGATATTTCTCTCATCATTGATGTTTCTATCTCTCTCCCTCTCCTTTCCTCTCAAATCAATAAAAATATATATTAAAAGTTATTAGATAATAGTTACTTTCCCCTTATACCCGTACTCTTCCCCAATAACATCTGCCTTTTATTATATATTAGGTGCCTGGTGCACGAAATTCATGCACATTAAAAGGGAATTAATTAGAGGAAATATTTTAATATTGCTATTTGCCCTTTCTCTATAGTAGAAGTGTCAGAGATGAAAGAAAGTTAGTAAAATGTATATGAAAATCTCCCTCCAGTCAGAGTCTGGGGCACGTAGCGGGACCCAGAGTCAGGTCCCCGCCCACCTGCATGCATGCCTCGAAATCGCACGAGACCAAGACCCGGCAGGCCCCATCCCTGTCAAGCTCTGCAGGGCTGGGGGGCGCAGCCTCAGGTCCCCCATCAAGCCCCGCCAAGTGGGTGAGGGGGCGCAGCCTCAGGTCCCCCGGCCCCAGTGCGAGGGCGCAGGATGGAAGGACCATTTGTATATTAGCTCTTTATTATATAGGATGTGCCCATAAACTAGATATAGAATTGTTTGGGGTGTGTTATATAGATAATACATAAATGATATCATAGTAAATGAGTTTCTGTCCTTTTTCCCTCTTAGCATTGTTTTCATGGTCTGGTTGTGATACATGCAGGTCCATTCATCTTCACACTGTAAGCATAACCACCATGACTGACTTGTTCATTCCTCTATGGTGAATATTTACTAGGTGTACTGGTTAATAAGGCAGATTTTTTTCAATAGATGGAGTTACACATATGTTGATATATATGCGATTTGGTATGTATGCTATTTTGTTGTATTGACAACAAGCTTTAAAACTTCATATGTCAAATTTGCTGAAGGTGTTAACATCATAGATATTTTTACACTTAAAAGTGTCGAATTTTGTGCCAAAAAAAGAGCATATGCAGGAAGTTATTATTCATTATTTTGAAGAAAAGTGCTGCTGAATATTTCGGGAAGCTTATGGTGAACATACTCCATCTTGTGAACGCTGGTTTAAACACTAAAAGTGATCATTTTTATGTGAGAGACAAAGAATGTCCAGGTCAAACGAAAAAGTTTGAAGACCAACAATTATAAGTATTATTGGATGAAGATGCGTGTCAAACTCAAAAACAACTTGCAGAAAGATTAAAAGTTGCTCAGCAAACAATTTCTGATCGTTTACAAGCAATGGGAAAGATTTTAAAGGAAGGAAAATGGGTGCCACATCAACTGAATGAAAGACAAATGGAAAACCGAAAAGTCATCAGTAAGAAGTTGCTTCAATGGCATGAAAGAGTCTTTTTTGCATCAAATTGTGACGAGATGAAAAGTGAATTTATTTTGAGAATCCCAAACGCACAAAATCATGGGTTGATCTCGGTCAGTGGTCAGCAAACTCATTAGTCAACAGAGCCAAATATCAACAGTACAACAATTGAAATTTCTTTTGAGAGCCAAATTTTTTAAACTTAAACTTCTTCTAACACCACTTCTTCAAAATAGACTCACCCAGGCCGTGGTATTTTGTGGAAGAGCCACACTCAAGGGGCCAAAGATCTGCATGTGGCTCGCGAGCCGCAGTTTGCCGACCACAGATCTAGGTCAACCATCAACATCGACTGCAAGGACAAATCGCTTTGGAAAGAAGACAATGCTCTGCATTTGGTGGGATCAGGAAGATGTGGTGTATTATGAGCTTCTGAAACCAGGTGAAACCATTAATACTGATGGCTACCAATAATAAATAATCAATTTGAACCATTCTTTGATTGTGAAATGACCAGAATGTTCCAGAAGACATGGCAAAGTAATTTTTCTTCATGATGACGCACCATCACACACTTCAGAATCAGTTAAAGACACATTAAAAGATCTTGCCTGGGAAGTATTAACCCACCCACTGTATTCACCAGACCTTGCTTCTTCAGATTACCACTTGTTCCAATCGATGGCACAGGCACTTTCTGAGCGGCACTTAAAAACACGAAGTGGAAAATTGGGTTTCTGAATGGTTTGCCTCAAAACAAGAAAAATTCTATTGGGACAAATTACCTAAAGATGGGGAAATGTGTAGCTAGCGATGGACATTACTTGAATAAAGCACTTTTGATGTTTCTCTTGAAAATATTGTGTTTTCTTTGATTACAAAATCCGCATTATTAACTGGTACACCTAGTAGTTGTTCCCAGTTTTAAATATCATCTTTATAATCAAGGGAAAAACAAAAGGCTAAGGTGTTTTTCCCTTTGTAGGTAAACAAACTATGGGCTTCCCACTTCTCACTTATCAAGACCGATCCGATAATAAGCTATATCGTCTTCAGACCCCACAAAGCCCTTTAGTGAGGCCGTGCATGTATGATCACTATGACATGGACAACTATCCAATTGGGACCAATGCCATCGTTGCTGTTATTTCTTACACTGGCTACGATATGGAAGATGCCATGGTAAGTTTTACCAAGAGTAGTTCATTCTTCTAATATTTAATTTTAATATTTAACTTTACTGTGAGGTCACTGTGTCCTCCAGTGCCTCATATTTGGTGAGTGAGTGTTGTGTTAAATGGTCAGTCCCTACTCTGAGTGAAAAGTGGTAACCTTGAGGGTTATGAACTAAATATTCAGATATGCATATTTCATGCATATTGCCTGTATAGTTGAGTGAATGTAAAGTAGTGTTGGATATTTCTACCTTGTGTGTTTGTGCATGATTGGGTTTTGGACTATTTAATTATAAATTAAGTGCCTGGGTTTTAGTAGTTAGTAGTTAAGTGTAGGTGACTGAGAAAATGTGGATAGTTTTTCAATCAAATGCCAGGTAATCTAAACCAAGTATAATTATGACCAATTTTATTTTGAAAAATCCTCATTTTTCTTCACTCCCTTGATCCTTTGTCTTCATAGATTGTGAATAAGGCTTCTTGGGAACGAGGTTTTGCCCATGGAAGTGTCTACAAGTCTGAGTTCATAGATCTCTCTGAAAAAATTAAACAAGGAGATGATAGTCTGGTGTTTGGCGTCAAACCTGGTGACCCACGGACTGTGCAGAAGTTAGATGAGGATGGATTGCCGTTTATTGGAGCACAGCTACAGTATGGAGATCCCTATTATAGCTATGTAAACCTCAACACTGGTGAGAGCTCTGTGATGTTCTACAAGTAAGTTGCAGTGCCAAGTGCTAATTTTAAAGGACATTCTTAGTGAATTGCTGGGGGCTGTTGAAAGTAATCTTTTAACAGGAGAATTTTTGGAGAAAATAGAAGTGGTAGTTATTGACTCAGTCGTTAACTGAATTGGCATTTACAAAATGAGACAAAGTTTGCTGTTATACTGCCTTTGCTTTTCTACTTGTCAGTCTCATAAACGATGAGAGTTCTCCTGGCTTATTTTAAAAGTATATTATTCAGACTTGTTCATCTCTCTCATGCATGTTAGGAATATTTCCCAGCTAAAATTTTATTATTATACCTCCTGTTAAAAATAAATTTTTAGCTTATTTTACATCTGTAAGAGTGGATGCAATAGTAGGTCTTCATAATCTATAATAATAAAAGCATAATATGCAAATCGACCAAACAGCCAAACAGCAGAACAATGGTCTGGACAACCTTCTGAACGAAGCCACAGCTGCGAAGGCCGAGGCAGCCTCCCGGGCTGTGAGGGCCTACTCTTGCACAAATTTCGTGCAAGAATGGGCCTTCCTTCCCCTGGCTGCCAGCCCCGCCTTCGCTCTGGCCAGAGCCGCCTTTCCGCCTTTCCACACCGCCTAGAGGCCGGAGCGGCTGAGGTGGTGCGAAACACCTGCATTGTCGCCATGGTGGTGAGGCAAGCGTTCCACACTGCCCCCAGCTACTTGGCATCTATGTATGCAAATTAGCCCTCCATCTTTGTTGGGTTAATTTGCATACTCGCTCCTGATTGGCTGGTGGACGTCACGAAGGTGCAATTAGCATGTTACTCTTTCATTAGGTAGATAAACCTAAGCGATTTAACGACTGGTCGCTATGACACGTACTGACCACCAGGGGGCAGATGCTCAACGCAGGAGCTGCCCCCTGGTGATCAGTGCACTCCCACTCAGCTGACCAACCTGTCCCCGTGACCCACCAGGCCAGCAGCAGCCACTCATTCCCTAGTAGTCCTGCAGGTCTGATCTCTGGAGAATGGGCCAGGCACCAATGGACTGGCACCGCTGGCATGATCCCAACAGTGCCACAGGCCTCCTGGAAATCAGCCTTGGGCACCATGGCTACTTCCCCTCCCTAGATGCTCCACAAGGAAGAAATGATATAAAAGGGGCCGCCAGGTTACTCCCGACAGCTGGCGTGAATGTCAGTGGGATGGATCCTGGGCCGGCAAGGGTGTCCCACCGCCTGCCCAGAGGGCTGATCATGTCTCAGCTGCCCCACCCCACCGCACTCCCCTCGGGACAGGTGCCAGCTGCAGGGCTTACTGCAGCGCCAGCCTCTCCCGATTGGGACTGACTGGGTGTGAGCCCGCGGCAGGCGCAGCAGGGTCAGGATGAGTGGGAGTCAGGCAGGAGTGGCAAGCAGCATTGGACTACTGGTTTTAGCCCGATCCCTGCAGGCCACCCCAAGGGACCCCACCTGTGCACGAATTCATGTACCAGCCCTCTGGTAGTTTTATAATAGTTATTCAGAGGAACAGAGTTCTGTAGTTAATATAACCAGCAGCCCTATTCATAGATACTTTTTCAGGGAAAAGAAAGGTAAGACTGTTTTTTGAATACTTTATAAGGCAGTAATCCTACCTAATAATAGACAAATATGCAAATTGACCATACCTCCGACACACCCACAAGCCATGCCCACAATCCAATCAGAGCGAGCATGCAAATTAACCCAAATCAAGATGGCTACAGCCACAGAGAGCAAGGTTTCCTAGGTAACAGAGGAAGCCAAGCTTTCCGCCTGCCCTTGCCAGGCCTAAGCCTTCATTCAAGCTACAAAGTTTCAATTATACAAGGTAAACAAATTCAAACAAATGGCGGCAGAATGGAGCTTGAGAGAGCAGGCCAGGGTTGCCGCCGGCAATAGGGGAAGCAAAGCTTTCCGCACACCCTGGCCGGGCCCACCCGCTTAAGGCAACAAAGTTTCAATTATAACCCCAACACAAATGGCTGCCGGCCTAGGAGGGAGCCCCAGGCTTGGCTCTGCTCCAGGCTACAAAGTTTCAATTGTAGAAGGAAAATAAATTCCAGATACCAGGGCCTCTGCTCGGGTTGCCAGGGGGCGTGGCCGGCCTGCAAATCACCACAGGTCCCTCGCTCAGGCCGCCCCACGCCCCAAGGGAACCCCCACCTGATCCGGGACGCCCTTCAGGGCAAACCAGCTGGCCCCCACCCCTGTACCAGGCCATTATCCTATCTAATAAAAGAGTAATATACAGATTGATCATCACTGCAACACACAATATAGCTGCCTCCATGTGGTCAAAGATCCTGCCCCCATGTGGACACAAGATGGCCAGCAGGAGAGGGCAGTTGGGAGGCACCCAGCCTGCAAGGGAGGGCAGTTGAGAAGGACCAGGCCTGCAAGGAAGGGCAGTTGGAGGTGATCAACCCTTCAGGAGAGGGCAGTTAGGGTTGACCAGGCCGGCAGAGGAGGGAAGTTGGGGGCAAACAGGCTGGCTGCAGAGTGGTTAGGGGGTGATCAGGCTGGCAGGCAGAAGCGGTTAGGGGCAATCAGGAAGGCAGGCAGGCAAGCAGTTGGGAGCCAGCAGTCCTGGATTGTGAGAGGGATGTCCGACTGCAGTCGGACATCCCTTGAGGGGTCCCATATTGGAGAGGGTATAGGCTGGGCTGAGAGACAACCCCCCTTCGTGCACGAATTTCGTGCACCGGGCCTCTAGTTATATATAAAACTTACATACCTCTGTAGGGTTAAAAGAAATAGTTTGACCTTATGTGTGGTTTAATTTTTCCTAGGAGTAAAGAAAATTGTATTGTGGACAACATCAAAGTGTGTAGTAATGACACTGGAAGTGGAAAATTCAAGTGTGTTTGTATCACGATGAGAATCCCTCGGAACCCAACCATTGGAGACAAGTTTGCCAGCCGGCATGGGCAGAAGGGCATCCTGAGCAGGCTGTGGCCAACCGAGGACATGCCCTTTACCGAAAGTGGGATGGTCCCAGACATTCTGTTCAACCCTCATGGGTTCCCATCCCGAATGACTATTGGTATGTTAATTGAGAGTATGGCAGGCAAGTCTGCAGCTCTGCATGGTCTCTGCCATGATGCCACACCCTTCACCTTTTCAGAGGAGAACTCGGCCTTGGAATACTTTGGTGAGATGTTGAAGGCTGCTGGCTACAACTTCTATGGCACTGAGAGGCTGTACAGTGGCATCAGTGGGATAGAACTGGAAGCAGATATTTTCATAGGCGTGGTTTATTACCAGCGGTTACGCCACATGGTCTCAGACAAATTCCAGGTCAGAACCACAGGAGCCAGAGACAGAGTCACTAACCAGCCCATTGGGGGCAGAAATGTCCAGGGTGGGATCCGTTTTGGGGAAATGGAGAGGGATGCTCTTTTAGCTCATGGAACTTCTTTTCTCCTGCATGACCGGCTCTTTAACTGTTCTGACCGGTCGGTAGCCCACGTGTGTGTCAAGTGTGGCAGTCTGCTCTCTCCGCTGTTGGAGAAGCCACCCCCTTCGTGGTCAGCCATGCGCAACAGAAAGTACAACTGTGCTGTGTGTAATCGCAGTGACACTGTCGACACTGTTTCTGTGCCTTACGTTTTTCGGTATTTTGTAGCTGAGCTGGCAGCTATGAACATCAAAGTAAAACTGGATGTCATTTAATTGATGTGGCCTTTTGGGTTAGGCGATCTATCAGATTAAAACAAAATGTAACTTCAGTAAAGATGTTACCTTGAAATTTTTTTCAAGGTTGTTCCAGCCCTCAACTAAGACCTGGCAACTAAGAAATCAAGGTTCTGAGTCTTTCTGGTATAACCATTGAAATTGATTTTCACTGTATTTGTTCAAAAATTTCACATTGTTCAAAAAAAATGATACATTGATGAATAAGATATACAGGGAAGTTCCCAGCCCCAGGGTCTTAGTATGCTGCTCTCAGTAGGTGGTGACTATCACTCATTGTTCCTCTAGAGCAGGGGTGGGGAACCTTTTCTCTGCCAAGGGCCATGTGGATATTTATAACATAATTTGCAGGCCATACAAAATTATCAACTTAAAAATTAGCCTGCTATATTTGGTCAAACATTTAATTAACTCACCCCTAATGCCTTAGGAGGGCCAGACCAAACGATTTCGAGGGCCTTATATGGCCTGAGGGCCCAATGTTCCCCACCCCCGCTCTAGAGCAGCAGTTGCCAACCGGTGGTCCGCGGACCACGGACCACTGGTGGTTCATGAGGTCTGAAAGGTTGGTAACCGCTGCTCTAGAGCATTGTCCATCTAGAGTCCAAACACGATGCAGGCCATATGTGTGATTTTGTATTTTCTAATACCCATGTTAAAGTGAAAAAAGGTAGAAATATTTTTTAACAGCTTCATTAAAATATAATTATACAAAACCCAGGTTGCAGGTTTTATCCTCAGTTAGGGTGTGTGCAGGAGGCAACTGATTGATGTTTCTCTCCCTCTCTAAAATAAAAAATCATACGTAAAGAAACAAACACTGCACATCTTTATTGTATATAGTTCACCATCCGGGGTAACAAACATCACCTCTAAAAGCTTCCTGTGCCCCTTTGGGTTGTTTTTATTTATTACCAGAGGCCCAGGGCACAACGTTCGTGCATGGATGGGAAGGGATCACAGCCACCGCCACACACATACCCGTTCCCCAGCCCAGCCCAGGGCCCAAAGGCCCCGGTGGGGTCAGGAGAGGAGGCCATAGTCGCTGGGCCAGAAGGAACGGATGCCGTCGGCGCCCCACCATCACTGTCTGCACCACCCCATGGTTCCCCTCCTTCTTCCTTCACTGCCGTGCTGCCACCCCAGCAGGTGGGCAGCCCGGCAGCCCCCAGGAAAGGGAGAGAACGGGAGATAAACCCTTGTGTTGAGGGCTGACTTTCAATAGATGGGAGTGAGGGAGCTGCTCTGCTATGTACGAAACCCCAACCCAGAAGCAGTTCCTCTACGAATGGTTTAGCACCAGGGGCTGATGGGGGCCAGCCATGGGAAGGGACCATGGGCAGTTGGCTGGCCAAGGGAGGTTGGCTGTGGGAGCGCACTGACCACCAGGGGGCAGACGCTAAACACAAAAGCTGCCCGCAGGCCCCAGGCCAGCCAAGGCAGATGCCAGTAGGCACCGGGCGCCCCCCCCACCCCAGCCGCCGCTCCCCCTCCTTCCATCACCCCCCTGGTCACCCCACAGAGAGGGCTGGCCAGCGAAAGGGCCGTGGCGGGGGCAGGACCCACGAGCGGGCAGTGCGAGGCCAGCCAAGGCAGGTTCCAGTAGGGGTCCCCCGATCGCGATGCTGGTCGCCCCACAGATCGCCGGCGAGGCCTAGGGACCCTACCCATGCATGAATTTCGTGCATCAGGCCTCTAGTATTATATAAATAGAAGCACAGTTTGTGACCTTCTGAGATGGGCGTTTTCCACTCAATGTAATTGCCTTAAGATGCATTGAAGCTGTTGCATGTATCAGTCGTTCATTCCTTTTTGCTGCTATGTGGCTATGCCAGTGTGTTCAACCAGTTACCGGTAGGAGCACATTTGGTTGTTGCCAGTTTTTGGTGTTTACAAATAAAGCTGCTCTGAAACTCGTACAGTTTTTGTGTGAACATACATTTCATTTATCTGGGACAAATGTCTAAGAATGAAATTGCCATGAAATGGTGGTGTGTTGTCTTAGAAGAAACTGCCAAACTGTTTTCCAAAGTGGCCGGACCATTTTACATTCCCATCAGCAATGAAGGAGATCGATAGTTCCTTCCACATCCTAATAGGCACTTGATAGTGCACCTGTGTTTTATTAGGCTGTTCTGACAGGTGTGAGTAATGTCTCCCTGGGGTTTTAATTCACATGTCTCTGATGGTTGACGATGTTTAACATCTTTTCATGGACTTCTCTGCATTTATTTCTACTCAGTGAAATGTCTGTGTCTTTTGCTCATTTTCTTTCTTTTTTTAAAAAATATTTTTGTTGCTTTCAGAGAGGAAGGGAGAGGGAGAGATAGAAACATCAATGACGAGAGAGAATCATTGATCAGCTGCCTCCTGGAGGCCCACTACCTGGGCTTGTGCCCTGACCTAGAATGAATTGTGACCTTCTGGTTCACAGGTCAACGCTCAAGCACTGAGCCACACTGGCAGGGCATGTGCCATTTTATTTATACATATGTGATAAACCCCATAATACATTATTATCTTTGCTCTAAGCAGTCAATTATCTTTTCAAGAGATTTACAAAATAAGTTACTTAATAGCATCACATTTACCATGTCTGATGATCTTTATATACTGGACTTCTACTTCATGGCATGTTCCTTCAACCTCCAGGGCTTCAGTGTTTCCGGTAGCATTCTTAAGCTTTCTTAGGTGGGATGGGGGCAGCCTTCAGGCCTAATTGTCAGCTGCGCTTCTGACCAACTAGCTATAGATTGAACACCTCCTTGGGTTTGATTGGTTTGCTAGAATGGCTCACAAAACTCAGAAATATTTTATACACTAGAACACCAGTTTACTATAAAAGAATATAATTGAGGATCCTGCTGCATACCTCTGTTGGTTAGAGCATTGTCCCAATTATGCCAAGGTTTCAGATTCTATCCCCAGTCAGGGCACATATAAGAATCAACCAATGAATGTATAAACAAGTGGAACAACAAATCAATGTTTCTCCCCCTTCCTCTAAAATAAATAATTTTAAAAAAGAAGCAACCAATGAATGCATAAATAAGTAGAATGACAAATTAATGCTTCTCTAGAATCAAAAAATATAAAAGGCCCTGACCAAGTGTGCTCAGTGGTTTGACTGTTGGCCCAAGTAGCAGCCGGGGTACATGTGTGAGACACACCAGTAGATGTTCTCTCTGGCATCAACATTTCTCTCTCCCTCTCCTCTGTTCCCCCCCTTCCACTCTGAAAAGCAATGGAAAAAAATATCCTCAGGTGAGGATTAACAACAAAAACAAAAAAATGTAGAAGAATATGACGCAGGAAGAAATACTCAGAGCAAGGTCTGGGGACAGCGCTTGGAGCTGCCATGCTCAGAATGTGGCTCAGAGTGCCATGCTCCCCACATCTCCACGTGTTCACCAACCCAGAAGCTCTACACACCTACTTGGGGTTTCTATGGAGGCTTCATTACTTAGGTGGGGTTGATTACACCACTTCCAGCCCCTCTCCCCTCCCTGATGCCAGGGGGGTGAGACTGAAAGTTCCAACCCTCTAGTCACAAGGCTGGTTCTGGAGACCAGCCTCCATCTTCAGTGAGATCCAAAAGTCACCTCAATGACAACAAAAGACCCACCTCTGTTGCTCTCATCACATGTGAAATTCCAAGGACTTTAGGAGACTTGTGTCAGGACCAGTGGATGAAGACCAAATATATATTTATTGTAAATCACATCACACCTCTTGTCACTCTCCCAACACTTCTCATTCCCTTCCCAGAATGATCACTCTCCTAGTGTGTCTTTCTTATTTATTTTGGTAGTTGTCTATCCCTCCACTAGAATGTTCAGCTCCAGGGTGATATTTCTTCCTAGTGCCAAGACAGCAAACCAAAACTCAGATCACTTTCGTGTCCCTGTTGCTCTGCTTGACCCCAAAAAAACGAGTCTATCCCCAAATGCCAAGCCCAAACAAGGTTGGCAGTATGGCCCAGCAATCAAGCATTTTCCACTTTATCCTGTATTAGCTTCCTTCCTTCCATCCATTTACAGTTATCTGAATGCAGACTGTCCACTTCATAATGTTTCACTTATGTAACACCTCATGAAGTGGAAGGCAACCCAAGTTGCCTTCTTTAATCACTTTTTAACAGTATACATTTTTTTACTGCTTTAGTCTATGCTGTTTCCCTAGACAGTGATGGCGAATCTATGACACGCGTGTCAGCACTGACACGCGTAGCCATTTCTGATGACACGCGGCCGCATGCCGAGGATGAAACATTTGCTGCTCCTGAGGATGAAACATTTGCGACTAGAGTCTTGGAGTTAGTTTTTTCCTCAAAGTGACACACTACCCGAGTTATGCTCAGTTTTTTGGTGAAGTTTGACACACCAAGCTCAAAAGGTTGCCCATCACTGCCCTAGTAGTTAAAACAGCTCCTGGCACATATGTGGCACTTAGTAGATACCATAGGAGGGGATGCCTGGGTGTCATCTTATCCTCAGAGCAAACCTGTGCGAATTCAGTCCACTATTTCTCTGCCTGCCTCAGACTGGGTGGGGACCCACCAGTGACCAGGAGACAATCAGATCTGCTTCACCCCAAACCCCGGAAACCTACGTCTCCCTTACACTCGATCTCCAGAGAGCCACAGCCCAAAAGGCAGCCAGAAGTCTGGGGGCTCACGTGTCACCCTCTCCCAAGGCAGTTTCCCCTGCTGGGTCTTCAGGGAACCTACTTTCAAGCCCAGCCATATGCCTTCCGTGGGGCGCACGTGAACTGGACTTCGGGATGAGATTCAGGGACAGGATGTGGGGGCAGTGGGGACATCTGAGGACTCGGTGCACATTTGAGGTCACAGAGAAGAGTCCTGTGTTCTTCCCCCTGTCCTCTCACGAAAGGCCACCTGGAAGGTTTTGCGGGAAGGAGAACGTGGGGGAGGGTGAAAGGTTTTCCTTCGGTGCGCGTGGCTCCAAATCTGTGTCACGGGGCCGGCTCAGGTGTCAGCTCGGGAACAGCTCCTGCACTGGCGAAGTCTCTGCCCGTGGGGAGGTGTCACTGTCACTCCCCAGTTTCAGAGACGAGCAGGTCGAGGCTCCGGCTGTCTGACTCATAGGCAGCCTGTCTCTGACACGCGTGTGTTCCTTTGGCCAGAGCCAGGGGGCTTTCTGCGTGCTCCCGGCGGGACGGCGCCCCCACTGGAACACAGGCCCAGCCGCCCACCGCAGAGCCGCGGGTCCAGCCCCACCTGGCTCCCCGGAAGCCTCACCGCACCGGGAGGGATTGCAGAGGAGCCAGGTGGGACCTCACGTGCGCTCAGCTGCAGCAGGGTTCACGCACGCAGGGAGCGCAGACCCGGCCCGGCTCTGGGGCGACGCCCCTTCCCGCCGGCTCCACCGCCGGCGCCCGAGCCAGCGCTCCGAGAGGACCGACTGCGTAAGGCCAAGGCCGACAGCACCCGGCAGCCAGCCGAGCCGCGGGCGGCCTGAGTTGAGGGTCGGCAGCAAAGGGCAGGCGCGGGACACTAGTTTTCCGGTCGGTCCGGCCCTACAGGGACTCGCACCGCTGAGCGCCACTCTTTCCTAGGTGCCGGGGCACCGCCGTACTTTCCCTTATTTACTTCCGGTGCAGTCTGGAGGTCGCCTGGGAAAGCCGGAAATAGGGTTGTGGCCACCGAGCGGGCCGGAGTCGGAAGTGGCTAGCAGGGCGCCGCCATTGCTGGCCAGGGCAGGAAGCAGAGGCAGAGCTCCGCCATGGCAGGTCGGGGCGGAAGCAGAGGTAGGGCGTCGCTTTGACGGATTGGCGCAAAAAGCAATAGGGCCGCTTGGCCGAGGTGTGAACGGAATAAACAAGGCAGGGAGGACGCCGCCATGACAACCTGACACCGGAAAAGGCGGGGCGCTCCTCCGGACTGATTCTCCTGGCACCTGCCTGGACATGTGAGTAGCAGGAGCACCTTCCCTTTACCTACCGCGCACACCTTCTCCTTGTCTGTGACCCGGACCTACGCCGGGATCCGGGAGGAGGGGTGGCCTCTGTTCCTTGAACCTCCGACCCTCCGGACTCTGCGCCGTCACCCTTCCCCGCGCGTCCAAGCCCCGCTCCCCTTCTCCTGGGAACCGAGGACTCTCACACCCAGGCAGCTCGCAGGACTCCAGGCCCGGCCCGGCCTTGGAGCCCCACGTTCCGCCCCGTGTCACCCCACCTTCTCTCTTGACTCCTACGCATCTACCCCGGCCCCCAGACCTTCAGGCCGGCAGACACTGCCCCGCTCTCCAGACCTTTCTCTAGAGTTCACCTGTACATAGAACCCCTTCTCCCAGACCAACCCGGGCCCCAGCCCTACTTGGCGCTTACAGATCATGCTCCGAGGACCCTGTGACCCATGAGAGCCTAGCTGTCCTCAGGCCTCCGCTCTAAGACTGGTTGGGAGACCATTCATTGGACCCCACCCCACACCCACCTGTGGCTCCCATGCCCTCCCAGAGCTCTGGGTCCTACTTCTAAGGCCCCATAGGGGGGTGGTTGGGCTCCAGGACCCTCTGCCCAGACGCCAACCGCCATTAGGGTGACCAGATCTGTTTAAGGACCCTCACCACCAATCCCGAAGCCCCTGGCCCGCTCCACAGCCCGGCACCCCGCGGGCCCTGCTGTGGGACCGTCAGACTCAGGGACCCACCCCACACCCTCCACCCCTCCCGCATGTCCCGCCGGCGTGTCCCGCAGGCAGGCGGCGCTGGAGGTTACTGCCCGCCACTGCGGCCGGGAGCTGGACCAGTATGGCCAGTGTGTGGCTGCCAAGCCAGAGTCCTGGCAACGGGACTGTCACCACCTCAAAATGAGCATCGCTCGATGCACCTCTAACCAGTGAGTGCGGGACAGTCACGGACTGGGCAGTTCGGAGGGGGCTGGGAGTGGAGGAGGGGCAGTGCAGGGGCAGGCAGCACGGGGGTGGGCAGTGGGGGGAGCCAGTGCAGGAGTGGGTAATTCGGGGGACAAGGAAGTACCAGAGGTGGGGCCATTGGGTGGGGAGTGGACAGTGGGGTGGGGTAGTGCCAGGAAAGTCGAGCTTGAGGTGCCCTCCCTGCAGCCCAGTCATCCGTCAGATCCGCCAGGCCTGTGCAGAGCCCTTTGAGGCCTTTGAGGAGTGTCTTCGGCAGAATGAGGCAGCCACGGGCAACTGTGCGGAGCAGATGCACCGCTTCCTGCAGTGCGCTGAGCAGGTGCAGCCAGCGAACCCACCTGCAACTGTGCAGGTAAAGACCTGAAGTCATCCTCAGACCAACCCTCCCAGGACTGACCTTCACATGCATCCAGAATCCACAACACTCTTACCTCTTGCCCCATCCATAGCCCCTGCTTTAGTTCAGCCACCTGCCCTCCAGGACACCTGTCCTATAGTCCCCCTGGCCTCTGTGAACCCCCACAGTACCTGCCTCCACACAATGGCCAGAGAGCACTTGAGAACTGAGAACTGGTCACATTACTCCTTTGTTTTGTTTTGTTTTTTTTAAAATATATTTTATTGATTTTTTATTTTTTTTTAATTTTTTTTTTAATATTTTTTATTGATTTTTTACAGAGAGGAAGAGAGAGGGGCAGAGAGCTAGAAACATCGATGAGAGAGAAACATCGACCAGCTGTCTCCTGCACACCCCCTACCGGGATGTGCCCACAACCAATGTACATGCCCTTGACTGTAATCGAACCTGGGACCCTTCAGTCCGCAGACCGACGCTCTATCCATTGAGCCAAACCAGTTTCGGCCACATTACTCCTTTGATATGGTTCCTCAACAGCTTCCCGTTCACACCAAGGAACAAAACCCCAGGTTTGGGCAGCTTCTGTCTTCCCCAGGCTAACTGTTTAATCTCCACCCTGCCCCTCAGCTGTCCTGGCAGGTGTGAGGTTGGGGTAAAAGGTCTTACTCTTTTTATTTATTTATTTATATTTTATTTTATTTATTTGTTTTTAGGACTTACTCTTTTTAATGTATGTGGTAATTGAACAGATACAGTATAGCTATGGTATTACAATTTCATGGATGGGCCTGGCCAGTGTGGCTCAGTGGTTGAGCATCAACTCATGAACCAAGAGGTCACGGTTCAATTCCCAGGTTGCAGGCTCAATCACTAGTAGGGGCTGTGCAGGAGGCAGCTGATCAATGATTCTCATCATTGATGTTTTTTGTCTCTCTTTCCCCCTCCCTTCCTCTCTCTGAAATCAATACAAAAAAATATATATTTTTTAAATAAAATAAAAATTTCATGGATGGGCACAATCCTATATAATAAAAGCCTAAAAGCCTAATATGCAAATCAACTGAACAGCAGAACGACTGATCAGCCCTGATCGCCGGCCAGGCCTAGGGACCCTACCCATACACAAATTTCATGCACCAGGCCTCTAGTTTAAAATAAATGTCTAAAAAGACTCCTTAGTGGGGCAATTTTGGAAAAAGGTTGAGAAACTTGGTTTAGATGTTTATGGGACTGTGAGCTCCAAAGGCAAAGATCACCTCTTCACCAGCCCTTCTGGTACTCTCATCTGCCCCTCTCTGTCTCTGCAGCCCTGTCTTCCCTTCTTGCTCCCAGGGGAGAAGCTTTCTCTTGGCCTCCATGCTCCTTTCAGTCCTTCCAAACCATTCATTTTCTGCGATGATCTCCAAGTGTTGCGAGCGAGTCTGACGGGGTTCTGATTTACTAAAACCCTTTCCATAGACCAGGTCTCAACTCGGTGCTGCCTATGGGCCCTCCCCCTTCCTCCAGTCCTGTGGTTCCAGCTCCAGGGAATGGGAACTTACTCGACCTCATGTCTGTCCTGCTGCCAGGCTTTTATCTAGCTGTTTCCTTCCACCTGGACTGCCACCTAGTCCTGCTCACCTCCCTCAGAAAACCTGTGATGGCCCCTCCCTATGCCGGGCTCCCACAGTCCCTGACTCCCTAATTACGGCTTACATGCCACTGCTTTGTAACCACTGTCCTCCCATCGCTTGTTTCAGAGAAGTTCTTTTTTTTTTTTTTTTAATATATTTTATTGATTTTTTACAGAGAGGAAGAGAGAGGGGCAGAGAGCTAGAAACATCGATGAGAGAGAAACATCGATCAGCTGCCTCCTGCACACCCCCCACTGGGGATGTGCCCGCAACCAAGGTACATGCCCTTGACCGGAATCGAACCCGGGACCCTTGAGTCCGCAGGCCAACGCTCTATCCACTGAGCCAAACCGGCTTCGGCTCAGAGAAGTTCTTACTGAAACTTCTTACTGAAAGTTCTTACTGAAGCCCTGTCACCTGGACCTCAGTCTTGTGTTTTCATGAGGCAGGATAAGTTAACAGTTCAGGCCCCAAGAACTGCCAGCAGAAAGGACTTTTAATTCTTCTCAGGAAATATTCTTAACAAGCTCATGCTGTTCATGCTAGTTTCTTTGTCATATGTTGGTGATGTTTTTTTCCAAGATTTTGGGGCATCTGAATAGGAAAAACCCCATCTTCCCATCTGAGGACCAGTTGCTCCTTTCCTCCTGAGATAAGCAACAAGCCTGTCCCCATCTCATAAAGTATGCTGTACGGTTTAAAGTGCCACTTACATCTCCCACACACACCTCTCTCTACCCTGATCTAGTTTTCTTTGTAGATATTCAGTCGGAATATTTTTGTTCACTTGTCTTTCCCTCCCAAGTCGGAGACTTGTGCCTGCCTGTGTCCAGTGCTGGGTCCCCAGTACCTGTAGCAGTGCCAGGCACACAATAGGTGCTCAGTGCATGCAGCAAAGCTGCCTTCCTTGCTGCCAGTGACAGTTCACGATGTCCCATGTTCATGGGCTCTACAGGCAGCCTCTGCTTTATCTACACAATCTCCCCAGGGCCAGGCACAGATGATGGGAGATGATGTTTTTCCACAGGCACAGCCACTTCCTGCCTCCTGAGGACTCTGGACCATGTGAAAACTGGACAGGAGAGACTGGCCACTTACTGCCCCCAGCCCTGAAGAGTGAGTGACCAGATGCTATACTGAGGGCCCTGGATATGGGCCCAGTCTCTGGATATCGGGACTCAATAAATAAAGACTGTGTACACCAGGCTTTGATTCCTGCCTTCAGCACTTGAGGGTCCTAGATTCCCTTCTGGGACTTCCAGAAGACGGCATAGGACATCCCTCACTCTCCAAGGGGCAACTCCCGTCTGTTACTGAGGGCTGTTTTTGTGGGCACTGACCACCTAGCACTTCGGCCTGCACTGTGGGTTGAGCGGCTCCTGCCATCAGAAGAGTTCTGAGCAGCACTCAGCACACAGAAGGGAGTGCCGTGTGGACCCAGGCTGTGGCTGCTGCAGCTTCTTCCTGTTTCCTCAGGGTGTCAGATTCCACAGGCCCTAGAGGGCAGGTCTGCAGGAGAGGGACCCCAGAGTGCTGAGCTCTGCATGCCTGGGGCTGCACCCAGATTTACCATTCAGACCTGTTGCTCCCCAGGAGGTGACTCCAAATCTCCAGAAATTGGAAGTGGCTTGCCAATGCTGACTAGACTGGCCATTTGAAACCTGAGGCTTGTGCCCTGGCTTGGAAAAAAATGAGCTAGATTGTGTCCTGGGGGTATGATCTTTAAGACAAAGGCAGTTGGCCTGGGAGCTAAGGTGTAAGTCCAAGTGGTCAGAGTGGAGGGAGCAATGCAGTCCCTGAAGGGCTGTAGGGATCTGGTGGCTTTTGTTTCCAGCTCCAGTTTCCTTGGGTTGTAGACTGATCCCTCCAATTTCTGTGCACATTTTTGACCAACTTCACTTTGGCTGAGTGGGTTCTGCTCCATGTAACTGAGAAGTGTGATAACAGACAAGACAAGACCGAGACTACATTTCAGAATATCTTCAAGTAGGCTAGATCAACTCCCCACGTGGTGACCTCAGGGGTCCAGGGAAGCCAATTGGAAGCCTTAAACCTGTACCACACACCATTGGTCAAAGCAAGACCTGAGACAGGAGTGGCGGGGGTTGGAGGGGACAGCACCTCAATGGCATTTAGCTTGAAAGACTTTTTTCCTGTGTTTAAACTACCATAAAAACTTCATAGTTTCCATTCCTGGGTATTGGTGAACTATTTTTATAAGAGTTTTTCACATGATAGGACTTTTTCAAATTGCTATAAATTTGTTAAGAATATCATAACTCTTGTTTTAAGGTCTACAGAATCTAGTGAAAGCCCCTTTTTCCTTTCTGATGTTGGTTATATGTACCTTTTTTTTTTTTTTTCATCATCCTGACAGGACTTTCGATTTTATTAACCTTTTCACAGAATCTGGTTTTGGCTTTGTTGATGTCTCTATTTTTTATATTTTTAATTTTCTTCTCTTTATTTCCTTCATTTTGGATTTAATGTTTTGTTTTTGGGGCATGGGTTTTTTTGTTGTTGTTTTGCCTTTTTGACGTGATTGTTTAGCTCACTGATTTTCAGTCTTTTTCTAATACATGCACTTAAATTTCCCACACAGCATGACTTTCTATTTTGCTTTTTTTATTTATCTCAGATACAGAAATTTAAAATTGTGTTTCTTAATTTCTAAACATATGGGAATTTTTCTAATCATCTTGCATTTGGGATGGAAACATGTTTTATATGATTTCCATTTTTTTGAAACATGTGGAGACTTTATGGCTGGGAACACGGTCACTCTTGTGAATAATCCTTGGTTCACGGTACGCTGTCTAACTTGGGTTCTCCCAGAACCAGACTTGGGGACAAGGATTTGAGAGATGTTCCCAAACTGCATTAGAGGGCAGTGGGCAGTGACACAGGCAAGGAAAGCAGCACCTCGGGCACATGGTCAAGCAGTTATCACTGTGGACAGCAGCATTACTCTCTGGGACAGTTGAGAACACATACTTCCCACTCAAGGTGCGGGCTCTTTATACACTAACCCCCATCCGTCACCTTGTCGAGGCTACTTTGGAGGCTGGAGTTTCAAGTCCTTGCCACTTCCTGGGATCATATCGATGGTGGCCCCATTGTGGTCATTCACTTCGGTGGCCACTACCTATTGACATAGCTGCCATTGCCTAAGCCTGTTATGGCTGCCTCATCAGCAGCTGCCATACATCACCTCAACCACCTGTGCTGACGTCACTGCTGCCACTCTTCACTGTCCATCACGGCCACCATCGATGGAGGTATTGCCATAACAAGAATGCCTTCAAAATGCTTGACTCAGTTTACAAAGTGACCACCTTCCACCCAACCCATTTTGTCCCTTTCAGCCTTGTCCCTAGCTGTGGCTTGTAATTTGCTTTCCCCTCCTGCCTCCAGTCTTCAGTATGGATCCCCAATTCAGAGCTGGCCGCCTCCCATCCACTTTGACTTAGTGCAGACTGCCCTATATTCAGACACCTGGCTTGGCTCCAGGATATGTTGTGAAGGACAGTGTGCTGAGAAATGGCCTCATCCCAGTTTCAGGGCCAGAGGGCCATGCATTCATTTATCATTCCATTGAGAATGACTGTGCATTTTCTGAATTCCATGTATAAGCCCAGCACCTGGGACATGTCACTGAACCAATGCATGGTGCCTTCATCAGGGACTCTAGTGCCAGTCAAGGCCAGGACCACATTGGCTCTCACCCACCCAGGAGCCATTACACGGCCCTCTAGTCATCACACCCTGGAGTTCCTTTGCTGAGTCACCATGCTGTCCTGCCCCAGAGCCTGGAGGTGGGCTTCTCCTTGATGCCTATGACTATTCTGTCCCTCCTCCCCAATGTCTCCCGCTTGGAATCTTACATTCTCAAATTGTACCAGCCCAGCTGGCAGCGGTCATCCACAGACCCCTAGGTCCCTCTCTCATCTTTGACAATTTCAGTGTCTGCATCACTGGCAGCCCCTTCACACTATCTTTGTCATAATTCTTGGTTCAGTACCATGTAATGACCTTCCAACACTACAGGTTCTAAGCCCTTTGGTCTCTTGTCCTCCATTCAGTGTGGGAGCAGCATGATGAAAATATAAGAGCCAAGTTCTTGCAGTGTGCTGGGGGCTGGGATGGTGCTTATAGGAGAGTCAACTCAAATGCCCTAAATCTCAAGGGAAGCGCAAGAAGCAATTGTTTCCTGGGCAACACAATGATGCTTGGGAGAGACCCATTCAGTGTGTGGGATCACGAACTGGGCAGACAGGAGGATGGCTCCGTTGCAGGTCACGTGGCCCATTTAGAATTTGGAAGTAAACAGTGCACAGTGCCCTTGTATAACTAAGGGCCAGGTAAACAAGAACATCTGCTGCCTAAGGTTTGTTACAGGAAGAGGACACACTGGAGCAACAGCAGTGAAGTAAGAATAGGCACCACAATGAAAGGTTAATTCATGGTAAGGGTTCCAGAGTGGCCAGGGACTGGGTGCTTTGTCCTTCTATAAAGAATGAGGCTGGAACTCTTGCCAGTTTTGCTCAGTGGATAGAGCATCGGCCTGTGAACAGAAGGGCCCCAGGTTCGATTCTAGTCAAGGGCACGTACCTAGGTTGCAAGCTCCTCCCAGGCCCGGGCCCTGGTCAGAGCATGTGCAGGAGGCAACCAATTGATGTGTTTCTCTCACATCGATATTTCTGTCTTTCCCTCTCTCTAAAAATCAATGGAAAAATATCCTTGGGTGAGGACTTAAAAAAAAATTATAATGAGGCTGGATACACTTTCTCAAATCGGGAGCCACCTAGAGCACTTTGGAACCAGAGCCCAAAATGGGGGCTCAGCTGGGATGTTTACATTTTGCTGGTCATCTATGCATATTCCCAAAGCAGCCTCAACTATCACCTCGATCCCACAAACCTTCACATCATCCTACACACAACATTACCTCGTCACCATTTGTCTCTTTCTCTGCTTTACCTTTTGTTCAGAGCACGCAGCACATCCTGACTTAATGTCTCTTTCATGCAAACATGCCATCATGACAAGCTCTTTGGGTTGACCACACGCTTCTAGTGCCTGGCCCATAGGAGATACTCAGTACATACCTGATAAAGGAGCCAATGAATGAATTCCTCTTAACCCAATTATAAATTTGATGAGATCCCAATCAAAATTCCAAGGGAATTTGATCAAATGATTCAAAATTCATACATACTAAAATTTAGAATATGTGTATCTTTTGAAACAGAAATTTTATTTGCAGGAAATAATTCAAAACCCGGCTGGAGTAGCTCAGTGGTTGAGCATGGACCCATGAACCAGGAGGTCATGGTTTGATTCCCATGGGAACATGGCTGGGTTGCAGGCTTGAGACAGCTGATCAATGGTTCTCATCATTGATGTTTTCTACTCTCTCCCTTTCCCTTACTCTCTGAAATCAACAAAAATATATATTGAAAAAAGAAACTCCATATCTCTTATTAGTCATTGCCCTTTTTAAAAAAAAGAGAGAGAGAGAATAATTGAGTAAATGTTCAGAGGTCATCACAGAATTATTCATAAAGCAGAAAACAAAATGTTAAATCAATTAATTAGAAGTAAATTATATAATTTATGACATAGCAGGAAAAAAGATACTAGAAGATGTTATTTTTCATAAAGATTTTTAACATTTGAAGTAGAATATATTATCAAACAGAAATAAAACATGATTTAAAAATATAGAAAAGTGGCCGAAACAGGTTTGGCTCAGTGGATAGAGCGTCGGCCTGCGGACTGAAGGGTCCCAGGTTCGATTCCGGTCAGGGGCATGTGCCTTGGCTGCGGGCACATCCCCGGTGGGGGGTGTGCAGGAGGCAGCTGATCGATGTTTCTCTCTCATCGATGTTTCTAACTCTCTCTCTCTCTCTCTTCCTCTCTGTAAAAAATCAATAAAATATATTTAAAAAAATATATAGAAAAGTGTATATTTACACATATGACTAGCATATCTGAATGGGTATGTATAAAAATATGTATAATTATTTCCAATTTAGTATGTGGGCAATCACTTATTTTAAACTTTTTTTTCTACCTATAATCACAAATTATTTTTATAATAATCTACTTGTATTTTTAAAAAGAGAAAATAGAACCTAATCCAATTTCTTTATTGTAAAGATGAAGAAATTGGTCTCAAGATTTAAATTGTGTGGGTATTTGAGTATTGAAGGTGGCGATAAGGAAGTGTGTCCCGTGTAATCCACCTGGAAAGATGAGTTGGTTTGGTTTTGCCTAAAGGTTGGCAGTTTGTTTGTTTTTTCTGAACCAAATTGTGCTTGTAAAGATAAATCTCATGACTAGCAATCAAATGTCTTGCCACAATTCAGAAGTCCACGCACTTGACTAATTGTATCACAGACATTAATGCAGCAAAACACAGACCCACAAATATCTCAGTTTTGTTCCCTCCTTCATCCTCACACACATTTTCTTGTTTCTACATGGGTCTATTCTGCCTTGTTCATTTCTCAGAATAGTTTTAGGACTCTCAATTGCCTTGCTCTCTGCTGACAAATTTATTTCAATTTCCATTCTATTCAACCTCATATGTCCATTCTTTAAGCTTCCTGCTATTCCATTTTCTTTGATTTTCTTCTCTTTAAAATCTCATTCTCACATAGTTGAAGAAAAAATCTATTTTAATATCATATAAAAAGTCACAACTTCTTAAATGGTTTTAGTTCTTATAGTTTTTCATTGTTTGTACTAAATGTTTTACTCAAGTTTCTTTCACCTTATCTTTAAATTTCACATTACTTTCTTTTAGTCTTCTACCTTCCCTTTATCACCTCACTATGGAGTGTATCTCAGAAGACTTGCCTCTGGTTCAGTTCTATCATTCTTTTGTAAAGTACAATTTCCATTTAATTTTTTCCAGGTAATGTTTCTTCAGTCCTTAAGGACTTAGCTCCTTACATGGGCTTTGGTGGGGGTCCTGGAGCAGCCCCCACAGGTCTGACTTGGGTGGGGGTGTTCGGTCCTTCTGACATAGTGAGAATGGAACCTGACTCCTTGCTGTGATGGCAGAGACATCAAGACCCTCACTTCGGCCGAAACCGGTTTGGCTCAGTGGATAGAGCGTCGGCCTGCGGACTGAAGGGTCCCAGGTTCGATTCCGGTTAAGGGCATGTACCTTGGTTGCGGGCACATCCCCAGTAGGGGGTGTGCAGGAGGCAGCTGATTGATAGATGTTTCTCTCTCATCGATGTTTCTAACTCTCTATCCCTCTCTCTTCCTCTCTGTAAAAAAAATCAATAAAATATATTAAAAAAAAAAAAGACCCTCACTTCGGAAATGTTCCTAAAGGCTGTGGCCTCTACTGCTTCCAGTGACGAACTTCTTAAAGGCCTTGGTCTTGGGAAGGCATCGGGAGCAGCTAGTGCAACGAATAGACTGCACATGGCTATGGCCTCTTTTGGCACAACTGTTGTTCCCTCTTTTCTTTGTCATCTTGGAAGAGAGGGTCCCAGAGAGCCAGTTCTACCATTATCATCTTCCTAGTTTCTACCATTCCAACAAGCATTAGAGGTGTCCCTCCTCATCCTGTGGAAATGTACGCATAGCCAGGAAAATGTATGGTATTTGCTTTGCCACTCTTAAGAAGAATATTTTGTATTGTCTTCAATAAACTTTTACCTAAACCTAAGAGTATCCACAAAGAGAGATTTTTGTATCCAAACATGTTTTCCAGGAGGACAAAGTCCATGAAAATGAGATCATATTAAGAATCATTTCCACTTCTGCTGTCAATCATTCAATCGCTTCCTTTTGCTCAGAATAAAGGTCTGAGTGTTCTCTGGCCAACTAGGACTGGGGCCCCACCTGGCAGGACCAGATGTAACTGCAGGACAGAGTGGCACCTGTGAGCTCCCAGGAGCCACACCTCAGGTGTCCCTCCCAGTGTCAGGAGCCCCAGGAGTTGCTACACAGCAAGGTCTGGGGAGGACCAGCGAGTCATGGACACAGGTTCTCTGGACTGACCTGCAAGGAGAGCCCACACCTGCCCTTGCCCAACTCCTGCCTGGCCTCACCTCTCATTGTCTCTGAGCCGCTCTAGGGCCCAAAACCAGGCCCTGAATTGCTCCTCAGGCTCTATTTTGTATTTCTGGCCAGCCTCCTACAGCAGCATTGCCTCCTCTATTACTTTCTGCTCCTGGGCCCAGAGGGAAGGAGAGGATGCAGACATGGCCCAAAGGAGGTGAGGATTAGGGCAGGGAACTGGTCCTGGGTCTTAGCACACAGGGGCACCCTCCTTCCCCCTAATTCCATCCAAGCCCTTTCTGTGCTCAGAGATGGACATCAACAGCCCTTCTTCCAGGAGGTTTTACTTGATGCCACTCCCTTACCCCAGCCACCAACTGGAGGGTTCTCCCACTTCTGTTACCAAACTCTCCCAATAAATGGAAGATGCAGGGAACGGAGCCCAGGAGTGTGCTGGCCAGGGCATCTCTGATTGTCACTCCCCTCCCTTGCCCCAAGAGGGGCCACAGCTGCTCACCTTTTCCTTTTTTTGAGGTTGATTGGATTCCCCTGGAAGACACAGCCAAAGTCCATCAGAAAGAACCCCTTGGCCAGGACCCCTTGTGGGAAACAGGGAAAGACAGGACTAGAACCCAGGCCAGGCTCTGGGCTCCACAGGAGGGGGGACATGGATCACTACGATGGGAAAGATGCCCCAGGTCTCAGGGGAGACTGTGCTGAGAGCTCAGGGTTCAACATGGGGACTCTTTGTCCCCAAAGGCCAATCCTGGTCACCCCAGCTCAGGCCCCAAGTCACCCACCTCCAGATAATCCTTCATCCAAGTCTAGTGTCCAGTGTCTTCAGGAGAGTCAGAAATTTGCCAAGGAAGGGAATACACTGGGCAAACAGGGTGAGGGTGGGCTAAGTCCCTGCTCTCAGATGCCCCACAGACCCTCCCCTGAAAGCCTCCCACCCTCAGCCACCTGACCACCCCAGGGTTCTCATGTGGAGTGGCCCAGGTCCCTTAGGGCCTCCACTCAATTGCCTCCTCCCTCACTCTCCGGGAACTCCTCTTGATCACCTCCCAGGATCTCCTTTGGGCAAATCACAGGGTCAGTGGTCCCAGGCCAGCCCCACCCCCATATCCATCCTGCACCCAGCTCCCCCAGGCCCTCCTCTTGGTCATTTCTAAGGGAGGGCTTCAGGTTCTGTGGGCACAGGAGGTGGGGCTGGAGCCCTTTTGTTACCCTGGCCTGTGGCAATCCCCATACTTGGGGCAGGCAGGAGGCACTCCCCTTGGAGGTGGGGTGAAGACAGAAGGAGCAGCAGGGCCCTGGCATCCTGAGGACAGGCTGGGCTGGTTTGGTGGGGAGGGGAAGGAATCAGGGAAGGATGAGAAGCCCCGCACTGGCACTGCATCGCCACAGGCTGCCAGAACCTCAGCCGCCTGCGAGGCAGGTGTGCCCACTCAGTCACATGGCACATCTCCTGACAGGCTGTGTGGAGAAACGTGCCTCAGAGCCGTGCACCTGAGGGAGAAGAAATGAGACTTAACTGGCTCCTTTCTGCCCTATTCCTATGGATCAAACTTTGCCCCCTGTATCCTCAGGCCAGGGAAATGTGTGGATATTTTGGTTTTAGGGAAATGACCACAGAGAAAGGCAGGCCACTCAAAGTTCTACGAGTGACTCTGTCTTAGTGTGTTTGGGCTGCTATAACAAAAATACCATAAACCGCATGGCTTATTAGCAACAACTTATTTCTCATAGTTCTGCAGGCTGGGAAGTCCAAGATCACGGTGCTGGTGGTTTCAGTGTCTGCTCAGGGCCTGCTTTCTGGCTCACTGACAACCTTCCCTTCACTGGGTCCTCACTTTGTGGAAGGGGCATTAATGCCAGTCATGAACGCTCCACTCTCATGCCCTAAGCACCTCCTGAAGGGCCCACCTCCAAACACCATCACACGCAGCATATGGTTTCAACATCGGAATTTGGGGGGGGGGGGGGGGGCGGCCCACAAGTATTCAGTCCTCTCAGCAAGCTCCTTCTTGGAATGAAGTCTTCTGAGAAGAGGCATTTGGGTTGGCATTCCAAATAAAGAAATGAGGATGTACCCAGATACCAAGACCACAAAGTGCAAGGAGTGTTTTGGGACTCTCAGGAGAGAGGGAGAGAGAGAGGAGAATCTTCAATCAATTGCCCCTTGCATGCCCCCTTACCTGGGATCAAACTGCAACCTAGGTATGTGCCCTGATTGGAAATCAAACTCACAACCTTTTTTGGTGTACAGGAGGACGCTCAACCAATTGAACAACGGGATCAGGGCTCCATTGATATTTTTAACCTAGAGATTCCACGCAATGGGAGAGTAGAGCTCAAGAAAGTTTTCTAGTTTCCATCAATGTGATATTGTAGTTAAATCCACGGAGGGGGGTGGGGGCAGGGTAAAGCTGGGTTTCTTAATCCAGGTCTAGGGATCACCTGGGGGTGTGTCTGTGAAGCTCAGAAATTGCACGCAATGTTTCTGTGAGGGCCTCCATGTATTTCCTGAACTTTTCCAAGGGTCTGGCCCTACAGGGTTAAAGATCACTAGCAAAGAGACAAAATCAGCATGCCCCCTCACTTCCCCAATCCCACTGGGGGAGTGAGCAAAACCAGCCTGAACGTGTGGTAGTTCAGAGTTAGGAGGCAGTTCAGGCTGGTAGTGACCTGACCGGGAGAAGATGCAGAAGCCAGGAAGGTCCTGTCACAATACAGACTCTAGCTGACTTGGTCCTGCTTCTGGGCTCTACGCTGCGCTGGGGAAGGAGGTGGTACCAGCCGGGCGGACTCCAGCACCCTTCCCCGCGGGGCGGGCGGACTCCGGCACCCTTCCCCGCGGGGCGGGCGGACTCCGGCACCCTTCCCCGCGGGGCGGGCGGACTCCGGCACCCTTCCCCGCGGGGCGGGCGGACTCCGGCACCCTTCCCTACAGGGCGTGCAGATGCTGGGACCGCAGGCTGCTGCGCCTCTCGCGAGACCCGGTCCTCAAGGCCCCGCCCCCGGGCCCGGCGCAAAGCAGGACGGGACACCAAAATGGGTACGTCCGTTTGATTTTAGAGCGGGCAGGTAACGCCCGAGGTCCTCAGCCTCAGCTCGCTCTCCCTCTGGAGCAGGGGACGGAGAGGGAATGAAAAGCTGCGGCGGCGGAGGAGTCCCCGTGACCGACTCTGCTGTTGCCCTGGGGGCGCAGCCGGGCCCGCCGCGCCTGACGCGTCCCGAGTTACTCAGGGGAGGGCCCGGCCGGAGGCGCTGCTGGTCGCCGCGTGTCCCAGACCCCGCACCCGACCGCAGCGGGCGGCGCGGGGCCCGAGGGCGGCCCGGAGCCCCGGGCGGCGTGGCCCGGGGGCTGGGCTCTGCGGCGCCCCTTCCCGCGCCGCCCCTCGGCCTCCTTCCGAGCTGAACGCGGTGTCCGCGCGGCCGCGGCTCCGGGCGCGCCCGCCCGTCGGACGGCGCTGGGTGAAGCCCAGGCTCAGCCTTCGGGTGTCACCGACCCCTGAGGGGCCCCGGAAGCGGCCCTTTTGCCCAGACTCGGGCCAGGTGCCTTCGGTGTGCATTTGGGTTCCTCCTGAGCCGCTTTGCGGCTGCCTCTGGCAGGTAGTTCTTGTCCCCAGGAAGCGAGGCCCATGTCTCCATGTCAGCGCATCAGTTTAATGCAGTACTTTCATAGGCGCCCCTGGGAAGTGAAAACATAAGTTGGGGGCTGTAAGAGAACTAAGTATATTAACACAAAGCGGTAATTGTACTGTGCAGATAATTCTATAGTTACTAATTCTGTGACTTCCTCTCAAAGTTTTAATATGCTGGTTATCCCGTTGACTAGAATATAGGAAGACCAGCTGGATTTTGTGTTTTTGTGTAAGTTTTATAAGGCACTGTGGGGTGCACATGTCCTTCTCTGCCAGGGGCTGTACACTGGGTAGTAGACAAAGAAGACATGAGAAGACATAGGCATATAGGAGAGTCTTTTTTTGCAGGTCAAGTAGCCATTGCTAACAAGGAGCTATCAGACAAAACAGTTCTTCAAAGTAGTTTCACACAGTAGCTGTGCCAAGCAGCCCTTGCTAATACAGTAGCAAACACAGGAGCACCCGCTGGTTAGTAACACATTTTTATACTAACTTAGACACAAAGGCTTCTTGCCAAAGAGTGACATCAGTATTTGGGTTATAGTAAGGTACTCCTGCGCAGCGTGTGCAGTACAATCACTGTGTCCTTGCTTAGATTGGCCTTGAACATCCTGATGAGGGTTCCCCTGCTCAGATTGGCCTTGAACATCCAGCGTACTCTGTGAAGTCCCATGTCCCGCGTGGTTCAGGGTTCGGGCTCTGGAAGAGGACCCGCATGCAAATGAAAGAGACAAGACAAGAAATAATTTGGAAATACTGGGAGATCAGGCGGGAGCCCAGCTCAAGAGGAAGGACTCCGCTTGGGCAACGGCCTTGCCATCCTTTTATTCAATTTGGGATACACCTGTAGCCCTTAGGCAGGCAATTTCCAGTAACAGGCAGACTATCTTATCAGTAAGGATTTTAAAAAAATATATTTTATTGATTTTTTACAGAGAGGAAGGGAGAGGCATAGAGAGTTAGAAACATTGATCAGCTGCCTCCTGCACACCTCCTCCTGGGGATGTGCCCGCAACCAAGGTACATGCCCTTGACCAGAATCGAACCTGGGACCCTTCAGTCTGCAGGCCGACGCTCTATCCACTGAGCCAAACCGGTTAGGGCATCACTAAGAATTTACATGACTATCTGGTGGGGAAGTTGCTTCAGCTACCATTGTCTGTTCTAAATAGTGGGTGTACAGCCCTGACCTTTGCCAGAGCTCAAGGGTCACCAGCCTTCCGGGTTCCTTGTCCACACCTCTCTGCTAGTGAATACAATGGGTGGCTTCCCACAGTACTCTGATTAGGCTCCCACAGGCACTATCTCAGTCATGTCCCATGTTTAATTGTTCTCAAAACTGACTTATCAGAAGGAGGAAAAACTGTCATGAATGTGACATAACCGTTATCTCAGGAATAACACTTAATTCAAAGAAAACATAACTGAAACTCTAGAGGAGCTGCATGGCAACCACAAGCTCAGATATTTCAGCCAAGAAAGCTGCTGGTGCCAAAAAGACTTCAGAGGAGAAACAAAGTCAAATTGATGTGAATGCCATTTCAAACACTGTTTTTAAAGGTTATCTAGTGCTGAAATGAATGTTTGTTTTGATTCCTGTTTTTGAGGATTGCAGTTTAACCGTGATGCCACAAAACAGTTTTTCATATAAGTGTTGTCTCTGAGACAGAACTGGCATCCACCTTACACAGTGTCCGAATTTGACTGGCTGTCAGTTACTGTTTGTAGAAATGTCCTGGAAGTAAGGGGTGAGGGCTGTTTCTACCCACAGCTCATCCACTTCTTTGTAGTAATAAGCTAAACTGTAATACATTATGTTAATTCAAAGCTAGAACTGTTAAGTTTGAAAACAAGCCTGACTGATCCATTGCCAGTTATTTTATTCATGCCTTGGTCTTTTGGGTTTGCACCAGAAATTGGAATTGCTTGCAATTATATGTTTAGGTGGAATCAGGCTCAAAATTACTGATGACATTTAATAGTTTCTTAAAGCACAAGTGGTTCAACTTTTGATGAATTAGAAATGATATGTTGTTTTTGTTTCTTTCATTTCAATATGCCAGTGATTTGTTAGGTTTGCTTTTTAAATGGTGTTCCAGCATTTGAACAGAATTGTCTTTAAATGTTGAGAGCCATTTACTATAAAGTAAAACTTGTCTAAATCCTTAAATGTGAAATGTGGAGAAATTAGTGAGTAGTAGTAGGAAATGTAGGATAAATATTGTGGTACATAAGTGCTTGTCTCTCAGCCAAATGGTTTCCTACAGTTGATTTTGTCAGCAACTAAAATGTAGCTGTAATGTTAATTATGTACTGATAGTGTAAGGTAACTATAAAATGATAACTGTAATTACCTGAAAGAGTCAGATCTGGAATGCCCATTGATGTTATTATTACTTGTACACCTACAATGTGATAGGATTGTATGACACTAATCTAAAGATTAATGGCTCTTTTGTAAACTTATGATAATTTTCTTCTGGTATTGATTCCAACAGCTGACCAGAATGTGTTTGAATTCATACAGAAATAATGTTGATATCTGAAACCCATGTCGAACTTCTATGAAGAAAGGGCAACAATGATCGCAGCTGGGGATTTGCAGGAATTTGTTCCTTTCGGTCAAGGCCACTGCAAACACCACCCTAATGCTTTGAACCTTCAACTTCGGCAGCTGCAGCCAGCCTCTGAGTTATGGTCGTCTGATGGTGCTGCTGGCTTGGTGGGATCCCTGCAGGAGGTTACAATCCACGAAAAACAGAAGGTTTTGTTAAGATTCTCAGTTTGTTTTTGAAATGTAGAGAGATGTGATCTACTTGTAATTTAAGGCTACCCAGATGCAACTGAGAAATGAGTATAATGCTATTTCTAGGGAATAGGTTACAGGTTAAGGTTACTAGGGTACAGGTTAAGATTTGGTAATTTTTATCAAAGCTAAAAATAATGACCTTATTGTATTATAGTGCCATGGCTGTTTATTTAGACATATAACTCAGGGATTTATAATGAGAATCACTATGGTTATGGTCCATTTAAAACTCTTTCTTCACTTAGTATATGGGGACCAGATTTCATGTTATTTGATGGTTAGATAGTAGAGTTAGCAATGGTCCCTGCTGCCAAAAATTTAGTTTCTATAGGAGAAAAGAAATGCCACATAAATAGATAAGGTATTAGTTTTTAAATAGGGGAATGAGAAGTAAGTGCATGTTAAACAGACAATCTTTCTCATCTTAATTCCATTTCTGTATCTCTTTTGGGATACCAAAATTTCCGTAAGTGGAAGTCTATGTAGTTAGGAATCTAAACCTTTCTCTACCCTGTCCATTTTGACGGTTGGGACAAGGGCAGGAAGGTGAATGTATATGCAGTTTGAAGCACGGAAATCTGCATGGTGGGTAAGCTCCCCCAGTGACCCATGTGCACTTCACTGCCCCCTCTGCATCACCCCCCGTATGCTTAATATGTCTTTTTAGTCTCCCAAGAATGTTGGTTTAATTTTTGGATATATAGGTAAAGTCTAATTTTTGTTTATTTATGTTTTTGGCAGCATAAAATGGTCATGTAATAATAAAATACTTAATATAGATAATTCTTGAGTAAATTCTCATTTTTGAAATCCTGTAAGATACAGTATAATACATACACCCAGACCCCCTCCTCTGTTAATCAGTGGCACCAAACCTAAGAGTTGGCCTTGAACTGAGTCTTACTCCACAGACAGAGAGTAGGAGACTTGTATCTGGATTGCTATTCAATTTTAATTAATAAATCTTGCTCCATACTGTTGCAAAAGAAATAAAAATAGCGCTTAAACATGTCTTATGTAGGTAAATTTTTAAGGAAAGCTGGCAGTTAAGGAGAGGCAGAAGTGAAATTGGAGAAGTGGATTATGACGAGGAACTCTATGTGGCTGGAAATATGGTGATCTGAAGCAAAGGAAGTAAAAGCCAGGCATTGGCTGTTTACAAGGTCTTTACAGTTGATAGTCCTGTTCAACAGGTGAGTTTATTTGAATTTTAGTATCTGATTGACTATTGAATAATTTTTTTGACATATTTTATTGATTTTCTACAGAGAAGAAGGGAGAGGGATAGAGAGAAACATCAATGAGAGAGAAACATCGATCAGTTGCCTTCTGCACACCCCCCACTGGGGATGTGCCTGCAACCAAGGTACATGCCCTTGACCAGAATCGAACCTGGGACCCTTCTGTCTGCAGGCTGACGCTCCATCCACTGAGCCAGACCAGTCAGGGCTTGAATAATTAAAAAAAAAAAAAGCTTTTATCTTAAAATTTAACAGAAATAATAATAATAAAAAAAGTATAATGATCCCAGTTGCTAGGTATATGTTTTAATATGTAGTGAAGATAATGGTAGGGAAATAAACATTTAATTTATTTTCTATATCATCACTTTTTTACACTGTCCTTTGTCAATTTAATGGTAATGTTTAAACTTACTTGAGTAATTCAATTAGTTATTGTCAAAAAAATTTTATAAGACTTATATATAAGGGTATCCTACCTAATAATAGACAAATATGCAAATTGACCGTACCTTCGCTATGCCTGCGATTGGCCAGGAGGCGCGGGGGGGGCGGGACTTGGGGTGGCCGGGGTGGCCAATTGGGCTGGCGGGACGCTGAGCTCGCGTCGCCAGCGGTGGCTCGAGCTCAGCATCTGTGCCATGGCTGTGCTGTGGCACAGAAGGGGCCTCTGGGCAGCGAGCTCACGTCCCACCGCGGACCATCAAAAGCGGGGGAGCTGGGTGCCTGTCCGCTCAGGCACCAGGCCTTTCAGAAGCCTTCGCCGCGCCGGAGGCTTCTGAAAGGCCTGGTGCACCAGTGGACAGATACCCAGCTCCCCCGCGATCGAAAGCAAAAGCGTGGGAGCTGGGTGCCTGTCCACTCAGGCACCAGGCCTTTCAGAAGCCTTCACCGCGCCGGAGGCTTCTGAAAGGCCTGGTGCACCAGTGGACAGGCACCCAGCTCCCCTGCGATCGAAAGCAAAAGCGTGGGAGCTGGGTGCCTGTCCACTCAGGCACCAGGCCTTTCAGAAGCCTTCGCCGCGCCGGAGGCTTCTGAAAGGCCTGGTGCACCAGCGATCAAAAGCAAAAGCGTGGGAGCTGGGTGCCTGTCCACTCAGGCACCAGGCCTTTCAGAAGCCTTCGCCACGCCGAGGGCTTTTGAAAGGCCTGGTGCACCAGTGGACAGGCACCCAGCTCCCCCGTGATCGAAAGCAAAAGCGTGGGAGCTGGGTGCCTGTCCACTCAGGCACCAGGCCTTTCAGAAGCCTTCGCCGCGCTGGAGGCTTCTGAAAGGCCTGGTGCACCAGCGATCAAAAGCAAAAGCGTGGGAGCTGGGTGCCTGTCTGCTCAGGCACCAGGCCTTTCAGAAGCCTCCGCTGCACCGGAGGCTTCTGAAAGGCCTGGAGAACCAGCCGACAGGCACCCAGCTCCCCCGTGATCGAAAGCGAAAGCGTGTAGGGGACCCTACACGTGCATGATTCAATCATGCACTGGGCCTCTAGTCCTATATAATAAAAGGGTAATATGCAAACTAACTGAGGAACAACCAGGAACCATTGGTCACTATGACACTCACTGGCCACCAGGGGCAGATGCTCAACGCAGGAGCTGCTACTGTAAGGCCGTGACGACCCTGTGGCAGAGCGACGACCCCAAATCAAACGCCGAACTCGAGTCTTGATGCAAAAGCAAGAGGTTTCTTTTATTCAAGCGCAGCGCAGGGACTCACAGGCAGCAACTCTGACAAGAGACTGCTGACCGGAGCCCTGAGCCAGGGTTGATTACAAGCTTTTATGGGCAAAAACCACACGCAGGTGGGGGTGGAAAGGTGGGGGAGATGGCCCGTTCTCGTGGGAACGGAATGCTTTATCTTTAACAGAAAGCTCGTAAAAACAGGAGTTTGCTTTAACAGAAACTAGAAGCCAGGGATGTCTTTAATTTGTTTCAACAAAGACCAGGACATTTACTGATAAGCACTAAAGGGGAGTTCAGCACGCTCTTTTCTGGGAACTGAACTATGCCCACTTAATCTTAACTATCTCTGCCTCCCAGAACAGCCTCCGGAGCGCCAGCCCTGAGAGTGCATCCTTTCATTCCCCCCTTTTCTTTTTGGGGAGTTCCAATCATGGAACTTTTGTAGTATAATAAGGGGACCCATCAGGGTGGATATGAGGGTGGTGAACCAAGGGGATCGGCTGTATCAATTTTTCAAACTATTCTATTGTCCAAGCAAGCAAGTGTGTACAAAAGCCAGAATAGCAGGGTTAAAATTCAAACAGCAGTTTTTATCTAAGTATGGTTGCTATTATACTTCAGTACCACGGTCCCCATCAGTACTGTCCTCACTGAAGTCCAGTTCCCCTCCTGCAGGTGTCGAGTCTCCTCTTGGCCTGCGTGTAGCCCAGGCTAGGGATCTCACGGGTGAGGCTGCTGGTTGCCAGGATCTAGGCCGTTTCCTGGTGCAGGAGCTGGGAGTGGTGTAGCCAGATCTGGGTGCTGTTCATTTTAATAACCGTGGGCATGCCCAGGATAACAGTGTAGTATCCCTTTCAGGTTGGGGTGAGTCCTTGGTCAGTGAACTTCTTTACCTATACCGAGTCCCCGGGCTGGAAGGGATGTACAGGGTCCGCGGTGGGCACTGGCAGTGCATCTCGAACAAGCTTATGGGTGGCTCTCTGGGTATAGAGCCTGTAAGGACTTAAGGAAGGGAATGGTTATGAATTCCAGCTTTCAGTTTCTTCCTGACCCTGGAAAGGAAGCGGTGGGGGGATGTCTATCATATATGATCTCTAAAAGGGGGAAACCCCTACCGGTAAGGGGTACACCTGGCCCATAAGAGGGTGAAGGGCAGGAGGTTGGTCCAGTTTTCACCGGTTTCTAGGACAAATTTAGTTAAAGTACTTTTAGAGTCCTGCTCATGCCTGTCCAGATTCTGGGCCTAAGGCTTGAGCTATACCCAGAAATACCTTGGCTATAAAGGCGGGGCTGTTATCTGATCCTATGACTACTGGCAGCCCGAAGCTAGATATAATCTCCTGGAGTAATTTCTGTGGGGCCCAAATTCTCAGGGCGACCCTCTTACCTTGCTTAGTATTTACCTGTGCACAAACTGTATTTCTAGTGACTATGCTTTTAATTATTTTATCTAAGAGTACCTGCCTTGCAGAAGTTCAGAAGTCTTGGTGATGCTAAGTGGGTAGCCTGGTGTAACTGGGCAACTCACGTCCGACCTAGAGCCTCTGGACCAACAGTCTGTCATCTGGTAGGATCCACCAACCATCTGGTCCTTTGATGGCTTGCTTCTGTTCTGCCAATTTCTCCTCTTGTTTGGTGTAAGAGGGGGTCTGCGTAGGTCCAGGTACGGCAGGGTTACTAAAACTGAACATAACTGCTCCCAACCGTGCTGTCAGGTCTGGGCGAGCTGTTCATACTGCGTCTGTTACCTCTGTGCAGCCCTGCATAGGTTCCTCTGGACTATCATCTGGAAGCAGGCTGGCAGGGTTGGTGGCCAGTGTCTTATGGAACCGGACACAGGGCTGGTCTAGGAGAAGAGCTTGGCACTGGGTGATCTTGGTGTTTGACATCCATCTCTCCAGAGCACCTTGAAGGAGGGCCTCCACACCATGGGGTGTTGTCAGGGCTAGTTCCTGGCCCAGAGTCTACTTATCTGCCTCCTTCACCAGCAATGCTGTGGTGGCCACTGCCCGGAGGCACGCTGGCCACCCTGCTGCCACGGGGTCTAGCCTCTTAGCAACAGGTCTCTTCCAGGGACCTAGAGTCTGAATGAGAACCCCTTTGGCAATGCCCCTTACCTCACTCACGTAGAGGTGGAAGGGCTTCGTGACGTCTGGCAAGGCTAGGGCAGGTACTGAGACGAGAGCCTTCTTTAGCTTCTCAAAGGCCTGTTGTTCCACTTCGGTCCAGTTCAGTGGATGCATTCCCCTAGTACTTAAGTACAGAGGTTTAGCAATCTCCGCGAGCCCCGATATCCACAGGTGGCAGTATCCAACTGCCCGTAGGAATTCCCGCTCCGTCCCCCTCAAAGGATATGGTGGCACATCCAAATAGTTTCTGCAGGAGGTCACGTCTACACAGGGGGTACGGACATTCTGGCATGATCAGAAATGAATGCGTTACCGTGTCCTTTCGAGGTCTACAGTCCTTTTTGATCTTCAAGGAAAACAGGAAATTTGTCCGGTGGCTCCCTGGACTGATGTCTTCTTAGAGGTTACGGGTCCCATCGGCTCTGTCAAGACTGAATAGGCTGCCCCAGTGTCCACCAGGAAACTAACAGGTTTGCCCCCCACTTGTAAGGTTACCCTGCGCTTCTGGGGGCTCAATGGAAAGGAGCCCCAGTCCTGTCAGTTCTCTTCCTCTAAGTTAAAGACCTTTGGAGTCTGAGTCTCCCCTTTTGCTTCTCTAGGTAACCTGCCAGGACATTTTCTCTTGCAGTGCCCCCGCTTCCTATTTGCTGCTGGCCTTTTCTTTCTTTTTACTTTTCTCTGTTCTATCTTATCACATGCACAAACCTTTACAAAAATCTTCACAATTTCAAATTAGCCTTCAAACCTTTCTTCTATGTCCTTCAAAAATGCATAACCATGCCTCAGACCTTCTATTAAGTATTTCTAAACATGTCTAGCAATCAATGTTTCAGTATTGTATGCTAGAAAAGGCAGCGGGGGAGGGAGCAGGCTCTGCAGCCGGTTCCCAGGCTAGCCAGGCCTCTAGCCACTTGAGTCCCAAATGGCCACATTCTTCCTACAGATAATGATCTCAGATTCTGATAAGCCTGAAAAGGGGAATTACTAGCTGTGCCTTCTTTAAGCCCCCTAACAGAACATGGCTTTAAGTCCCCTAACAGAACACGGTGAAAAGTGTCCAAGGAGACGTCAGGGGTTCTTGGGTCTCATTGGGGCGCAGGGGGTCACAAGGGAATTTCCCTTTTCATCGCTGCCTCCAGCAGCTACTCAAAACAACCCCTGGAGGGGATGGACGCTGGGTGGGCAGAGGCAGGGAGCGCGGCGCGGGTCCCAGGTGGCGAAGGAAGGCTCCCACCGAGGCGTTTTCATCTGGCAGTCCACTCTCTGTTCCCATTGGGAAAAGCTCTTGCCTCCTGCCAATGAAGGTGGCATGGGGGGGGGAACCAGTGACCCTTACACTGCAATCAGACTCCCTGACCTTTCTGAAAAGCCCCTCTGCTTGAGTGTGTTTCTATTAAAATTACTGATTTTAAAACTATAACTTAAGAGTTGATACATACACACAAGGACCAAGTGGCCCATAAAATATTTTCCTTTCCTTCCTAAAGATTTTACAATGTGCTGTAATCATTAATTACATCAAAGTTAAATGGCCAATTGAGACAAACACTTCTGAGACCGTTTCTCCACCACTGATTAAGACTGGGTGGCAGCAGGTGTCAGAAATAAGATTCATTCAGTTTTTGAGCTTGCTGGGCAGACTTGGTGACTTTGCCAGCTCAAGCTTCCTTCTTATAAATAGTTAACTTTAAAACTTGGTCCCTGATTTTAATCTCTTGGACCACAATTGTTACAACGTTATACCTTCAAATTAATAAACTTAGACAGAAATTTTGCTAGGCGGGCCGATTCCCCCTCTGACAGAGAGCAAACACCCCTAGGAAAAAAGAAATCCCAGTGGCCACTCAGGGCGATTTGCTATGTGTCAGAGCACCCAGCCTTAAACAAATTAAATGTTTCTTATTTCTTTTTATAGACTTCTATATATGAACAAATAATTATAACCAGGCAGATAACAAAATATCAAATAAACATCTGTCCTTATATCATTTCAGTAAACAAGTATTCTTACATTCTTGGGATCTAAGCAGATAACAGGAATACTGCCTCTAAGTCCCCTGATGGGGGCCTCCTTTTCCTACCGTCGCTTTTTGCCATAGGCCAGTGGGCGGGACCAGTGTGTTGAAGGAAAAGTCATCCTGCAGTCCGGCTCGGGGAGGGACAGGTTACACATAGAGCGTTATTTCAGGAGAGGCAAAACCTTGATAAAAGCTCAGTAATCCAATTACACAGTCAAAGGTTAAACAGGAAGGGAAGAACCACTCAATGTCCTCTGAGAGGATTTTAACAAACTGACAAAACCTTGACAAATCAAAACTCAACAAATAATATCCCAATTATGACAGAAAATATAAGACAAAAAGACAAAACAAACAGTCCTGATACCAACATGACAAAATACAAAACAAACACCTGTTGAGAGGGAGAGCCTCCAGCCCCTTCTGGGGGGGTCCCTCTCTCCTCTCGCAGGAGGAGATTTCTTGTGAGCTGAAAGCCTGGATGGCCTCCTGAAAGAAAAGATTTTTAATCCAGTTACAGATGCTATTAGAATCAGAATGAGAGAGGAAGGGAAAGATCAGGTTGTGTTCTCTATGAGGATCCTAATAACTGAAAACAGCAAGTTAAACAAACGGTTAACGGGGTCTATAAAGAGTTAATAGTAACTTCAGCCTTAGTTTCATGTTGGACTATGATGTCACAGGCAGGGACAGGACCTTGAAAATCTCTTCGCCCTGTGAAGCTGTTAGCTGGGAGTCTCCCAGCACCAAAAGAGATAAGGAAGCTGTAAATAAAAGTTCTTTTGTTCTTTGAAATGTTATAAATGGATATTTTAAAATCAACCTTAGGACTTTAAAATTCAATTTAATACAGTAAATTCACAAATCAGAGCAAACTGAAACCTTCATTTATACAAACAGAGGAATTTTTATTATCTAAGTGGGCTGATTCCCTCTCTGACGGAGAACAAAGGACTCTGAGAAAAAGGTGTCTCAGCAGCTGCTAAAGACCTTTGTATTCCGCCACAGCAGGTCCGCCCCATCTTTAAATAAATTAAAAGCAGAAAGAGACAACAAATACTTTTATATTTATATTTATATACCAAACAATCTGAGTTTTTGACTCCTATTAGATATTTACCAGAGTTTAAACAGTCACCTGATTAATTTGCCTGAGGAAGCTCTATGGCCTCCGGGTGGGGGGGGTTAAGCTCCCCTTTCCACTCACTTGGAGTGGACTGAGTCTATCTCATAACGTCCGTCCAGTAAGTCCACAGAAAGACACAGAAACCAAACAGACAAAGACACCTGGGAACAGCTGGACGATGGCCCTGTGCCAACCAGCGGGAGCGACCCGCTTCGTCCCAGAGTTTTGAGGGAAAGCCACTCCCCTCCAGACGGGGGTTTTTACGCCCCCCAGACGGAGACTACCAGGCGTCCCTGGCTCTCCTCCACCCTTGGGGCGTCCCCCAAGGCTGCAACCTGTGGTCCTCCAGGCACGTCTACCGACTACTGCTCGGTCACTCACTGCTCGGTCACTCTTACGAGTCGCCGAACGGCTGCAAAACCAGAAGTGTGCACACAGAACCAGACCAACTGAAACACAGGACAAAGACAGACAACAATGAACAAAACACTCAGACAACGGGCCCAACGAGACTGAAACAATGACCTAATATAACCAGACGGACGGACTCCCGTCCTCCAGATTGTCCGGCCGGACTTCAATCCGCCCGTCGCCGGACACCCGACGACGACCAATTTTACTCAGTCGTCTCCTGAATCTGGGGCGTCCCCCAGTTTGACAGTTTTTCTGACCGGACTCTAACCGGTCAGAGGAGCCCTCTCCTTACGGAGAGAACAACCTGTCACCAGAACCA
Organism: Cnephaeus nilssonii; assembly: GCF_951640355.1. Classification (NCBI taxonomy): domain Eukaryota; kingdom Metazoa; phylum Chordata; class Mammalia; order Chiroptera; family Vespertilionidae; genus Cnephaeus; species Cnephaeus nilssonii. The sequence continues at coordinate 56,581,566 of NC_137086.1, read as the reverse complement.
GAAATAACCAGAAATACTGAAACAATTATCAGACGAACCGGACAACAGACAACAAAACAACGGGGGCCCCTTTACCTCCAAGGTCGGTTCTGACGTTTGAGGGGTGGTCGATCAATCTCGGTGGAACCTCCAAATGTAAGGCCGTGACGACCCTGTGGCAGAGCGACGACCCCAAATCAAACGCCGAACTCGAGTCTTGATGCAAAAGCAAGAGGTTTCTTTTATTCAAGCGCAGCGCAGGGACTCACAGGCAGCAACTCTGACAAGAGACTGCTGACCGGAGCCCTGAGCCAGGGTTGATTACAAGCTTTTATGGGCAAAAACCACACGCAGGTGGGGGTGGAAAGGTGGGGGAGATGGCCCGTTCTCGTGGGAACGGAATGCTTTATCTTTAACAGAAAGCTCGTAAAAACAGGAGTTTGCTTTAACAGAAACTAGAAGCCAGGGATGTCTTTAATTTGTTTCAACAAAGACCAGGACATTTACTGATAAGCACTAAAGGGGAGTTCAGCACGCTCTTTTCTGGGAACTGAACTATGCCCACTTAATCTTAACTATCTCTGCCTCCCAGAACAGCCTCCGGAGCGCCAGCCCTGAGAGTGCATCCTTTCACTACCTGGTGGTCAGTGCGCTTCCTCAGGGAACATCGCTCAGCCAGAAGCCAGCTCATGGCTGGCCAGCGCAGCAGCAGTGACTGGAGCCTCTCCTGCCTCCGTGGCAGTGCTAACGATGTCCGACTAATGGCTTAGGGGAGTGGGCCTAAGCTGGCAGGTGGACATCCCCCAAGGGGGGCCTGGATTGCAAGAGGGCGTAGGCCGTGTTGAGGGACCCCCCACCCCGAATGCATGAATTTTCGTGCACCAGGCCTCTAGTAAGAATATATTAACACATGATTATATTTGGTTGCATTTGAATAAATAAAAATTAGGTTCATAGTAAAAATACTCGGAGAGTAAGGGAAAGGAAAAAAATCTAATTTGTTGTCATTGAACATGCTTGGGTTGCTGGCTTGATCCCCAGTAAGGGGTGTGCAGGAGGCAGCCGATCAAAGTTTCTCATCGATGTTTCTACCTATCCTTCTCTGAAGTCAATAAAAATATACTAGAGGCCTGGTGCATGAAATTTGTGCACTGGAGGGAGGGGGTCCCTCAGCCCGGCCTGCGCCCTCTTGCAGTCTGGGACCCCTCACTCCTTACCACCCACCTGTTCAGTGCTCCTTACCGCTTGGCTCGCTGCTCCTTAGCACTACTGCGGGGGTGGGAAAGGCTCCTGCCACCGCTGCTGCGCTCGCCATCTGTGAGCCCGGCTTCTGGCTGAGAGGTGTTCCCCCTGTGGGAGTGCAGTGACCACCAGGGGGCAGCTCCTGTGTTGAGCACCTGCCCCCTGGTGGTCAGTGCGCAACATAGCGACCAGTGTTGTGGTCGTTCTGCTGTAATGGTTGTTTAGGCTTTTATTATATAGACTAGAGGCCCGATGCATGAAATTCATGCACAGGTAGAGTCCCTAGGCCTGGCCGGTGATCAGGACTGATCTGTAGGGTGACCGGACGGGGCAATCGGGGACGGGGGGGGGCCCACTGGCACCTGCCTTGGCTGGCCTGGGGCCTGCAGGCCTGGGGCAGCTCCTGCATTGAGCATCTGCCCCCTGGTGGTCAGTGTGCATCATAGTGACCAGTCGTTCCACTGGTTGTTCCACCGTTCAGTCGATTTGCGTATTAGGCTTTTAATATTATATAGATATGTATTTATATTTCATAAACTTATATATAAATTTATATGTATATATATAAAAACTATATATATTTCTAACTGATTAAAAAAATAATAAAAACAAATAAAAATTAGTAATTAAGCATTTGCCCTGCCTTTTTAGGAAGCCTTACAGTTCATCTCCAGTTAATAAAGGAAAACCCTTATTTAAAGAAGAATACCAGCTAATAAATATAGAAGGAATTGTAGAATTTGAAAATCGCTGTTCTGTGTAACCTCTGATTCAAACAAGGATTGTAAATGGGATAGTAATGCTATTGTGTGAAAGGTATTTAGCATGGCACCAAGGTGTTACTCAAAGTGAAGAAACAAATGCATCTCTACTCTGAAGCTGCATATTGTTCTCCACCTCAATAACCTGGTGGGTTTACCATCACTAATATGGGACAGAGGACTCTTTTATACCTACAGCTGTAATGTAGCATGGAGACATGATGCCATCTACTCAGTTTTCTTCTCTAAAATATTTGACATGAATATGTAGACCTAACTTGCAGTTACAGGAATTATAGAGGATCAATTTATAAAATGAGATGAGGAATGGGTGAAGGTATAGATGAAACAAGAACCATTATTGAGAATTATTGAAGTTGGCTGTTGGGGATTTATTATGTTACTCTGTTTACTTTGTATATATTTGAAATTTTCTATAAAAAAAAATTTCAGACAAATCCAGAATATGGGATAGTCTACATTCTGGTCTCCTTAAAGAGTTAGTCATGGAGGGGGAAAAAAGGTGGGGCCTGTTCTAGGTTAAAAGACACTAAAGGACATCACCAAATGCAATATTTTTTGCACCATGTTGAATGAACTTTGATTGAGTCCTGATTCTAGAAAATTGTCTTAAAATAACATTTTGGGGAAAATTTGAAAAAGTTGCAAATGGACTGAATATTAGGTGATGTTAGAAAATTTTTTTCTTAGGCAAGATGGTGGTTTTGTGGTGTATAGGAGAAAATATTTATTTTGGGCAAATGCATGATGAAGTCATGATGTGGGGGGTTTTCAGGTAGTTAACACCCCCCACTCAAATCCCCCACATGCACATAAGCAGATAGGGCATAATATTCACAACTGTTAGATTTATTTATTTATTTTTAAAACATATTTTTATTGATTTTAGTGAGGAAGGGAGAGAGAGGAACATCAATAACATCAGTGGTGAGAAGAGAATCATTGATCGGCTGCCTCCTACATGCCCACTACTGGGGATTGAGCCCGCAACCTGGATATGAGCCCTTGACCAGAATCAAACCCGGGACCAGTCCGCAGGCTGATGCTCTATCTACTGAGCCAAACCAGCTAGGCCTTAATAACTGTTAGGTTTAGATAAACAGGTGTTCACTGTATTGCTTCAACTTTTCTTACTGAATATTTTTAGAATAAAAAGTTTCTGGGGAGAGTAGAATATATTTATAGCAGTTGAATTAATTGTTGGGCTATTGACAAGAGATTTCAAGACTTTTTGACTAATGTTGAATTCCTTAGTGGGAAGCACTGAAATCTTGGTACCTGAACATTGTTTTTTGTGTTTTCCCCCATTAACTGTTTCCTGATGAACATTGTACCCTTCTAACAATATATTGGGAACGATAAACTGAATTACTCCTAAACTTGAGGGCATGTGTAAAAGCATTTCTGTCCAGGAGTGTTGAAGCCAGTGACCATTTTGATGATATTTTCCCCCCATGTAACCATAAGGTTAGTGTAGTTGTGAAAGTGGCATGATGATATCCAACTAGTTCTTTTTCTTTTAAAAAAAATACATTTTTAATGATTTCAGAGAGGAAGGGAGAGGGAGAGAGAGATAGAAACATCAATGATGAGAGAGAATCATTGATTGGCTGCCTCCTGCACAACCCACACTGGGGATCGAACCCGCAACCCAAGCATATGCCCTGACCTGGAATCAAATTGTGACCTCCTGGTTCATTGGTTGATGCTCAACCGTGGAGCCATGCTGGCTGGGCTCAAACTAATTTTTTGCTTCTATGTTTCCATCTTAAATTCTCCAAGGGATGATTGTATGTTTACTAGATTCCATGTATGTGCAGTTAGATGAATTGTCTCTTTTGTCTCCTTTACCTTAAGATTGCTTGTAAATAGAACAGTAAGATTTTTAATTTCAGTCATTTTGGTCTGGAAAACATATTGTTATTTAGTCTTCTTACTATATGGAGGAAGATATTTTAGATTTTGGTTAGGAATCAATACCAGGTATATGTGACTCAGATTTAGTTGAACAAATTAAACAGATAACTAAAATGCTGTATGCAGATAAATTAAAGTGCCATATAATAGCTGTGTGTCCACAGTGTGGTGAGAGACAGGGGGACTGGCTCTGAAGGAAGGATTTCTCAAAGAAATTGCTGATTGACCTGGAAGTTGGGAAAAGAAGGGCATTCTAGGCAGAGGGAATCAGCCAAATGATTTATGGAAAAACATGATGTTTTCTAAGTTCAGAATGGATGTACAGAGGGTTTGGGTGTGAAGAGATGCTTGCAGGTGCTGAGTGGATCCAAACTGAAGGGCCTTGTTTGTACCTGGGAAGTTGGAATTTAAACTATACACAGAAGGAGCCTATCAAGGATGTTAAAATGGAAAGTACACCTTCAGTTCTGTATTTTGAGAAGATATGACTTTGGTGGCAATGTGTAGGATTGGCTGGAGAGTAGAGAGACTGTTGTCAAGGATACTGTTTTATGATAGTTCAGGGGGAAAAGATTGGCTCTGAAGAGAGAAGACAGAGATGAGAGACAGAGCCGAGGGAATGTGCAAGTGGCTAGTGATGTCTGAGACATCAGGAGTAAGGGAGAGTGTGAAAATACTATTGGGATGGGGAAGGGAGTGGGCTGAAAGAGATTAATTGGGGGGGGGATATATAATACTTTCAACAATAAAGATTTTAAAGTAAAAATGAAATACTATCTGCTTTTACAGACTGGGAGAATGGGACTTCATAAAAGGAAGCTGAGTCAATAATAGGTACAGTGTAGATTTTGGACTTTGAGGTGGGAGTGCAGCTCTAATGCCGGTTCTTCCTAACTCAACAACCACAGAACAGATAATTCCATTTATAACCGGACAGAGGGCTTGAATGGACATTTCTCTAAAGATATGCACATGGCCATGAAACAGTGCTCAGCATGTTTAATCATTAGGCAAATGCAAATCAAAACCACAATGAGATACCATGTCCTACCTACTGGGATGAATGATACATAAAAAAATAAGTGAGGATGTTGCAACTGGAACCCTGTGATAACTGGTGGAGAAGTAAAAAATGCCACTGTGGGAAACCATTTGGCTGTTTCTCAAAAAGTTAAACCTAGGCAAGGTGGAGGGGATCAATGGGGGATAAAGGAGGGACCTATAATATTTTCAACAATAAATTTCAAGATAAATTAGGGGGAAAAAAGTTAAACCTAGAGTCACCATATGATCCAACAATTCCCCTTGTGGGTATATATACACAAAAGAATTGAAAGCAGGAACTCAGTCGAACACCAGTGTTCATAGCAGCATTATTCACAATAGTTGAAATTGGAAACAACCCAAGTATGTATGGAGAAATGACTGGATATACAATATATGGTATATGCCTAGAATGAAATATTTAACCTTTAAAATGAAGGAAATCCTGAGATGTGCTACAATATGGATGAACCTTGAGGATGTTATACCCAACATAACAAATACTGCATAATTCCACCTTCATGGGGGTACTTTTCTTCGAATAGGCAAATTCATAAAGATAGCAAGTACAATAGAAACTGAGGGAGGGAGACATGGGGAATTGTTGAATTGGTAGTTTCTGTTTGCGATAATGGAAAAATTCTGAAAATGGATAGCAATGAGGTTGCACAACTTTATGAATGAATGTATTTAATGCTACTGAATTTATATACCACAAAATGGTTAAAATGGTAAATTTTACATGTATATTTAACCACAATTGAAAAACCCATAAAATACCATTAAATAATTTCAAGTAAGTGATTGTTAGGCATGCTAGTGAAAGTTGAATGGCATTTCCTAGTTTATATTTTTGCAAGATGACAGGAAAAGTTTAGTTTTTCTAAAGTTTTTTTTCTGAAGTGAGTCTAGGAATGTCTAAGAATGATAAGATCATTAAGAAATCTGTAGGTTATGAAATAGTTCTTCTGATAATCTTTAGTTTTATACAGGACATAGGGTCGATACAGGTTGAGCCGCTGTTTGAGGTCACTTTTGTGGCAAGGCTTCTATCTAGTAGGTTTTTAAATTTTTGTCTATTCAACATAAAATTTATTTCCACACATAGTTTATCTTTCCTTATAATATTTATCATTAATTTGTCTAATTTTACTTTACCTTGCTTTTTTTGTTCCCCTGGTGCATGTGTTGAGCTGGTGAGGAGATTGTGTGTGTGTGTGTGTGTGTGTGTGTGTGTGTGTGTGTGTAATTATTTATTTTTAAAATATTTCCTTTTGAAAGTATTATAGATGTCTCCCCTCCCCCTTTTTTTAAAATTCTTTTCTTTTTAAATATATCTTTATTGATTTCAGAGAGGGAGAGGGAAAGAGATAGAAACATCAATGATGAGAGAGAATCATGGATTGGCTGCTTCCTGCACATCCCCCACTGGGGATAAAGCCTGCAACCCGGGCATGTGCCCTTGGCTGGAATCGAACCTGGGACCCTTCAGTCCGCAGTCTGACCTTCTATCCACTGAGCCAAACCAGCTAGGGCAATGTCTCCCCTTTTTTATTGTCCCCTTCTAGCTCACCATAATTCCTATTTAGATACTATTTGTTAACAGGCTATTATTTAGCTGCAATTTTCTTAGATAAGCATTTTGTTTTAATTTTAGGCATTTATTATATCAGAGGATAAGTCTGAAAAAGCCTACAATAAGTTTCTTTTTGGAATTTTATTGAACTTTTTGATTCTAAATGTATACCTCTTTTTTTGTTGTTCAAAATAAGGAGACATGAATAATGGTGGTTTTGTCTAAGCATTTTTATATTATTCATTAAAGGAAGAGTCACACATCTCCTGGAGAAGGTGCTGCAGAGACTGTGGGAATGACAAAAAGGGAGAGAGTCCCATGTCTCCTCCTGGATAAGGTGCTGCGGAGACTGTGGGAATGACAACAGGATTTAGAATATCATTGAAATCACGTAGGTGTTTTGATATTCCTTTCATTTTTCAGCATTGTGATTATTTAATTTTTAAAATGTTTTTTATTTCAGGGACAGGAAGGGAGAGGGAGAGAGAGAGAAACATCGTTGATGGGAGAGAATCATCTTTTGGCTGCCTCCTGCACACTTCCTCCTGGGAATAAAACCAGAAACCTGGGCATGTGCTCTGGTCAGGAATTGAACCATGACCTCTTGGTTCATGGGTTGATGCTCAACCACTGAGCCACACCTGCTGGGCCAGCATTGTGATTTTTTTTCTATATTCTTAGATCAACTTAATGTGAAAATGGAACTTGAATTGCTTTAATTGATTTTTTTTATTGTTTAAAGTATTACATATGTCTCCTTTTCCCCCCATCGAACCCTCCCCGATCACTCTCACCCCCCTAATTACAAGTAGGCATGTTTTAAAAATCAATATCTGTTTCTTCTTCTCGGGATTGGGAGTATTTACTGAATTCAGACTACCACCAGAAGGTTGAGCCTCACCTTTTGAACAGATCTTTATGTCTGAGTCCTTTGGAAGTTTCTCAGATAAAGGATGAGGACTTGTCACAGAATCTCAGTCTGGATTCTTCTACACTTCTCTTCTCTCACATATCTGCAATGTTTTTTCTTCTTCACCAGGTCTTTGAGGATCCTAAATTGAATACTCTGATGGGAGAAGGAATTCATTCACTTGTGGACCTCTTAGTTCAGTTGGCAAGGTAAATACTGTGTGTAGAGTGAAAACTTCCAGGAGTGCTCAGGTGACTCAGAAATGGCCTTCTTAAGAACCCAGAGCATTTTTTGTAAAACAGAATTGTTTGAAGATATTGGTTGTGTAAGGGTCTGTGAGTCATCTTTGTCCTAAGATCAGTAGGAAGTCAGGAAACATGTTAAACCCTGGGGGTGATCCGCAGAGCATTTCATGTTGACAAGCTGACTGGCTGTACTGTGGTGGAAGTTCTATAACAATACGTGCTGTGCTGTAACAATACCTACCTTCAAATAGTGCTTTCAGTTCAGAGAATTGCAGTTTAGCTACATGAGTTGTCAACAAGGTCAGGGAGTCATGATCCCCATTTAGTGATGAGAAAACCTGTCCGGGTGTGTTTCCAAGACCAGGACACTTGGCTAACTGTGGGCTCTCTGCTGCACTTGTGCTGTCGCCTTTTGTGTCTTTCAGGATCCTAGTGGATCTACATTTACATGGTTCTAACACTGCACTTTTACAGCCTTGCCAGCATTCTGTTTGGCACTGAATTCTAAAGGTCACACACTTGGGTGTTGTGACCTTGATAATAAAGAAAATTGAATGAAATAAAAATGTCAACATCTGAGTTAAGATTACAGCACATTTTCTAATTTTTGTTATCTTCCTTGAGATACTGAAGTTGAATTCTGAGACATGGCAGTTTTAATTTTTTGATTTCTCTTAGGACAAACCATTATTATCATGAAAATTATCTTGTGATGAAATGATTTCCAACCCTAATCGTGGGCTCTGGTATTTTTCACATATCTTATTTAGTTTTAAAACTTCACAGTTAATTAACTGGTATTTACCCATTTTCTGGAAGAAAATATTGAGGTTCTAGAGATGGTTTGCTGAAGATCACATGGTTAATAAGTAATGGAGGAGAACCTAGACCTTAGTGTGTTTACAGTAGTTTCACCTCCACAAAATGTGTCTAGCAAAAGGAGTTCAGGTTGCACTTATCATATTGGGCACAGGAAAATCCAAAAATAGAATAAAGGGATTCTAGATTTGATTATCTTCTTTCTCACAGGTAAGTTTTTAACTTGGAAAGCTCTATTGATGAATCCCAACTGTTGGGGTAAAATGTTGTAACACCTTCCTTGTTATTTCTGTTTTATATGTTCTTGTTGTTTTAGGGACTTAAAATTGGAGATTTACTTAGATCATAACTACAGGGATTACACAGTGCTTTTCAGAACTACTGAACACGTATGCACAATTGATCGAGGTAAGCATCAGTGTTGTTAAAGATTTTGTGAATAGTATAGTGACATTTGCTTGTATTTCTCTTATGTTTAGACTCTATCATAAACTGGATTCTGATAGTGTAGAGTACAGGCGAGATGATGGGAAGTCAGGTCCTGTTACTTCTCTCGTACTCTCATTCTTGAGGTCCCTTTCTTCCTTTCACCATCTATTTCACTTTCTCTCTGTATGTGAGTCTATGTCTGTCTGACTGTGACACTGACCTGTTATTCTATCTTTAAGCTGAGTCCACACCCTTTTCCATAACACTATAGTAAATCTTGATGTTAATATTTTGGTGTATATATTTCCAGATTTCATTTCTCATTTTAATAATTTTATACTTAATTAGCAGAAAAAATTGAATGTTTCAAAACTTATTTTAAAAATTTATTATATAGTGAGCATCCTTCAATATCAGCATATATGTGTACATATGTATGTGTGTGTATGTATATATATATATATATATATATATATATATATATATATAGTATAGACCTTAGCTAATTATGTATAAGTACATGAATAGATAAGGTCTATACATGCTTTTGATCAACAATTTTACTTCTAATTATTCAAGAGTATTTAATTTAATGGATTATCTAATCTAATAATAGACAAATATGCAAATTGACCGCACCTTCGCTACACCCAAGCCATGCCCACCAGCCAAGCCACGCCCACCAACCAATCAGGACGAGTATGCAAATTACCCCAACAAAGATGGCGGCTAATTTGCATATCAAGACAGCCTCAAAGAAACCAAGAGCTGCAGAAGGGAGTAAAGCTTCAGAGAAGCAAGCAAGCCAGGGGGTAGAGAAGGGAGGAGCGAAGGCAGGGCCGGGGGTGAAGGGAAAAGCAGGCGGGCTAGCCGAGAAGGCGGGGCGGGCGACAAGGGAGGAGCGGAGGCGGGGCCGGGGGCGAAGGGAAAAAAGCAGGAGGCTGGCCGAGAAGGCAGGGCGGGCGACAAGGGAGGAGCGGAGGCGGGGTAGAGTGCACCAGGAAATCCTATTGCAGGATTTTTCCTGCAACGGGAACGCTAGTAGTCTATATAAATAGCTAGGTAATATTGGAAATTATCATTATTTATTATTATACATATACACTTGGGGCGTATTCCTCTTATTAGTTATTTAAGATAATCACCTAGAACTCTTATGACAGCACCAGAGAAGGTTTCCAGCACCGCCAGCAGCTGTCTCCAGAGTGGCTTCAGGTACTGCCTCAGGCCAGGCCAGGCCAGGGCGGGGCCTCTCTCTGGACCAGGCTCTGGCCCCTGAGCAGGCCCTTCCTCTGGCTCTGGAGAGCTCTGGAGCTCCGGGTGTGGACCTGGAGCAGGAGAAAGAGAGAGATTTACTCACACACCTGGCTTTCCCGTGACTTTCCACAGCCAGGAAAGATGCCACCGCCTTTAAGGGAACTCCCGCCCATGAGCCTGCCCTCCCCAGATTATCTGCCCAGGTTATCAGTCCCCCTCACCTTCCCGGGTTGCCTCGGTGGGCTCAAGATGCTCCAGCTCTAGATTTGGGGCGTGGCCCACCAGGTGTGATGCAGGGGAGTTGATGGGCACCAAGGCCTGCTCTGTCTCCTGCAAGGGGAAAGGCAGGGGCTGCCCAAAATCCTGGACATGGTCCAGCCAGGTCCCCACGAGCGAAGCAATGGCCCTGGGGAGAGGCAGGTGGGCAGTCAAGTCAGAATTCCGGTCTTTCCTTCCACTCTGCCCTCCCATGGCACTCTTGTTTGGGACTGAGCCTCTGTGCAATCCCCTCCACGCCACCCCCAACCCCTGTGTGTCTGTTGTGTTTGTAGCAGATGTGGGATCCAGCAGGTTGAACGCAGAGTCTGTGTGAGCCTCTTCTTCCCACTGGCGGCTCTCCTGAAGGTCCTGTACACTGCCCAGCCCAGGCCTCCATGCCCCTGGGCATCTGGGCTGAGGACTGAGACAGACTCCCGAGCAGCCTGCTCGCCACAATCCTGTTCTGAGGCCCGCCCCGGTGGTCAGTGGAGGTGGATGGAGAGAGGGGGCAGGCAGAGCGCGATGGGTGTTGGGGGGAAGGAGACTCTGAGGGACAACTCAGCCCAGCCTCCCCTCTGGGTCTACAATACCCGGGGCCCCATCCTCTGTCCTCTTTGACTCTTGTCCTCCTAGAATAGAAGCCACCAGAGCTCAGGCCTTTCTTGGGAATCAGAAGATGTATAAGATCAGGGTTCCGCCGGGCACTCCCCCACCTCACAGTCCCCACTCTGCTGACACAGGGGGCCCTCCTTCTGGGCCCAGAGACCACTCACTTCATGACTTGGTCCTGCGGCGTGTCACCCCGGTGCTTATAAGGAGGTGTGCCTCCAGAGGTACAAAACACCTTGCTGGCATCAGCTCTGATGGATGGTGGACAGGACCTGTGAATGATGGACAGCGTGACTGCTGGACCCACTGCCTAGAACTGAGGCCCAGGGATCGTGTCTGCTTCATTCCTTGAGTCGGGCAAAGTGTCTCCAAACGTGCTTGCCTGTAGTAGGAGCTTCATACACATTGTCGAGTAAATAAACTCCAACCAGCACCCTCCCATCCATCTGAGTGGGCGTGGGGCCCCTGCTACCCGCCCGAGATCCCCAGTGTGGCTACACCAAGGCCGAGGACCAGCTAGGTGAAATCTCCAACTGCTTGACAGGTTGCTTTCCATGTGCTTTTCCAAACTCCGATGCCACAGGCCGCTGATGGGTGAGTCAGCGTTCTTTCCATGGGACAGAGTGAGATAATTGCCACAAACAACCGGCGCACGTCCAGCAACCCTGCCTGAAGAGCCAGGGAGCAGGTGGGACCTGCCACGGCTTGTCCCCACAGCAGTGCTATGAAGTTTATCCCCCACCACCCCACTTTTCAGAGGAGCATACTGAGACTCGGAAAGATGTGGTGACGTTTTCAAGACTCACAGCTTGCAGTGGGCAGAGGCACGAGTGTGTGCTCACCTAGTTAGCAGCTCTTCGAGGAACTGTTGGGCTCTGGAGAAGGCCAGGGTGGAGACATGGGATAGGTTTCCCCCCGGGAAAGCTGGTACCATGGACGTGGCCACTTGCTCCAAGGTGCCCTCATGGAGGGCCTGCAGCCTGCAGGACTCAGGTAGGTTCCCAGTTACCTCAGCTGCGCACTGGGAGGGACACGGAAGGACATCCAGTCAGCGGCATGACCGTGAATCCCACAAGGATCGAGGTCTGGAGCTCATTCGGGAGGTCCCAGCCCCACAGGGACGTGTGCGAGAGGAGGGACAGGAGTGCCCAGGCTGAACGAGGTTCTAGGTCTTCAAAGTGCCACTTAAGTTCTGTGCATGTTCAGAAAATTGTCACCTTCTAGGCATCATTATTTTTTTTTTCTTTTCTTAGCTGAGGAACAACAAACCTCCTTGTGGGAATAGTGTATATGAAGTGCACGGGCCCTGTGAGTCGTCTAGAAACCTCCCCGTTATAGAGATGAGAACACAGAGGCTTAGGGATATGAAATGTCCGGTGAAGGGCATGCAGGTCAGAACTGGGACCTGTCCTGCAGGACATCCCCTCGCAGGTACTGGAGACTTCATCTGCTCCCGACATGGGTGGAAAGGGTGTGGGAACCTTGTCCCTCCCCAGCGTGGGAACAGTGTACCCAGTTGACATGGCCTATGACAACCATTGACTTCAAAGGAGAAAGTTATATTTCATCCTTTTACACTCAAGGGCATTTTAAGACCGTCATTATGGAGATCCCAGATCCTGCCAGGTGGCAAATGCTTGGAGACTGCAGACTGGAGAAAGGTGATCACCAGGCAGTAATCTGAGCAGAGGACTCGGGAAGGAGGCAATGTATGTGGTGGCAGAAAAGTGACAGGTGACTCAAAGTACCCATGAGGCAATTGCCAATGAAGGAACACTGTGATTGAGTTGGACAACCTGGCATCGGACAGGTGAACATTTCAGTGAGTGAGAAATCCCCGGGCCAGGCCTGCAGCAAGGCAGCAGCCATCATGAGAAACTGCTTTTGGCTATGTCCCTGCTACAGCCCTTTGGATTTGGAATCTGCCTGCAGCCGTTCAAAGTTTACATGTGCACGTCCTTCAACCAGCAGTGGGCTTCCATCTCCAGCTGAGGACATCACACGTACTGTGGTCAGAATTGTGTCCCTCTAATCCCATGAATTTGCAACCCCTAGAACTTCATTATGTGTCCGCATTTGAGTTTTAGTCTTCAAGCAAATAATTAAGGTGAAGTGAATTCAGTGGTGTGGGTCTTAATCTAGTCTGACCAGTGTCCTTGGAAGAGGAGGGGAGGATACATGGCAGTGCAGAAGGGAGTCCACGTGACACAGAGCGAGAAGACGGCCATCTACAAGCTGAGGAGAGACCCCTCAGGGGAAACCAGCCAGGCTGACAGCCTCCTGTCTCACTCCTAGCCTCCGGAATAGTGAGAAAATGAATGTCTGCTGCTGACACCACCCAGTGTGGTCCTATGTTACGGCAGCCCGAGCAACCTAACACAGTCCATTCCGACACCCTTCATGAAGTGTTCCAGGCAGCGCTGCTGATATGGCAGCCGAACTGAATCGGGCCCATGTCCAACAGCACTGAAGGGCTGCATCGCCGGGGCAAGGACATCTGCTATTGGCCAAGTTCTGCAAGGACTGTGGACTGAGGGGCAAGGGTAGTTTCAACAACAAAATCAGCGAAATGCCCAAGCGCTCATGGAGTCTACTGTGAAGTCAAACCACATCTCTCTCTCATATTTCTACAAATATGTGAGGAGTGTCTTTCTACCCTCCCATGTAGCTGGAGGGAGGAGTGGGGGTCCGGATTCCTTTGTCATGGGGCTGTGGGACAGTCTAGGGAGAGTCCTGGGAGGGTCCCCGGGGAGTCCGCAGATTTGCGTGTGGGTCTGGGCACTGCCAGGTCGTCTTGGGGTTGTGGGTGTAGAGACCCTCGAGGCCAGCTCTCACCTCTGACAGGCACTGGACTGTGTCGTCAGCCTGGTGCACCTGCACCCTGACCCGGTAGGTGGTGTAGTCGGGTCCAAGGGCCAGCACCTCCATGATGTCCTCCTGGGAGCTCTGCAAAGACAGAGTGGGTACTGAGCCAGGAGGCATCAGGAACCTTCCACCCAATGTGTGGTCCTGTGTCATGGCAGACCTCGTCTGTTAGGACACAGTGAGGATGTTCCTGGCAGCCCCGCTGAGCTAGCAAGCATTGATTTGTGTCAAGGTCTAGCAACAGTGAAAGCCTGAATCACTGATGAAAACTATGCCCTTGTTGGAATGATATGGAGTTGGGTAAGGCCACAGCTCCTGACCTGGCCGCACTGCAATGGTTTGTCGTCCTCTGTGAGGTGATAGGTTGCAGAGAAAAGTATTCAAGACCTTAATCCCTCCCTTGCCCCCAACCCTCTTTTTTTTTTTTTTTTTTAAATACACAGCACTATCAAGTGGGATGATGTTTAAGGCTTGGGGAAGGTCTACAAGGACAGTGGAGCTGGGACTGGTCCACAGGTTACTTGGGGCAGGGAGTGAATCAACTGAAAGGAGCATAAGGCAAAGACAGCAACAAATGCTTCCTCTGTGATCCCAAGAAGCACGTGAAGAAAGATTGCTTTTCTCCCCTACCTACCAGGAAGCTGGTCGGGAGGACTGAAGGTGCAGGTTTCTTTGGGAGTGGGTCTGTGAGATCTTTGAGGCCCCTGATTTGAGTCTGACTCCTGGTCCCACCCCAGTCACCTCAGGGTCCTGGGTGTGGGCCAGCTCTCACCTCCGTTTGGCACTGGTCGGTTTTCCTGGCCTGACGCACTTGTCCTTTGTACCCGTTGATGGCATACGTGAACGTGTCAGCCAGCTCCTCTACGATGTCCTTGTTGGAGCTCTGCAAAGACAGAGCCCCCACCGGACACAAGGAGGCCTCAGGGGCCTGCCTGTGAAGTGCCAGTGGGGCAGATGCCCGCCACCCATTCTGCTCCCCAGATCAGATCAGGCAGAGAGGGGTATCTGCAAAGACCTCCAGGCAGGGAGTGAAGTTGATGACCCCCTGAATAGCCCCCCGACCCACCCTAACAGGCGGATAGCAGATCTCCGAACCCAGCACTCACATGACACGCCCTCCAGGCTTCTGACACCTACCAACCTGCTCCTGCCCAGGATGTGCGTCCCTCATCCCACGCTGTCCCTCACCATCACGGACACACACACACACACACACACACACACACACACACACATACCTGGGATGAGGGGTAAGAGGTGTGGGGCTGCCCAGGTGTGACCCCAGCTGGCGCCTGACCTGGATGGGCCTGGCCTGGGCTGCCCTCGGTTACCTGTGGGTGCCTCCTGCCAGAGGGCAAGGGGGATCGGTGGTGGCGCTTGCGCCTATTTCTACAGCAACAGAAACATCTCTCAGCCTGGGCTTTCTTCTGCCCAGAGCCTCGGAAGAACGGGAAGCAACACAGAGACATCCTCGTCTCCTGACCCTCCCCACTCAAGTGAGCTGGAAAGGCAGTTGTCTCCAGAATGTGGGTACCTGGTTACCACGGTTCCAATTTCTCTCAGTAAGGAAGTGAGGTCACCCCTTCAAGGTTCCACGACCTGTGCCCCTTCCTCCAATCAGAGCCACCCAAAGGCCCCTGTGGACTGTTGGCCTCTCACCCTCCTGGCCCATGTTATCTCCATACCTGTACACCAATACCCAGTATCCAGCACAGCCCTCTGCCCAGCTCTCTGGGAATGTGCGAGGCACCCCGGCTTGGGAGGGAAAGCTGTGTTCACACCTCCTTGTCCTTACTTGTTCTGTGCCCCGGAGAAGCCTCTGTGCCTCTCAGGGAGTCCCCCAGTCTGCAAAGCTGGCCCATGAGGAGGATGCTGGACGCTATTTCCATAGGAAGTCATCAGGTGTAGATGAGACAAGGCCCCTAACACCTGTGGGCTGGCCTCCCAAAAATCTGATGAGCAAACATAGAGGTGGAAGCGTGACAAGAATGAGTGGGACACAGAATGGGACACTAGACAAAACAGGCCCGAGGTCCAGCCTGAGATCTCAGGAAAGTCACTGCTCATGTCGGCCTCATTTTCAAGTCTGCACCTTTAAGGGTTTGAAATGACAGGAAATTCAGAGATTGTCACTCACTGGCCCAAAACCTCGCAGTGGTGTCCTTTTACACGTAGCATCAGACCCAGTGCCTTAGGTGGGCCCAGGTGTTAGGGGCCTTCACAGTGGCTTTAAGTGAGTCCAGCCTCCTGGTGGGAACATCCTTGTGTGTCCGCCGAGAGCTCAGTAACTGGCTGCTGAACAACGTAGCGTACAGCCCAGGTGATGGGATGTCAGGTCCTGTCACTTCTCTCGGACTCTCATTCTTGAGGTCGCTTCCTTCCTCGCAGCCTCTACCTCACTTTGTCTCTATATGTGTGTGTGTCTGTGCCACTGAACTGTTGTTCTGTCTTTGAACTGAGTCCACACCCTTCTCCTTACCACTTTAGTAAATCTTGGTTTTGGTAAGTTCTCCCCTTGGTTCTTAGAGTCTCTTGTTCTGAGAAGAGAGACGGCACCTTTGGCTACTTTATTGTTACTTCTAGACCTAACCTGTCGAGTCCCATGAGTGTGATAGCTTTCAACCTTGCCATTCCTGATACAAGGATTCTAGTGTGAAGCCATCAAGGTTAGCACCCAGAGTCCTAAGCCCCATTGGCCTCAGGGCCTCTTGATACCATGTGTTCTCTCTGACCAGTCAATTCTAGTATGGCTGGGTCCCTAACCATTCTCTACCAGCAGCCCGAAGGATCTTTTGAAAATGTAAATGTGATCATGTCTCTTATGGGAACTAACAGTGGTTTCCTATGGCCTTGAGAATCAAGTCCAAAATCCTTAGTGTGTCCGTCCAGGCCCTCCGTGACGTGACCTTATCTTCTTTTCCAGTTTTGTCTCCCCCTCGCCCCTTTTCTCTGGTCACACTTTTGAGATCCTCATTGGCATCACACTCTCCCAGCCCTGCTTAGAGCTGTGTCATGCCCCGTGTCCCAACGTTTCCCTCTGGGGTCGTTGGAAGACTGGTGTTCTTTCAGGCATCTCTCATCTTTCCTCTGTCCTCCTCTCTGCTTCCATACTTGTGTTTGCTATACCATGAAATGCTACAAGCTTGTCCACCCTCAGGAGTTTTAAGGATCTCATTCAGTGTGGAAGCTGAGAATTATAAGCAGCAGAATACTGATGAAACACAAGTAGGGATTTGTTTTTCTCACAAAATGACCAATCCACAGGTAGGTGGATCCAATATTGAATTCAGCTGCTCAATGATATCAGGGTAAGCTGCCAGCAACAAAGTGGCGGCAACAGCTCCCAGCATCCAAGAGAGGAAAAAAGTTCTCACTTCCCTATTGTGCTTTCTATCAGGAAGGAAAATAGTGTCTCAGAAATCAATTATGAGACCCTTGCATGAACCCTTGGCCAGAACAGGCCAAATTGCAAGGGACATGGGGTCGTTTAGTAGCAAAGTGCTCCTGAAGGAGGTGCCTCAGCCCTGGAGGAGGAGGAGAAGAACGAGGAGGAGGAGGAGGAGGAGGAGGAAGAGGAGGAGGAGGAGGAGGAGGAGGAGGAGGAGGGAGGAGAAGGGAAGGGCAGTTGGGAAGTGTCTGATGGTGAGCTTCCTGTTTCTGCTGTGAACACTACTGGCCCCATACATTTCTTCTGTGTGGAGGTGTGGAGGAAAGGTGTCCCGAGATTCAGGGATGACTGTTTTCAAATCTGTTTCTAGTGTCTTGAAGTACTCTGTCTAATAGGGCCCACATTATCCATACGTAACTTTTAAAAAATATATGTATTTATTGATCTCAGAGGGAGGAAAGGAAACAGAAGGGAGAGAGAGAGAGGGGTGGGGGGAGAGAGAAACATCAGTGATGAGAGAGCCTCCTTGATCACATAGCCCCTAGACTGCAACCCAGGTATGTGCCCTGACTGGGAATGAAACTGGGACTTCCTGGTTCAGGGTTTGACGCGCAACCATGGAGCCACAGCAGCCTGGCCACCACATATCACTTTTTTAAATTAAACTTTCATTAATTCAAATTAAGTAAAAGTTAAAATTCACTTAGACATTTAGGTTTCTCTTGTTGGATACCCAAGGAGGAGTGTTGGCTTGGTGTATAGACCAGCTGGTTTCCTTTGAAAGCAAGTATGAAATGAAAGAAAGGAAATGTGTCTCCCCTCAGAGCAAGAGTTTTCAGGTGGGAATGATGAGCTTTGGATGATTGGGCCACAGCACTGCGTGGATCGGTCTTGCACAGCATGCCTCCTTTTGAAATACTCACCTACTAATGGCATTCCCTTTTCCTTTTCTGCTTAAAAGTGTTTGACACAATGGTTTTAATTTTAATGATAGATTGTTCCAGTGGTGACAGTGAACTGTGGCCCTTCCGGTAGAACCAGGGCTGCGTACCATGTTTCCGTCCCGCCCTGTGCCAGTGGAACCGTTGCCTCTTCCTCAGATGAGTTACACTGGTGAGTTAAATTCTGGGCTCACTGGGGAAGGAAAATGATTAAGGAAGTGTTTAGTGGAGGGAGTTGTTTTGAATTATTCCTGTTGCAACCAAAGCAATGCTCTTTCTATCCCTAGTGGTTTTAAATATTGTTCACGTGTAGTGTAGTGGTTGTTGCTGCTCAAGTAGCAAATCAAGCTAAACACTGAGTGAAGTGGAATGCAGCCCAGTGAGTAACTTTTGCTTTTAATGAGAGCGTTTCAAGATATAAATTGGCACTTGGGAAAGTTTGGAAAGATATTATTGAGTCTGGCCAGTGTTGCACAGTGGTTGAGTCAGGTGCGCCTGTGAAGCAGGCAGGAGTTCACGGTTGGCTTGCTTCCGGGTCAGGGCACGTGCCCGGGTTGCAGACTGGATCACCAATAGGGGTCGTGAAGGAGGCTGCCGAGGAATGATTCTCTCTCATCATTTACGTTTCCCTCCCCTTCGCTCTCCCTGAAATCAATCCAAGTATATTTTTAAAATATTTATTTAGCCTAGCCCTGGCTGATGTGGCTCATTTGGATGGGCATCTCCCCTTGCACTGAAAGGTTTCCGGATCAGTTCCCAGTAGGGCACGTGGCAGGGTTTTGCGGTCAGTTCCATTCGGGGGTGGGCAGGAGGCAGCTGATGCACCTTTCATCGATGTTTCTCTGCCTCTCCATTCCTCTGTCTGCTGCCTATTTATATATTGGATATATGATCCTTGTGTAAAACCTGAAACTATACGTAAGGAAATGAGAAGAAACTGTCACTTCTAGAAGTTTGACTTCCTCCAGTTCACCAGTGTTCACATTTTGATGCATATATTTCCAGATTTCCTTTCTCCATTTTATCAGTTTATACTTAATCATCAGAACAAATTAAATGTTTCAAACATTATTTTACCACTGTATTATGCAGTGAGCATGCTTCCATGGCAGCATATATGTGTACACATGTATGTGTGTGTATGTATATATGTATGTGTGTACACATATATATGAAATTAGGTATATGTACGTGAATATATAAGGCCTACACGTGTTTAGAATCAACAATTTTATTTCTATTTATTCAAAAGAGTATTTAATTTAATGGATTATTGTCTACATAAAAAGCTAGGTATTATTGGAAATTATCATTATTTACTATTATACATATACAGTTGGGGCGTATTCCTCTTATTAGTTATTTAAGATAATCGCCTAGGACTCTTATGACAGCACCAGAGAAGGCTTGCAGCACCGGCAGCAGCTGTCTCCAGAGTGGCTTCAGGTACTGCCTCAGGCCAGGCCAGGCCAGGGCGGGGCCTCTCTCTGGACCAGGCTCTGGCCCTGAGCAGGCCCTTCCTCTGGCTCTGGAGAGCTCTGGCGCTCCGGGTGTGGACCTGGAGCAGGAGAAAGAGAGAGATTTACTCACACACCTGGCTTTCCCGTGACTTTCCACAGACTGGAAAGATGCCACCGCCTTTAAGGGAACTCCCGCCCATGAGCCTGCCCTCCCCAGATTATCTGCCCAGGTTATCAGTCCCCCTCACCTTCCCGGGTTGCCTCGGTGGGCTCAAGATGCTCCAGCTCTAGATTTGGGGCGTGGCCAACCAGGCGTGATGCAGGGGAGTTGATGGGCACCAAGGCCTGCTCTGCCTCCACCAAGGGGAAAGGCAGGGGCTGCCCAAAATCCTGGACATGGTCCAGCCAGGTCCCCACGAGCGAAGCAATGGCCCTGGGGAGAGGCAGGTGGGCCGTCAAGTCAGAATTCCGGTCTTTCCTTCCACTCTGCCCTCCCATGGCACTCTTGTTTGGGACTGAGCCTCTGTGCAGTCCCCTCCACGCCACCCCCAACCCCTGTGTGTCTGTTGTGTTTGTAGCAGATGTGGGATCCAGCAGGTTGAACGCAGAGTCTGTGTGAGCCTCTTCTTCCCACTGGCGGCTCTCCTGAAGGTCCTGTACACTGCCCAGCCCAGGCCTCCATGCCCCTGGGCATCTGGGCTGAGGACTGAGACAGACTCCCGAGCAGCCTGCTCGCCACAATCCTGTTCTGAGGCCCGCCCCGGTGGTCAGTGGAGGTGGATGGAGAGAGGGGGCAGGCAGAGCGCGATGGGTGTTGCGGGGAAGGAGACTCTGAGGGACAACTCAGCCCAGCCTGCCCTCTGGGTCTACAATACCCGGGGCCCCATCCTCTGTCCTCTTTGACTCTTGTCCTCCTAGAATAGAAGCCACCAGAGCTCAGGCCTTTCTTGGGAATCAGAAGATGTATAAGATCAGGGTTCCGCCGGGCACTCCCCCACCTCACAGTCCCCACTCTGCTGACACAGGGGGCCCTCCTTCTGGGCCCAGAGACCACTCACTTCATGACTTGGTCCTGCGGCGTGTCACCCCGGTGCTTATAAGGAGGTGTGCCTCCAGAGGTACAAAACACCTTGCTGGCATCAGCTCTGATGGATGGTGGACAGGACCTGTGAATGATGGACAGCGTGACTGCTGGACCCACTGCCTAGAACTGAGGCCCAGGGATCGTGTCTGCTTCATTCCTTGAGTCGGGCAAAGTGTCTCCAAACGTGCTTGCCTGTAGTAGGAGCTTCATACACATTGTCGAGTAAATAAACTCCAACCAGCACCCTCCTATCCATCTGAGTGGGCTTGGGGCCCCTGCTACCCGCCCGAGATCCCCAGTGTGGCTACACCAAGGCCGAGGACCAGCTAGGTGAAATCTCCAACTGCTTGACAGGTTGCTTTCCATGTGCTTTTCCAAACTCCGATGCCACAGGCCGCTGATGGGTGAGTCAGCGTTCTTTCCATGGGACAGAGTGAGATAATTGCCACAAACAACCGGCGCGCGTCCAGCAACCCTGCCTGAAGAGCCAGGGAGCAGGTGGGACCTGCCACGGCTTGTCCCCACAGCAGTGCTATGAGGTTTATCCCCCACCACCCCACTTTTCAGAGGAGCATACTGAGACTTGGAAAGATGTGGTGACGTTTTCAAGACTCACAGCTTGCAGTGGGCAGAGGCACGAGTGTGTGCTCACCTAGTTAGCAGCTCTTCGAGGAACTGTTGGGCTCTGGAGAAGGCCAGGGTGGAGACATGGGATAGGTTTCCCCCCGGGAAAGCTGGTACCATGGACGTGGCCACTTGCTCCAAGGTGCCCTCATGGAGGGCCTGCAGCCTGCAGGACTCAGGTAGGTTCCCAGTTACCTCAGCTGCGCACTGGGAGGGACACGGAAGGACATCCAGTCAGCGGCATGACCGTGAATCCCACAAGGATCGAGGTCTGGAGCTCATTCGGGAGGTCCCAGCCCCACAGGGACGTGTGCGAGAGGAGGGACAGGAGTGCCCAGGCTGAACGAGGTTCTAGGTCTTCAAAGTGCCACTTAAGTTCTGTGCATGTTCAGAAAATTGTCACCTTCTAGCCATCATTATTTTTTTTTTTCTTTTCTTAGCTGAGGAACAACAAACCTCCTTGTGGGAATAGTGTATATGAAGTGCACGGGCCCTGTGAGTCGTCTAGAAACCTCCCCGTTATAGAGATGAGAACACAGAGGCTTAGGGATATGAAATGTCCGGTGAAGGGCATGCAGGTCAGAACTGGGACCTGTCCTGCAGGACATCCCCTCGCAGGTACTGGAGACTTCATCTGCTCCCGACATGGGTGGAAAGGGTGTGGGAACCTTGTCCCTCCCCAGCGTGGGAACAGTGTACCCAGTTGACATGGCCTATGACAACCATTGACTTCAAAGGAGAAAGTTATATTTCATCCTTTTACACTCAAGGGCATTTTAAGACCGTCATTATGGAGATCCCAGATCCTGCCAGGTGGCAAATGCTTGGAGACTGCAGACTGGAGAAAGGTGATCACCAGGCAGTAATCTGAGCAGAGGACTCGGGAAGGAGGCAATGTATGTGGTGGCAGAAAAGTGACAGGTGACTCAAAGTACCCATGAGGCAATTGCCAATGAAGGAACACTGTGATTGAGTTGGACAACCTGGCATCGGACAGGTGAACATTTCAGTGAGTGAGAAATCCCCGGGCCAGGCCTGCAGCAAGGCAGCAGCCATCATGAGAAACTGCTTTTGGCTATGTCCCTGCTACAGCCCTTTGGATTTGGAATCTGCCTGCAGCCGTTCAAAGTTTACATGTGCACGTCCTTCAACCAGCAGTGGGCTTCCATCTCCAGCTGAGGACATCACACGTACTGTGGTCAGAATTGTGTCCCTCTAATCCCATGAATTTGCAACCCCTAGAACTTCATTATGTGTCCGCATTTGAGTTTTAGTCTTCAAGCAAATAATTAAGGTGAAGTGAATTCAGTGGTGTGGGTCTTAATCTAGTCTGACCAGTGTCCTTGGAAGAGGAGGGGAGGATACATGGCAGTGCAGAAGGGAGTCCACGTGACACAGAGCGAGAAGACGGCCATCTACAAGCTGAGGAGAGACCCCTCAGGGGAAACCAGCCAGGCTGACAGCCTCCTGTCTCACTCCTAGCCTCCGGAATAGTGAGAAAATGAATGTCTGCTGCTGACACCACCCAGTGTGGTCCTATGTTACGGCAGCCCGAGCAACCTAACACAGTCCATTCCGACACCCTTCATGAAGTGTTCCAGGCAGCGCTGCTGATATGGCAGCCGAACTGAATCGGGCCCATGTCCAACAGCACTGAAGGGCTGCATCGCCGGGGCAAGGACATCTGCTATTGGCCAAGTTCTGCAAGGACTGTGGACTGAGGGGCAAGGGTAGTTTCAACAACAAAATCAGCGAAATGCCCAAGCGCTCATGGAGTCTACTGTGAAGTCAAACCACATCTCTCTCTCATATTTCTACACATATGTGAGGAGTGTCTTTCTACCCTCCCATGTAGCTGGAGGGAGGAGTGGGGGTCCGGATTCCTTTGTCATGGGGCTGTGGGACAGTCTAGGGAGAGTCCTGGGAGGGTCCCCGGGGAGTCCGCAGATTTGCGTGTGGGTCTGGGCACTGCCAGGTCGTCTTGGGGTTGTGGGTGTAGAGACCCTCGAGGCCAGCTCTCACCTCTGACAGGCACTGGACTGTGTCGTCAGCCTGGTGCACCTGCACCCTGACCCGGTAGGTGGTGTAGTCGGGTCCAAGGGCCAGCACCTCCATGATGTCCTCCTGGGAGCTCTGCAAAGACAGAGTGGGTACTGAGCCAGGAGGCATCAGGAACCTTCCACCCAATGTGTGGTCCTGTGTCATGGCAGACCTCGTCTGTTAGGACACAGTGAGGATGTTCCTGGCAGCCCCGCTGAGCTAGCAAGCATTGATTTGTGTCAAGGTCTAGCAACAGTGAAAGCCTGAATCACTGATGAAAACTATGCCCTTGTTGGGATGATATGGAGTTGGGTAAGGCCACAGCTCCTGACCTGGCCGCACTGCAATGGTTTGTCGTCCTCTGTGAGGTGATAGGTTGCAGAGAAAAGTATTCAAGACCTTAATCCCTCCCTTGCCCCCAACCCTCTTTTTTTTTTTTTTTTTTTTTTTTTTTTTTTTTTAAATACACAGCACTATCAAGTGGGATGATGTTTAAGGCTTGGGGAAGGTCTACAAGGACAGTGGAGCTGGGACTGGTCCACAGGTTACTTGGGGCAGGGAGTGAATCAACTGAAAGGAGCATAAGGCAAAGACAGCAACAAATGCTTCCTCTGTGATCCCAAGAAGCACGTGAAGAAAGATTGCTTTTCTCCCCTACCTACCAGGAAGCTGGTCGGGAGGACTGAAGGTGCAGGTTTCTTTGGGAGTGGGTCTGTGAGATCTTTGAGGCCCCTGATTTGAGTCTGACTCCTGGTCCCACCCCAGTCACCTCAGGGTCCTGGGTGTGGGCCAGCTCTCACCTCCGTTTGGCACTGGTCGGTTTTCCTGGCCTGACGCACTTGTCCTTTGTACCCGTTGATGGCATACGTGAACGTGTCAGCCAGCTCCTCTACGATGTCCTTGTTGGAGCTCTGCAAAGACAGAGCCCCCACCGGACACAAGGAGGCCTCAGGGGCCTGCCTGTGAAGTGCCAGTGGGGCAGATGCCCGCCACCCATTCTGCTCCCCAGATCAGATCAGGCAGAGAGGGGTATCTGCAAAGACCTCCAGGCAGGGAGTGAAGTTGATGACCCCCTGAATAGCCCCCCGACCCACCCTAACAGGCGGATAGCAGATCTCCGAACCCAGCACTCACATGACACGCCCTCCAGGCTTCTGACACCTACCAACCTGCTCCTGCCCAGGATGTGCGTCCCTCATCCCACGCTGTCCCTCACCATCACGGACACACACACACACACACACACACACACACACACACACATACCTGGGATGAGGGGTAAGAGGTGTGGGGCTGCCCAGGTGTGACCCCAGCTGGCGCCTGACCTGGATGGGCCTGGCCTGGGCTGCCCTCGGTTACCTGTGGGTGCCTCCTGCCAGAGGGCAAGGGGGATCGGTGGTGGCGCTTGCGCCTATTTCTACAGCAACAGAAACATCTCTCAGCCTGGGCTTTCTTCTGCCCAGAGCCTCGGAAGAACGGGAAGCAACACAGAGACATCCTCGTCTCCTGACCCTCCCCACTCAAGTGAGCTGGAAAGGCAGTTGTCTCCAGAATGTGGGTACCTGGTTACCACGGTTCCAATTTCTCTCAGTAAGGAAGTGAGGTCACCCCTTCAAGGTTCCACGACCTGTGCCCCTTCCTCCAATCAGAGCCACCCAAAGGCCCCTGTGGACTGTTGGCCTCTCACCCTCCTGGCCCATGTTATCTCCATACCTGTACACCAATACCCAGTATCCAGCACAGCCCTCTGCCCAGCTCTCTGGGAATGTGCGAGGCACCCCGGCTTGGGAGGGAAAGCTGTGTTCACACCTCCTTGTCCTTACTTGTTCTGTGCCCCGGAGAAGCCTCTGTGCCTCTCAGGGAGTCCCCCAGTCTGCAAAGCTGGCCCATGAGGAGGATGCTGGACGCTATTTCCATAGGAAGTCATCAGGTGTAGATGAGACAAGGCCCCTAACACCTGTGGGCTGGCCTCCCAAAAATCTGATGAGCAAACATAGAGGTGGAAGCGTGACAAGAATGAGTGGGACACAGAATGGGACACTAGACAAAACAGGCCCGAGGTCCAGCCTGAGATCTCAGGAAAGTCACTGCTCATGTCGGCCTCATTTTCAAGTCTGCACCTTTAAGGGTTTGAAATGACAGGAAATTCAGAGATTGTCACTCACTGGCCCAAAACCTCGCAGTGGTGTCCTTTTACACGTAGCATCAGACCCAGTGCCTTAGGTGGGCCCAGGTGTTAGGGGCCTTCACAGTGGCTTTAAGTGAGTCCAGCCTCCTGGTGGGAACATCCTTGTGTGTCCGCCGAGAGCTCAGTAACTGGCTGCTGAACAACGTAGCGTACAGCCCAGGTGATGGGATGTCAGGTCCTGTCACTTCTCTCGGACTCTCATTCTTGAGGTCGCTTCCTTCCTCGCAGCCTCTACCTCACTTTGTCTCTATATGTGTGTGTGTCTGTGCCACTGAACTGTTGTTCTGTCTTTGAACTGAGTCCACACCCTTCTCCTTACCACTTTAGTAAATCTTGGTTTTGGTAAGTTCTCCCCTTGGTTCTTAGAGTCTCTTGTTCTGAGAAGAGAGACGGCACCTTTGGCTACTTTATTGTTACTTCTAGACCTAACCTGTCGAGTCCCATGAGTGTGATAGCTTTCAACCTTGCCATTCCTGATACAAGGATTCTAGTGTGAAGCCATCAAGGTTAGCACCCAGAGTCCTAAGCCCCATTGGCCTCAGGGCCTCTTGATACCATGTGTTCTCTCTGACCAGTCAATTCTAGTATGGCTGGGTCCCTAACCATTCTCTACCAGCAGCCCGAAGGATCTTTTGAAAATGTAAATGTGATCATGTCTCTTATGGGAACTAACAGTGGTTTCCTATGGCCTTGAGAATCAAGTCCAAAATCCTTAGTGTGTCCGTCCAGGCCCTCCGTGACGTGACCTTATCTTCTTTTCCAGTTTTGTCTCCCCCTCGCCCCTTTTCTCTGGTCACACTTTTGAGATCCTCATTGGCATCACACTCTCCCAGCCCTGCTTAGAGCTGTGTCATGCCCCGTGTCCCAACGTTTCCCTCTGGGGTCGTTGGAAGACTGGTGTTCTTTCAGGCATCTCTCATCTTTCCTCTGTCCTCCTCTCTGCTTCCATACTTGTGTTTGCTATACCATGAAATGCTACAAGCTTGTCCACCCTCAGGAGTTTTAAGGATCTCATTCAGTGTGGAAGCTGAGAATTATAAGCAGCAGAATACTGATGAAACACAAGTAGGGATTTGTTTTTCTCACAAAATGACCAATCCACAGGTAGGTGGATCCAATATTGAATTCAGCTGCTCAATGATATCAGGGTAAGCTGCCAGCAACAAAGTGGAGGCAACAGCTCCCAGCATCCAAGAGAGGAAAAAAGTTCTCACTTCCCTATTGTGCTTTCTATCAGGAAGGAAAATAGTGTCTCAGAAATCAATTATGAGACCCTTGCATGAACCCTTGGCCAGAACAGGCCAAATTGCAAGGGACATGGGGTCGTTTAGTAGCAAAGTGCTCCTGAAGGAGGTGCCTCAGCCCTGGAGGAGGAGGAGAAGAACGAGGAGGAGGAGGAGGAGGAGGAGGAAGAGGAGGAGAAGGAAGAGGAGGAGGAGGAGGAGGAGGAGGGAGGAGAAGGGAAGGGCAGTTGGGAAGTGTCTGATGGTGAGCTTCCTGTTTCTGCTGTGAACACTACTGGCCCCATACATTTCTTCTGTGTGGAGGTGTGGAGGAAAGGTGTCCCGAGATTCAGGGATGACTGTTTTCAAATCTGTTTCTAGTGTCTTGAAGTACTCTGTCTAATAGGGCCCACATTATCCATACGTAACTTTTAAAAAATATATGTATTTATTGATCTCAGAGGGAGGAAAGGAAACAGAAGGGAGAGAGAGAGAGGGGTGGGGGGAGAGAGAAACATCAGTGATGAGAGAGCCTCCTTGATCACATAGCCCCTAGACTGCAACCCAGGTATGTGCCCTGACTGGGAATGAAACTGGGACTTCCTGGTTCAGGGTTTGACGTGCAACCATGGAGCCACAGCAGCCTGGCCACCACATATCACTTTTTTAAATTAAACTTTCATTAATTCAAATTAAGTAAAAGTTAAAATTCACTTAGACATTTAGGTTTCTCTTGTTGGATACCCAAGGAGGAGTGTTGGCTTGGTGTATAGACCAGCTGGTTTCCCTTGAAAGCAAGTATGAAATGAAAGAAAGGAAATGTGTCTCCCCTCAGAGCAAGAGTTTTCAGGTGGGAATGATGAGCTTTGGATGATTGGGCCACAGCACTGCGTGGATCGGTCTTGCACAGCATGCCTCCTTTTGAAATACTCACCTACTAATGGCATTCCCTTTTCCTTTTCTGCTTAAAAGTGTTTGACACAATGGTTTTAATTTTAATGATAGATTGTTCCAGTGGTGACAGTGAACTGTGGCCCTTCCGGTAGAACCAGGGCTGCGTACCATGTTTCCGTCCCGCCCTGTGCCAGTGGAACCGTTGCCTCTTCCTCAGATGAGTTACACTGGTGAGTTAAATTCTGGGCTCACTGGGGAAGGAAAATGATTAAGGAAGTGTTTAGTGGAGGGAGTTGTTTTGAATTATTCCTGTTGCAACCAAAGCAATGCTCTTTCTATCCCTAGTGGTTTTAAATATTGTTCACAGGTAGTGTAGTGGTTGTTGCTGCTCAAGTAGCAAATCAAGCTAAACACTGAGTGAAGTGGAATGCAGCCCAGTGAGTAACTTTTGCTTTTAATGAGAGCGTTTCAAGATATAAATTGGCACTTGGGAAAGTTTGGAAAGATATTATTGAGTCTGGCCAGTGTTGCACAGTGGTTGAGTCAGGTGCGCCTGTGAAGCAGGCAGGAGTTCACGGTTGGCTTGCTTCCGGGTCAGGGCACGTGCCCGGGTTGCAGACTGGATCACCAATAGGGGTCGTGAAGGAGGCTGCCGAGGAATGATTCTCTCTCATCATTTACGTTTCCCTCCCCTTCGCTCTCCCTGAAATCAATCCAAGTATATTTTTAAAATATTTATTTAGCCTAGCCCTGGCTGATGTGGCTCATTTGGATGGGCATCTCCCCTTGCACTGAAAGGTTTCCGGATCAGTTCCCAGTAGGGCACGTGGCAGGGTTTTGCGGTCAGTTCCATTCGGGGGTGGGCAGGAGGCAGCTGATGCACCTTTCATCGATGTTTCTCTGCCTCTCCATTCCTCTGTCTACTGCCTATTTATATATTGGATATATGATCCTTGTGTAAAACCTGAAACTATACGTAAGGAAATGAGAAGAAACTGTCACTTCTAGAAGTTTGACTTCCTCCAGTTCACCAGTGTTCACATTTTGATGCATATATTTCCAGATTTCCTTTCTCCATTTTATCAGTTTATACTTAATCATCAGAACAAATTAAATGTTTCAAACATTATTTTACCACTGTATTATGCAGTGAGCATGCTTCCATGGCAGCATATATGTGTACACATGTATGTGTGTGTATGTATATATGTATGTGTGTACACATATATATGAAATTAGGTATATGTACGTGAATATATAAGGCCTACACGTGTTTAGAATCAACAATTTTATTTCTATTTATTCAAAAGAGTATTTAATTTAATGGATTATTGTCTACATAAATAGCTAGGTATTATTGGAAATTATCATTATTTACTATTATACATATACAGTTGGGGCGTATTCCTCTTATTAGTTATTTAAGATAATCGCCTAGGACTCTTATGACAGCACCAGAGAAGGCTTGCAGCACCGGCAGCAGCTGTCTCCAGAGTGGCTTCAGGTACTGCCTCAGGCCAGGCCAGGCCAGGGCGGGGCCTCTCTCTGGACCAGGCTCTGGCCCCTGAGCAGGCCCTTCCTCTGGCTCTGGAGAGCTCTGGAGCTCCGGGTGTGGACCTGGAGCAGGAGAAAGAGAGAGATTTACTCACACACCTGGCTTTCCCGTGACTTTCCACAGACTGGAAAGATGCCACCGCCTTTAAGGGAACTCCCGCCCATGAGCCTGCCCTCCCCAGATTATCTGCCCAGGTTATCAGTCCCCCTCACCTTCCCGGGTTGCCTCGGTGGGCTCAAGATGCTCCAGCTCTAGATTTGGGGCGTGGCCAACCAGGCGTGATGCAGGGGAGTTGATGGGCACCAAGGCCTGCTCTGCCTCCACCAAGGGGAAAGGCAGGGGCTGCCCAAAATCCTGGACATGGTCCAGCCAGGTCCCCACGAGCGAAGCAATGGCCCTGGGGAGAGGCAGGTGGGCAGTCAAGTCAGAATTCCGGTCTTTCCTTCCACTCTGCCCTCCCATGGCACTCTTGTTTGGGACTGAGCCTCTGTGCAGTCCCCTCCACGCCACCCCCAACCCCTGTGTGTCTGTTGTGTTTGTAGCAGATGTGGGATCCAGCAGGTTGAACGCAGAGTCTGTGTGAGCCTCTTCTTCCCACTGGCGGCTCTCCTGAAGGTCCTGTACACTGCCCAGCCCAGGCCTCCATGCCCCTGGGCATCTGGGCTGAGGACTGAGACAGACTCCCGAGCAGCCTGCTCGCCACAATCCTGTTCTGAGGCCCGCCCCGGTGGTCAGTGGAGGTGGATGGAGAGAGGGGGCAGGCAGAGCGCGATGGGTGTTGCGGGGAAGGAGACTCTGAGGGACAACTCAGCCCAGCCTCCCCTCTGGGTCTACAATACCCGGGGCCCCATCCTCTGTCCTCTTTGACTCTTGTCCTCCTAGAATAGAAGCCACCAGAGCTCAGGCCTTTCTTGGGAATCAGAAGATGTATAAGATCAGGGTTCCGCCGGGCACTCCCCCACCTCACAGTCCCCACTCTGCTGACACAGGGGGCCCTCCTTCTGGGCCCAGAGACCACTCACTTCATGACTTGGTCCTGCGGCGTGTCACCCCGGTGCTTATAAGGAGGTGTGCCTCCAGAGGTACAAAACACCTTGCTGGCATCAGCTCTGATGGATGGTGGACAGGACCTGTGAATGATGGACAGCGTGACTGCTGGACCCACTGCCTAGAACTGAGGCCCAGGGATCGTGTCTGCTTCATTCCTTGAGTCGGGCAAAGTGTCTCCAAACGTGCTTGCCTGTAGTAGGAGCTTCATACACATTGTCGAGTAAATAAACTCCAACCAGCACCCTCCCATCCATCTGAGTGGGCTTGGGGCCCCTGCTACCCGCCCGAGATCCCCAGTGTGGCTACACCAAGGCCGAGGACCAGCTAGGTGAAATCTCCAACTGCTTGACAGGTTGCTTTCCATGTGCTTTTCCAAACTCCGATGCCACAGGCCGCTGATGGGTGAGTCAGCGTTCTTTCCATGGGACAGAGTGAGATAATTGCCACAAACAACCGGCGCGCGTCCAGCAACCCTGCCTGAAGAGCCAGGGAGCAGGTGGGACCTGCCACGGCTTGTCCCCACAGCAGTGCTATGAGGTTTATCCCCCACCACCCCACTTTTCAGAGGAGCATACTGAGACTCGGAAAGATGTGGTGACGTTTTCAAGACTCACAGCTTGCAGTGGGCAGAGGCACGAGTGTGTGCTCACCTAGTTAGCAGCTCTTCGAGGAACTGTTGGGCTCTGGAGAAGGCCAGGGTGGAGACATGGGATAGGTTTCCCCCCGGGAAAGCTGGTACCATGGACGTGGCCACTTGCTCCAAGGTGCCCTCATGGAGGGCCTGCAGCCTGCAGGACTCAGGTAGGTTCCCAGTTACCTCAGCTGCGCACTGGGAGGGACACGGAAGGACATCCAGTCAGCGGCATGACCGTGAATCCCACAAGGATCGAGGTCTGGAGCTCATTCGGGAGGTCCCAGCCCCACAGGGACGTGTGCGAGAGGAGGGACAGGAGTGCCCAGGCTGAACGAGGTTCTAGGTCTTCAAAGTGCCACTTAAGTTCTGTGCATGTTCAGAAAATTGTCACCTTCTAGGCATCATTATTTTTTTTTTCTTTTCTTAGCTGAGGAACAACAAACCTCCTTGTGGGAATAGTGTATATGAAGTGCACGGGCCCTGTGAGTCGTCTAGAAACCTCCCCGTTATAGAGATGAGAACACAGAGGCTTAGGGATATGAAATGTCCGGTGAAGGGCATGCAGGTCAGAACTGGGACCTGTCCTGCAGGACATCCCCTCGCAGGTACTGGAGACTTCATCTGCTCCCGACATGGGTGGAAAGGGTGTGGGAACCTTGTCCCTCCCCAGCGTGGGAACAGTGTACCCAGTTGACATGGCCTATGACAACCATTGACTTCAAAGGAGAAAGTTATATTTCATCCTTTTACACTCAAGGGCATTTTAAGACCGTCATTATGGAGATCCCAGATCCTGCCAGGTGGCAAATGCTTGGAGACTGCAGACTGGAGAAAGGTGATCACCAGGCAGTAATCTGAGCAGAGGACTCGGGAAGGAGGCAATGTATGTGGTGGCAGAAAAGTGACAGGTGACTCAAAGTACCCATGAGGCAATTGCCAATGAAGGAACACTGTGATTGAGTTGGACAACCTGGCATCGGACAGGTGAACATTTCAGTGAGTGAGAAATCCCCGGGCCAGGCCTGCAGCAAGGCAGCAGCCATCATGAGAAACTGCTTTTGGCTATGTCCCTGCTACAGCCCTTTGGATTTGGAATCTGCCTGCAGCCGTTCAAAGTTTACATGTGCACGTCCTTCAACCAGCAGTGGGCTTCCATCTCCAGCTGAGGACATCACACGTACTGTGGTCAGAATTGTGTCCCTCTAATCCCATGAATTTGCAACCCCTAGAACTTCATTATGTGTCCGCATTTGAGTTTTAGTCTTCAAGCAAATAATTAAGGTGAAGTGAATTCAGTGGTGTGGGTCTTAATCTAGTCTGACCAGTGTCCTTGGAAGAGGAGGGGAGGATACATGGCAGTGCAGAAGGGAGTCCACGTGACACAGAGCGAGAAGACGGCCATCTACAAGCTGAGGAGAGACCCCTCAGGGGAAACCAGCCAGGCTGACAGCCTCCTGTCTCACTCCTAGCCTCCGGAATAGTGAGAAAATGAATGTCTGCTGCTGACACCACCCAGTGTGGTCCTATGTTACGGCAGCCCGAGCAACCTAACACAGTCCATTCCGACACCCTGCATGAAGTGTTCCAGGCAGCGCTGCTGATATGGCAGCCGAACTGAATCGGGCCCATGTCCAACAGCACTGAAGGGCTGCATCGCCGGGGCAAGGACATCTGCTATTGGCCAAGTTCTGCAAGGACTGTGGACTGAGGGGCAAGGGTAGTTTCAACAACAAAATCAGCGAAATGCCCAAGCGCTCATGGAGTCTACTGTGAAGTCAAACCACATCTCTCTCTCATATTTCTACACATATGTGAGGAGTGTCTTTCTACCCTCCCATGTAGCTGGAGGGAGGAGTGGGGGTCCGGATTCCTTTGTCATGGGGCTGTGGGACAGTCTAGGGAGAGTCCTGGGAGGGTCCCCGGGGAGTCCGCAGATTTGCGTGTGGGTCTGGGCACTGCCAGGTCGTCTTGGGGTTGTGGGTGTAGAGACCCTCGAGGCCAGCTCTCACCTCTGACAGGCACTGGACTGTGTCGTCAGCCTGGTGCACCTGCACCCTGACCCGGTAGGTGGTGTAGTCGGGTCCAAGGGCCAGCACCTCCATGATGTCCTCCTGGGAGCTCTGCAAAGACAGAGTGGGTACTGAGCCAGGAGGCATCAGGAACCTTCCACCCAATGTGTGGTCCTGTGTCATGGCAGACCTCGTCTGTTAGGACACAGTGAGGATGTTCCTGGCAGCCCCGCTGAGCTAGCAAGCATTGATTTGTGTCAAGGTCTAGCAACAGTGAAAGCCTGAATCACTGATGAAAACTATGCCCTTGTTGGGATGATATGGAGTTGGGTAAGGCCACAGCTCCTGACCTGGCCGCACTGCAATGGTTTGTCGTCCTCTGTGAGGTGATAGGTTGCAGAGAAAAGTATTCAAGACCTTAATCCCTCCCTTGCCCCCAACCCTCTTTTTTTTTTTTTTTTTTTTTTTTTTTTTTTTTTTAAATACACAGCACTATCAAGTGGGATGATGTTTAAGGCTTGGGGAAGGTCTACAAGGACAGTGGAGCTGGGACTGGTCCACAGGTTACTTGGGGCAGGGAGTGAATCAACTGAAAGGAGCATAAGGCAAAGACAGCAACAAATGCTTCCTCTGTGATCCCAAGAAGCACGTGAAGAAAGATTGCTTTTCTCCCCTACCTACCAGGAAGCTGGTCGGGAGGACTGAAGGTGCAGGTTTCTTTGGGAGTGGGTCTGTGAGATCTTTGAGGCCCCTGATTTGAGTCTGACTCCTGGTCCCACCCCAGTCACCTCAGGGTCCTGGGTGTGGGCCAGCTCTCACCTCCGTTTGGCACTGGTCGGTTTTCCTGGCCTGACGCACTTGTCCTTTGTACCCGTTGATGGCATACGTGAACGTGTCAGCCAGCTCCTCTACGATGTCCTTGTTGGAGCTCTGCAAAGACAGAGCCCCCACCGGACACAAGGAGGCCTCAGGGGCCTGCCTGTGAAGTGCCAGTGGGGCAGATGCCCGCCACCCATTCTGCTCCCCAGATCAGATCAGGCAGAGAGGGGTATCTGCAAAGACCTCCAGGCAGGGAGTGAAGTTGATGACCCCCTGAATAGCCCCCCGACCCACCCTAACAGGCGGATAGCAGATCTCCGAACCCAGCACTCACATGACACGCCCTCCAGGCTTCTGACACCTACCAACCTGCTCCTGCCCAGGATGTGCGTCCCTCATCCCACGCTGTCCCTCACCATCACGGACACACACACACACACACACACACACACACACACACACATACCTGGGATGAGGGGTAAGAGGTGTGGGGCTGCCCAGGTGTGACCCCAGCTGGCGCCTGACCTGGATGGGCCTGGCCTGGGCTGCCCTCGGTTACCTGTGGGTGCCTCCTGCCAGAGGGCAAGGGGGATCGGTGGTGGCGCTTGCGCCTATTTCTACAGCAACAGAAACATCTCTCAGCCTGGGCTTTCTTCTGCCCAGAGCCTCGGAAGAACGGGAAGCAACACAGAGACATCCTCGTCTCCTGACCCTCCCCACTCAAGTGAGCTGGAAAGGCAGTTGTCTCCAGAATGTGGGTACCTGGTTACCACGGTTCCAATTTCTCTCAGTAAGGAAGTGAGGTCACCCCTTCAAGGTTCCACGACCTGTGCCCCTTCCTCCAATCAGAGCCACCCAAAGGCCCCTGTGGACTGTTGGCCTCTCACCCTCCTGGCCCATGTTATCTCCATACCTGTACACCAATACCCAGTATCCAGCACAGCCCTCTGCCCAGCTCTCTGGGAATGTGCGAGGCACCCCGGCTTGGGAGGGAAAGCTGTGTTCACACCTCCTTGTCCTTACTTGTTCTGTGCCCCGGAGAAGCCTCTGTGCCTCTCAGGGAGTCCCCCAGTCTGCAAAGCTGGCCCATGAGGAGGATGCTGGACGCTATTTCCATAGGAAGTCATCAGGTGTAGATGAGACAAGGCCCCTAACACCTGTGGGCTGGCCTCCCAAAAATCTGATGAGCAAACATAGAGGTGGAAGCGTGACAAGAATGAGTGGGACACAGAATGGGACACTAGACAAAACAGGCCCGAGGTCCAGCCTGAGATCTCAGGAAAGTCACTGCTCATGTCGGCCTCATTTTCAAGTCTGCACCTTTAAGGGTTTGAAATGACAGGAAATTCAGAGATTGTCACTCACTGGCCCAAAACCTCGCAGTGGTGTCCTTTTACACGTAGCATCAGACCCAGTGCCTTAGGTGGGCCCAGGTGTTAGGGGCCTTCACAGTGGCTTTAAGTGAGTCCAGCCTCCTGGTGGGAACATCCTTGTGTGTCCGCCGAGAGCTCAGTAACTGGCTTCTGAACAACGTAGCGTACAGCCCAGGTGATGGGATGTCAGGTCCTGTCACTTCTCTCGGACTCTCATTCTTGAGGTCGCTTCCTTCCTCGCAGCCTCTACCTCACTTTGTCTCTATATGTGTGTGTGTCTGTGCCACTGAACTGTTGTTCTGTCTTTGAACTGAGTCCACACCCTTCTCCTTACCACTTTAGTAAATCTTGGTTTTGGTAAGTTCTCCCCTTGGTTCTTAGAGTCTCTTGTTCTGAGAAGAGAGACGGCACCTTTGGCTACTTTATTGTTACTTCTAGACCTAACCTGTCGAGTCCCATGAGTGTGATAGCTTTCAACCTTGCCATTCCTGATACAAGGATTCTAGTGTGAAGCCATCAAGGTTAGCACCCAGAGTCCTAAGCCCCATTGGCCTCAGGGCCTCTTGATACCATGTGTTCTCTCTGACCAGTCAATTCTAGTATGGCTGGGTCCCTAACCATTCTCTACCAGCAGCCCGAAGGATCTTTTGAAAATGTAAATGTGATCATGTCTCTTATGGGAACTAACAGTGGTTTCCTATGGCCTTGAGAATCAAGTCCAAAATCCTTAGTGTGTCCGTCCAGGCCCTCCGTGACGTGACCTTATCTTCTTTTCCAGTTTTGTCTCCCCCTCGCCCCTTTTCTCTGGTCACACTTTTGAGATCCTCATTGGCATCACACTCTCCCAGCCCTGCTTAGAGCTGTGTCATGCCCCGTGTCCCAACGTTTCCCTCTGGGGTCGTTGGAAGACTGGTGTTCTTTCAGGCATCTCTCATCTTTCCTCTGTCCTCCTCTCTGCTTCCATACTTGTGTTTGCTATACCATGAAATGCTACAAGCTTGTCCACCCTCAGGAGTTTTAAGGATCTCATTCAGTGTGGAAGCTGAGAATTATAAGCAGCAGAATACTGATGAAACACAAGTAGGGATTTGTTTTTCTCACAAAATGACCAATCCACAGGTAGGTGGATCCAATATTGAATTCAGCTGCTCAATGATATCAGGGTAAGCTGCCAGCAACAAAGTGGCGGCAACAGCTCCCAGCATCCAAGAGAGGAAAAAAGTTCTCACTTCCCTATTGTGCTTTCTATCAGGAAGGAAAATAGTGTCTCAGAAATCAATTATGAGACCCTTGCATGAACCCTTGGCCAGAACAGGCCAAATTGCAAGGGACATGGGGTCGTTTAGTAGCAAAGTGCTCCTGAAGGAGGTGCCTCAGCCCTGGAGGAGGAGGAGAAGAACGAGGAGGAGGAGGAGGAGGAGGAGGAAGAGGAGGAGAAGGAAGAGGAGGAGGAGGAGGAGGAGGAGGGAGGAGAAGGGAAGGGCAGTTGGGAAGTGTCTGATGGTGAGCTTCCTGTTTCTGCTGTGAACACTACTGGCCCCATACATTTCTTCTGTGTGGAGGTGTGGAGGAAAGGTGTCCCGAGATTCAGGGATGACTGTTTTCAAATCTGTTTCTAGTGTCTTGAAGTACTCTGTCTAATAGGGCCCACATTATCCATACGTAACTTTTAAAAAATATATGTATTTATTGATCTCAGAGGGAGGAAAGGAAACAGAAGGGAGAGAGAGAGAGGGGTGGGGGGAGAGAGAAACATCAGTGATGAGAGAGCCTCCTTGATCACATAGCCCCTAGACTGCAACCCAGGTATGTGCCCTGACTGGGAATGAAACTGGGACTTCCTGGTTCAGGGTTTGACGCGCAACCATGGAGCCACAGCAGCCTGGCCACCACATATCACTTTTTTAAATTAAACTTTCATTAATTCAAATTAAGTAAAAGTTAAAATTCACTTAGACATTTAGGTTTCTCTTGTTGGATACCCAAGGAGGAGTGTTGGCTTGGTGTATAGACCAGCTGGTTTCCTTTGAAAGCAAGTATGAAATGAAAGAAAGGAAATGTGTCTCCCCTCAGAGCAAGAGTTTTCAGGTGGGAATGATGAGCTTTGGATGATTGGGCCACAGCACTGCGTGGATCGGTCTTGCACAGCATGCCTCCTTTTGAAATACTCACCTACTAATGGCATTCCCTTTTCCTTTTCTGCTTAAAAGTGTTTGACACAATGGTTTTAATTTTAATGATAGATTGTTCCAGTGGTGACAGTGAACTGTGGCCCTTCCGGTAGAACCAGGGCTGCGTACCATGTTTCCGTCCCGCCCTGTGCCAGTGGAACCGTTGCCTCTTCCTCAGATGAGTTAGACTGGTGAGTTAAATTCTGGGCTCACTGGGGAAGGAAAATGATTAAGGAAGTGTTTAGTGGAGGGAGTTGTTTTGAATTATTCCTGTTGCAACCAAAGCAATGCT
Source organism: Cnephaeus nilssonii (assembly GCF_951640355.1). NCBI lineage: Eukaryota > Metazoa > Chordata > Mammalia > Chiroptera > Vespertilionidae > Cnephaeus > Cnephaeus nilssonii. The sequence goes on along the minus strand of NC_137086.1, from coordinate 56,543,889 downwards.
CTTTCTATCCCTAGTGGTTTTAAATATTGTTCACGTGTAGTGTAGTGGTTGTTGCTGCTCAAGTAGCAAATCAAGCTAAACACTGAGTGAAGTGGAATGCAGCCCAGTGAGTAACTTTTGCTTTTAATGAGAGCGTTTCAAGATATAAATTGGCACTTGGGAAAGTTTGGAAAGATATTATTGAGTCTGGCCAGTGTTGCACAGTGGTTGAGTCAGGTGCGCCTGTGAAGCAGGCAGGAGTTCACGGTTGGCTTGCTTCCGGGTCAGGGCACGTGCCCGGGTTGCAGACTGGATCACCAATAGGGGTCGTGAAGGAGGCTGCCGAGGAATGATTCTCTCTCATCATTTACGTTTCCCTCCCCTTCGCTCTCCCTGAAATCAATCCAAGTATATTTTTAAAATATTTATTTAGCCTAGCCCTGGCTGATGTGGCTCATTTGGATGGGCATCTCCCCTTGCACTGAAAGGTTTCCGGATCAGTTCCCAGTAGGGCACGTGGCAGGGTTTTGCGGTCAGTTCCATTCGGGGGTGGGCAGGAGGCAGCTGATGCACCTTTCATCGATGTTTCTCTGCCTCTCCATTCCTCTGTCTGCTGCCTATTTATATATTGGATATATGATCCTTGTGTAAAACCTGAAACTATACGTAAGGAAATGAGAAGAAACTGTCACTTCTAGAAGTTTGACTTCCTCCAGTTCACCAGTGTTCACATTTTGATGCATATATTTCCAGATTTCCTTTCTCCATTTTATCAGTTTATACTTAATCATCAGAACAAATTAAATGTTTCAAACATTATTTTACCACTGTATTATGCAGTGAGCATGCTTCCATGGCAGCATATATGTGTACACATGTATGTGTGTGTATGTATATATGTATGTGTGTACACATATATATGAAATTAGGTATATGTACGTGAATATATAAGGCCTACACGTGTTTAGAATCAACAATTTTATTTCTATTTATTCAAAAGAGTATTTAATTTAATGGATTATTGTCTACATAAAAAGCTAGGTATTATTGGAAATTATCATTATTTACTATTATACATATACAGTTGGGGCGTATTCCTCTTATTAGTTATTTAAGATAATCGCCTAGGACTCTTATGACAGCACCAGAGAAGGCTTGCAGCACCGGCAGCAGCTGTCTCCAGAGTGGCTTCAGGTACTGCCTCAGGCCAGGCCAGGCCAGGGCGGGGCCTCTCTCTGGACCAGGCTCTGGCCCTGAGCAGGCCCTTCCTCTGGCTCTGGAGAGCTCTGGAGCTCCGGGTGTGGACCTGGAGCAGGAGAAAGAGAGAGATTTACTCACACACCTGGCTTTCCCGTGACTTTCCACAGACTGGAAAGATGCCACCGCCTTTAAGGGAACTCCCGCCCATGAGCCTGCCCTCCCCAGATTATCTGCCCAGGTTATCAGTCCCCCTCACCTTCCCGGGTTGCCTCGGTGGGCTCAAGATGCTCCAGCTCTAGATTTGGGGCGTGGCCAACCAGGCGTGATGCAGGGGAGTTGATGGGCACCAAGGCCTGCTCTGCCTCCACCAAGGGGAAAGGCAGGGGCTGCCCAAAATCCTGGACATGGTCCAGCCAGGTCCCCACGAGCGAAGCAATGGCCCTGGGGAGAGGCAGGTGGGCCGTCAAGTCAGAATTCCGGTCTTTCCTTCCACTCTGCCCTCCCATGGCACTCTTGTTTGGGACTGAGCCTCTGTGCAGTCCCCTCCACGCCACCCCCAACCCCTGTGTGTCTGTTGTGTTTGTAGCAGATGTGGGATCCAGCAGGTTGAACGCAGAGTCTGTGTGAGCCTCTTCTTCCCACTGGCGGCTCTCCTGAAGGTCCTGTACACTGCCCAGCCCAGGCCTCCATGCCCCTGGGCATCTGGGCTGAGGACTGAGACAGACTCCCGAGCAGCCTGCTCGCCACAATCCTGTTCTGAGGCCCGCCCCGGTGGTCAGTGGAGGTGGATGGAGAGAGGGGGCAGGCAGAGCGCGATGGGTGTTGCGGGGAAGGAGACTCTGAGGGACAACTCAGCCCAGCCTGCCCTCTGGGTCTACAATACCCGGGGCCCCATCCTCTGTCCTCTTTGACTCTTGTCCTCCTAGAATAGAAGCCACCAGAGCTCAGGCCTTTCTTGGGAATCAGAAGATGTATAAGATCAGGGTTCCGCCGGGCACTCCCCCACCTCACAGTCCCCACTCTGCTGACACAGGGGGCCCTCCTTCTGGGCCCAGAGACCACTCACTTCATGACTTGGTCCTGCGGCGTGTCACCCCGGTGCTTATAAGGAGGTGTGCCTCCAGAGGTACAAAACACCTTGCTGGCATCAGCTCTGATGGATGGTGGACAGGACCTGTGAATGATGGACAGCGTGACTGCTGGACCCACTGCCTAGAACTGAGGCCCAGGGATCGTGTCTGCTTCATTCCTTGAGTCGGGCAAAGTGTCTCCAAACGTGCTTGCCTGTAGTAGGAGCTTCATACACATTGTCGAGTAAATAAACTCCAACCAGCACCCTCCTATCCATCTGAGTGGGCTTGGGGCCCCTGCTACCCGCCCGAGATCCCCAGTGTGGCTACACCAAGGCCGAGGACCAGCTAGGTGAAATCTCCAACTGCTTGACAGGTTGCTTTCCATGTGCTTTTCCAAACTCCGATGCCACAGGCCGCTGATGGGTGAGTCAGCGTTCTTTCCATGGGACAGAGTGAGATAATTGCCACAAACAACCGGCGCGCGTCCAGCAACCCTGCCTGAAGAGCCAGGGAGCAGGTGGGACCTGCCACGGCTTGTCCCCACAGCAGTGCTATGAGGTTTATCCCCCACCACCCCACTTTTCAGAGGAGCATACTGAGACTCGGAAAGATGTGGTGACGTTTTCAAGACTCACAGCTTGCAGTGGGCAGAGGCACGAGTGTGTGCTCACCTAGTTAGCAGCTCTTCGAGGAACTGTTGGGCTCTGGAGAAGGCCAGGGTGGAGACATGGGATAGGTTTCCCCCCGGGAAAGCTGGTACCATGGACGTGGCCACTTGCTCCAAGGTGCCCTCATGGAGGGCCTGCAGCCTGCAGGACTCAGGTAGGTTCCCAGTTACCTCAGCTGCGCAGTGGGAGGGACACGGAAGGACATCCAGTCAGCGGCATGACCGTGAATCCCACAAGGATCGAGGTCTGGAGCTCATTCGGGAGGTCCCAGCCCCACAGGGACGTGTGCGAGAGGAGGGACAGGAGTGCCCAGGCTGAACGAGGTTCTAGGTCTTCAAAGTGCCACTTAAGTTCTGTGCATGTTCAGAAAATTGTCACCTTCTAGCCATCATTATTTTTTTTTTCTTTTCTTAGCTGAGGAACAACAAACCTCCTTGTGGGAATAGTGTATATGAAGTGCACGGGCCCTGTGAGTCGTCTAGAAACCTCCCCGTTATAGAGATGAGAACACAGAGGCTTAGGGATATGAAATGTCCGGTGAAGGGCATGCAGGTCAGAACTGGGACCTGTCCTGCAGGACATCCCCTCGCAGGTACTGGAGACTTCATCTGCTCCCGACATGGGTGGAAAGGGTGTGGGAACCTTGTCCCTCCCCAGCGTGGGAACAGTGTACCCAGTTGACATGGCCTATGACAACCATTGACTTCAAAGGAGAAAGTTATATTTCATCCTTTTACACTCAAGGGCATTTTAAGACCGTCATTATGGAGATCCCAGATCCTGCCAGGTGGCAAATGCTTGGAGACTGCAGACTGGAGAAAGGTGATCACCAGGCAGTAATCTGAGCAGAGGACTCGGGAAGGAGGCAATGTATGTGGTGGCAGAAAAGTGACAGGTGACTCAAAGTACCCATGAGGCAATTGCCAATGAAGGAACACTGTGATTGAGTTGGACAACCTGGCATCGGACAGGTGAACATTTCAGTGAGTGAGAAATCCCCGGGCCAGGCCTGCAGCAAGGCAGCAGCCATCATGAGAAACTGCTTTTGGCTATGTCCCTGCTACAGCCCTTTGGATTTGGAATCTGCCTGCAGCCGTTCAAAGTTTACATGTGCACGTCCTTCAACCAGCAGTGGGCTTCCATCTCCAGCTGAGGACATCACACGTACTGTGGTCAGAATTGTGTCCCTCTAATCCCATGAATTTGCAACCCCTAGAACTTCATTATGTGTCCGCATTTGAGTTTTAGTCTTCAAGCAAATAATTAAGGTGAAGTGAATTCAGTGGTGTGGGTCTTAATCTAGTCTGACCAGTGTCCTTGGAAGAGGAGGGGAGGATACATGGCAGTGCAGAAGGGAGTCCACGTGACACAGAGCGAGAAGACGGCCATCTACAAGCTGAGGAGAGACCCCTCAGGGGAAACCAGCCAGGCTGACAGCCTCCTGTCTCACTCCTAGCCTCCGGAATAGTGAGAAAATGAATGTCTGCTGCTGACACCACCCAGTGTGGTCCTATGTTACGGCAGCCCGAGCAACCTAACACAGTCCATTCCGACACCCTTCATGAAGTGTTCCAGGCAGCGCTGCTGATATGGCAGCCGAACTGAATCGGGCCCATGTCCAACAGCACTGAAGGGCTGCATCGCCGGGGCAAGGACATCTGCTATTGGCCAAGTTCTGCAAGGACTGTGGACTGAGGGGCAAGGGTAGTTTCAACAACAAAATCAGCGAAATGCCCAAGCGCTCATGGAGTCTACTGTGAAGTCAAACCACATCTCTCTCTCATATTTCTACACATATGTGAGGAGTGTCTTTCTACCCTCCCATGTAGCTGGAGGGAGGAGTGGGGGTCCGGATTCCTTTGTCATGGGGCTGTGGGACAGTCTAGGGAGAGTCCTGGGAGGGTCCCCGGGGAGTCCGCAGATTTGCGTGTGGGTCTGGGCACTGCCAGGTCGTCTTGGGGTTGTGGGTGTAGAGACCCTCGAGGCCAGCTCTCACCTCTGACAGGCACTGGACTGTGTCGTCAGCCTGGTGCACCTGCACCCTGACCCGGTAGGTGGTGTAGTCGGGTCCAAGGGCCAGCACCTCCATGATGTCCTCCTGGGAGCTCTGCAAAGACAGAGTGGGTACTGAGCCAGGAGGCATCAGGAACCTTCCACCCAATGTGTGGTCCTGTGTCATGGCAGACCTCGTCTGTTAGGACACAGTGAGGATGTTCCTGGCAGCCCCGCTGAGCTAGCAAGCATTGATTTGTGTCAAGGTCTAGCAACAGTGAAAGCCTGAATCACTGATGAAAACTATGCCCTTGTTGGGATGATATGGAGTTGGGTAAGGCCACAGCTCCTGACCTGGCCGCACTGCAATGGTTTGTCGTCCTCTGTGAGGTGATAGGTTGCAGAGAAAAGTATTCAAGACCTTAATCCCTCCCTTGCCCCCAACCCTCTTTTTTTTTTTTTTTAAATACACAGCACTATCAAGTGGGATGATGTTTAAGGCTTGGGGAAGGTCTACAAGGACAGTGGAGCTGGGACTGGTCCTCAGGTTACTTGGGGCAGGGAGTGAATCAACTGAAAGGAGCATAAGGCAAAGACAGCAACAAATGCTTCCTCTGTGATCCCAAGAAGCACGTGAAGAAAGATTGCTTTTCTCCCCTACCTACCAGGAAGCTGGTCGGGAGGACTGAAGGTGCAGGTTTCTTTGGGAGTGGGTCTGTGAGATCTTTGAGGCCCCTGATTTGAGTCTGACTCCTGGTCCCACCCCAGTCACCTCAGGGTCCTGGGTGTGGGCCAGCTCTCACCTCCGTTTGGCACTGGTCGGTTTTCCTGGCCTGACGCACTTGTCCTTTGTACCCGTTGATGGCATACGTGAATGTGTCAGCCAGCTCCTCTACGATGTCCTTGTTGGAGCTCTGCAAAGACAGAGCCCCCACCGGACACAAGGAGGCCTCAGGGGCCTGCCTGTGAAGTGCCAGTGGGGCAGATGCCCGCCACCCATTCTGCTCCCCAGATCAGATCAGGCAGAGAGGGGTATCTGCAAAGACCTCCAGGCAGGGAGTGAAGTTGATGACCCCCTGAATAGCCCCCCGACCCACCCTAACAGGCGGATAGCAGATCTCCGAACCCAGCACTCACATGACACGCCCTCCAGGCTTCTGACACCTACCAACCTGCTCCTGCCCAGGATGTGCGTCCCTCATCCCACGCTGTCCCTCACCATCACGGACACACACACACACACACACACACACACACACACATACCTGGGATGAGGGGTAAGAGGTGTGGGGCTGCCCAGGTGTGACCCCAGCTGGCGCCTGACCTGGATGGGCCTGGCCTGGGCTGCCCTCGGTTACCTGTGGGTGCCTCCTGCCAGAGGGCAAGGGGGATCGGTGGTGGCGCTTGCGCCTATTTCTACAGCAACAGAAACATCTCTCAGCCTGGGCTTTCTTCTGCCCAGAGCCTCGGAAGAACGGGAAGCAACACAGAGACATCCTCGTCTCCTGACCCTCCCCACTCAAGTGAGCTGGAAAGGCAGTTGTCTCCAGAATGTGGGTACCTGGTTACCACGGTTCCAATTTCTCTCAGTAAGGAAGTGAGGTCACCCCTTCAAGGTTCCACGACCTGTGCCCCTTCCTCCAATCAGAGCCACCCAAAGGCCCCTGTGGACTGTTGGCCTCTCACCCTCCTGGCCCATGTTATCTCCATACCTGTACACCAATACCCAGTATCCAGCACAGCCCTCTGCCCAGCTCTCTGGGAATGTGCGAGGCACCCCGGCTTGGGAGGGAAAGCTGTGTTCACACCTCCTTGTCCTTACTTGTTCTGTGCCCCGGAGAAGCCTCTGTGCCTCTCAGGGAGTCCCCCAGTCTGCAAAGCTGGCCCATGAGGAGGATGCTGGACGCTATTTCCATAGGAAGTCATCAGGTGTAGATGAGACAAGGCCCCTAACACCTGTGGGCTGGCCTCCCAAAAATCTGATGAGCAAACATAGAGGTGGAAGCGTGACAAGAATGAGTGGGACACAGAATGGGACACTAGACAAAACAGGCCCGAGGTCCAGCCTGAGATCTCAGGAAAGTCACTGCTCATGTCGGCCTCATTTTCAAGTCTGCACCTTTAAGGGTTTGAAATGACAGGAAATTCAGAGATTGTCACTCACTGGCCCAAAACCTCGCAGTGGTGTCCTTTTACACGTAGCATCAGACCCAGTGCCTTAGGTGGGCCCAGGTGTTAGGGGCCTTCACAGTGGCTTTAAGTGAGTCCAGCCTCCTTGGGGGAACATCCTTGTGTGTCCGCCGAGAGCTCAGTAACTGGCTGCTGAACAACGTAGCGTACAGCCCAGGTGATGGGATGTCAGGTCCTGTCACTTCTCTCGGACTCTCATTCTTGAGGTCGCTTCCTTCCTCGCAGCCTCTACCTCACTTTGTCTCTATATGTGTGTGTGTCTGTGCCACTGAACTGTTGTTCTGTCTTTGAACTGAGTCCACACCCTTCTCCTTACCACTTTAGTAAATCTTGGTTTTGGTAAGTTCTCCCCTTGGTTCTTAGAGTCTCTTGTTCTGAGAAGAGAGACGGCACCTTTGGCTACTTTATTGTTACTTCTAGACCTAACCTGTCGAGTCCCATGAGTGTGATAGCTTTCAACCTTGCCATTCCTGATACAAGGATTCTAGTGTGAAGCCATCAAGGTTAGCACCCAGAGTCCTAAGCCCCATTGGCCTCAGGGCCTCTTGATACCATGTGTTCTCTCTGACCAGTCAATTCTAGTATGGCTGGGTCCCTAACCATTCTCTACCAGCAGCCCGAAGGATCTTTTGAAAATGTAAATGTGATCATGTCTCTTATGGGAACTAACAGTGGTTTCCTATGGCCTTGAGAATCAAGTCCAAAATCCTTAGTGTGTCCGTCCAGGCCCTCCGTGACGTGACCTTATCTTCTTTTCCAGTTTTGTCTCCCCCTCGCCCCTTTTCTCTGGTCACACTTTTGAGATCCTCATTGGCATCACACTCTCCCAGCCCTGCTTAGAGCTGTGTCATGCCCCGTGTCCCAACGTTTCCCTCTGGGGTCGTTGGAAGACTGGTGTTCTTTCAGGCATCTCTCATCTTTCCTCTGTCCTCCTCTCTGCTTCCATACTTGTGTTTGCTATACCATGAAATGCTACAAGCTTGTCCACCCTCAGGAGTTTTAAGGATCTCATTCAGTGTGGAAGCTGAGAATTATAAGCAGCAGAATACTGATGAAACACAAGTAGGGATTTGTTTTTCTCACAAAATGACCAATCCACAGGTAGGTGGATCCAATATTGAATTCAGCTGCTCAATGATATCAGGGTAAGCTGCCAGCAACAAAGTGGAGGCAACAGCTCCCAGCATCCAAGAGAGGAAAAAAGTTCTCACTTCCCTATTGTGCTTTCTATCAGGAAGGAAAATAGTGTCTCAGAAATCAATTATGAGACCCTTGCATGAACCCTTGGCCAGAACAGGCCAAATTGCAAGGGACATGGGGTCGTTTAGTAGCAAAGTGCTCCTGAAGGAGGTGCCTCAGCCCTGGAGGAGGAGGAGAAGAACGAGGAGGAGGAGGAGGAGGAGGAGGAAGAGGAGGAGAAGGAAGAGGAGGAGGAGGAGGAGGAGGAGGGAGGAGAAGGGAAGGGCAGTTGGGAAGTGTCTGATGGTGAGCTTCCTGTTTCTGCTGTGAACACTACTGGCCCCATACATTTCTTCTGTGTGGAGGTGTGGAGGAAAGGTGTCCCGAGATTCAGGGATGACTGTTTTCAAATCTGTTTCTAGTGTCTTGAAGTACTCTGTCTAATAGGGCCCACATTATCCATACGTAACTTTTAAAAAATATATGTATTTATTGATCTCAGAGGGAGGAAAGGAAACAGAAGGGAGAGAGAGAGAGGGGTGGGGGGAGAGAGAAACATCAGTGATGAGAGAGCCTCCTTGATCACATAGCCCCTAGACTGCAACCCAGGTATGTGCCCTGACTGGGAATGAAACTGGGACTTCCTGGTTCAGGGTTTGACGTGCAACCATGGAGCCACAGCAGCCTGGCCACCACATATCACTTTTTTAAATTAAACTTTCATTAATTCAAATTAAGTAAAAGTTAAAATTCACTTAGACATTTAGGTTTCTCTTGTTGGATACCCAAGGAGGAGTGTTGGCTTGGTGTATAGACCAGCTGGTTTCCCTTGAAAGCAAGTATGAAATGAAAGAAAGGAAATGTGTCTCCCCTCAGAGCAAGAGTTTTCAGGTGGGAATGATGAGCTTTGGATGATTGGGCCACAGCACTGCGTGGATCGGTCTTGCACAGCATGCCTCCTTTTGAAATACTCACCTACTAATGGCATTCCCTTTTCCTTTTCTGCTTAAAAGTGTTTGACACAATGGTTTTAATTTTAATGATAGATTGTTCCAGTGGTGACAGTGAACTGTGGCCCTTCCGGTAGAACCAGGGCTGCGTACCATGTTTCCGTCCCGCCCTGTGCCAGTGGAACCGTTGCCTCTTCCTCAGATGAGTTACACTGGTGAGTTAAATTCTGGGCTCACTGGGGAAGGAAAATGATTAAGGAAGTGTTTAGTGGAGGGAGTTGTTTTGAATTATTCCTGTTGCAACCAAAGCAATGCTCTTTCTATCCCTAGTGGTTTTAAATATTGTTCACAGGTAGTGTAGTGGTTGTTGCTGCTCAAGTAGCAAATCAAGCTAAACACTGAGTGAAGTGGAATGCAGCCCAGTGAGTAACTTTTGCTTTTAATGAGAGCGTTTCAAGATATAAATTGGCACTTGGGAAAGTTTGGAAAGATATTATTGAGTCTGGCCAGTGTTGCACAGTGGTTGAGTCAGGTGCGCCTGTGAAGCAGGCAGGAGTTCACGGTTGGCTTGCTTCCGGGTCAGGGCACGTGCCCGGGTTGCAGACTGGATCACCAATAGGGGTCGTGAAGGAGGCTGCCGAGGAATGATTCTCTCTCATCATTTACGTTTCCCTCCCCTTCGCTCTCCCTGAAATCAATCCAAGTATATTTTTAAAATATTTATTTAGCCTAGCCCTGGCTGATGTGGCTCATTTGGATGGGCATCTCCCCTTGCACTGAAAGGTTTCCGGATCAGTTCCCAGTAGGGCACGTGGCAGGGTTTTGCGGTCAGTTCCATTCGGGGGTGGGCAGGAGGCAGCTGATGCACCTTTCATCGATGTTTCTCTGCCTCTCCATTCCTCTGTCTACTGCCTATTTATATATTGGATATATGATCCTTGTGTAAAACCTGAAACTATACGTAAGGAAATGAGAAGAAACTGTCACTTCTAGAAGTTTGACTTCCTCCAGTTCACCAGTGTTCACATTTTGATGCATATATTTCCAGATTTCCTTTCTCCATTTTATCAGTTTATACTTAATCATCAGAACAAATTAAATGTTTCAAACATTATTTTACCACTGTATTATGCAGTGAGCATGCTTCCATGGCAGCATATATGTGTACACATGTATGTGTGTGTATGTATATATGTATGTGTGTACACATATATATGAAATTAGGTATATGTACGTGAATATATAAGGCCTACACGTGTTTAGAATCAACAATTTTATTTCTATTTATTCAAAAGAGTATTTAATTTAATGGATTATTGTCTACATAAATAGCTAGGTATTATTGGAAATTATCATTATTTACTATTATACATATACAGTTGGGGCGTATTCCTCTTATTAGTTATTTAAGATAATCGCCTAGGACTCTTATGACAGCACCAGAGAAGGCTTGCAGCACCGGCAGCAGCTGTCTCCAGAGTGGCTTCAGGTACTGCCTCAGGCCAGGCCAGGCCAGGGCGGGGCCTCTCTCTGGACCAGGCTCTGGCCCCTGAGCAGGCCCTTCCTCTGGCTCTGGAGAGCTCTGGAGCTCCGGGTGTGGACCTGGAGCAGGAGAAAGAGAGAGATTTACTCACACACCTGGCTTTCCCGTGACTTTCCACAGACTGGAAAGATGCCACCGCCTTTAAGGGAACTCCCGCCCATGAGCCTGCCCTCCCCAGATTATCTGCCCAGGTTATCAGTCCCCCTCACCTTCCCGGGTTGCCTCGGTGGGCTCAAGATGCTCCAGCTCTAGATTTGGGGCGTGGCCAACCAGGCGTGATGCAGGGGAGTTGATGGGCACCAAGGCCTGCTCTGCCTCCACCAAGGGGAAAGGCAGGGGCTGCCCAAAATCCTGGACATGGTCCAGCCAGGTCCCCACGAGCGAAGCAATGGCCCTGGGGAGAGGCAGGTGGGCAGTCAAGTCAGAATTCCGGTCTTTCCTTCCACTCTGCCCTCCCATGGCACTCTTGTTTGGGACTGAGCCTCTGTGCAGTCCCCTCCACGCCACCCCCAACCCCTGTGTGTCTGTTGTGTTTGTAGCAGATGTGGGATCCAGCAGGTTGAACGCAGAGTCTGTGTGAGCCTCTTCTTCCCACTGGCGGCTCTCCTGAAGGTCCTGTACACTGCCCAGCCCAGGCCTCCATGCCCCTGGGCATCTGGGCTGAGGACTGAGACAGACTCCCGAGCAGCCTGCTCGCCACAATCCTGTTCTGAGGCCCGCCCCGGTGGTCAGTGGAGGTGGATGGAGAGAGGGGGCAGGCAGAGCGCGATGGGTGTTGCGGGGAAGGAGACTCTGAGGGACAACTCAGCCCAGCCTCCCCTCTGGGTCTACAATACCCGGGGCCCCATCCTCTGTCCTCTTTGACTCTTGTCCTCCTAGAATAGAAGCCACCAGAGCTCAGGCCTTTCTTGGGAATCAGAAGATGTATAAGATCAGGGTTCCGCCGGGCACTCCCCCACCTCACAGTCCCCACTCTGCTGACACAGGGGGCCCTCCTTCTGGGCCCAGAGACCACTCACTTCATGACTTGGTCCTGCGGCGTGTCACCCCGGTGCTTATAAGGAGGTGTGCCTCCAGAGGTACAAAACACCTTGCTGGCATCAGCTCTGATGGATGGTGGACAGGACCTGTGAATGATGGACAGCGTGACTGCTGGACCCACTGCCTAGAACTGAGGCCCAGGGATCGTGTCTGCTTCATTCCTTGAGTCGGGCAAAGTGTCTCCAAACGTGCTTGCCTGTAGTAGGAGCTTCATACACATTGTCGAGTAAATAAACTCCAACCAGCACCCTCCCATCCATCTGAGTGGGCTTGGGGCCCCTGCTACCCGCCCGAGATCCCCAGTGTGGCTACACCAAGGCCGAGGACCAGCTAGGTGAAATCTCCAACTGCTTGACAGGTTGCTTTCCATGTGCTTTTCCAAACTCCGATGCCACAGGCCGCTGATGGGTGAGTCAGCGTTCTTTCCATGGGACAGAGTGAGATAATTGCCACAAACAACCGGCGCGCGTCCAGCAACCCTGCCTGAAGAGCCAGGGAGCAGGTGGGACCTGCCACGGCTTGTCCCCACAGCAGTGCTATGAGGTTTATCCCCCACCACCCCACTTTTCAGAGGAGCATACTGAGACTCGGAAAGATGTGGTGACGTTTTCAAGACTCACAGCTTGCAGTGGGCAGAGGCACGAGTGTGTGCTCACCTAGTTAGCAGCTCTTCGAGGAACTGTTGGGCTCTGGAGAAGGCCAGGGTGGAGACATGGGATAGGTTTCCCCCCGGGAAAGCTGGTACCATGGACGTGGCCACTTGCTCCAAGGTGCCCTCATGGAGGGCCTGCAGCCTGCAGGACTCAGGTAGGTTCCCAGTTACCTCAGCTGCGCACTGGGAGGGACACGGAAGGACATCCAGTCAGCGGCATGACCGTGAATCCCACAAGGATCGAGGTCTGGAGCTCATTCGGGAGGTCCCAGCCCCACAGGGACGTGTGCGAGAGGAGGGACAGGAGTGCCCAGGCTGAACGAGGTTCTAGGTCTTCAAAGTGCCACTTAAGTTCTGTGCATGTTCAGAAAATTGTCACCTTCTAGGCATCATTATTTTTTTTTTCTTTTCTTAGCTGAGGAACAACAAACCTCCTTGTGGGAATAGTGTATATGAAGTGCACGGGCCCTGTGAGTCGTCTAGAAACCTCCCCGTTATAGAGATGAGAACACAGAGGCTTAGGGATATGAAATGTCCGGTGAAGGGCATGCAGGTCAGAACTGGGACCTGTCCTGCAGGACATCCCCTCGCAGGTACTGGAGACTTCATCTGCTCCCGACATGGGTGGAAAGGGTGTGGGAACCTTGTCCCTCCCCAGCGTGGGAACAGTGTACCCAGTTGACATGGCCTATGACAACCATTGACTTCAAAGGAGAAAGTTATATTTCATCCTTTTACACTCAAGGGCATTTTAAGACCGTCATTATGGAGATCCCAGATCCTGCCAGGTGGCAAATGCTTGGAGACTGCAGACTGGAGAAAGGTGATCACCAGGCAGTAATCTGAGCAGAGGACTCGGGAAGGAGGCAATGTATGTGGTGGCAGAAAAGTGACAGGTGACTCAAAGTACCCATGAGGCAATTGCCAATGAAGGAACACTGTGATTGAGTTGGACAACCTGGCATCGGACAGGTGAACATTTCAGTGAGTGAGAAATCCCCGGGCCAGGCCTGCAGCAAGGCAGCAGCCATCATGAGAAACTGCTTTTGGCTATGTCCCTGCTACAGCCCTTTGGATTTGGAATCTGCCTGCAGCCGTTCAAAGTTTACATGTGCACGTCCTTCAACCAGCAGTGGGCTTCCATCTCCAGCTGAGGACATCACACGTACTGTGGTCAGAATTGTGTCCCTCTAATCCCATGAATTTGCAACCCCTAGAACTTCATTATGTGTCCGCATTTGAGTTTTAGTCTTCAAGCAAATAATTAAGGTGAAGTGAATTCAGTGGTGTGGGTCTTAATCTAGTCTGACCAGTGTCCTTGGAAGAGGAGGGGAGGATACATGGCAGTGCAGAAGGGAGTCCACGTGACACAGAGCGAGAAGACGGCCATCTACAAGCTGAGGAGAGACCCCTCAGGGGAAACCAGCCAGGCTGACAGCCTCCTGTCTCACTCCTAGCCTCCGGAATAGTGAGAAAATGAATGTCTGCTGCTGACACCACCCAGTGTGGTCCTATGTTACGGCAGCCCGAGCAACCTAACACAGTCCATTCCGACACCCTTCATGAAGTGTTCCAGGCAGCGCTGCTGATATGGCAGCCGAACTGAATCGGGCCCATGTCCAACAGCACTGAAGGGCTGCATCGCCGGGGCAAGGACATCTGCTATTGGCCAAGTTCTGCAAGGACTGTGGACTGAGGGGCAAGGGTAGTTTCAACAACAAAATCAGCGAAATGCCCAAGCGCTCATGGAGTCTACTGTGAAGTCAAACCACATCTCTCTCTCATATTTCTACAAATATGTGAGGAGTGTCTTTCTACCCTCCCATGTAGCTGGAGGGAGGAGTGGGGGTCCGGATTCCTTTGTCATGGGGCTGTGGGACAGTCTAGGGAGAGTCCTGGGAGGGTCCCCGGGGAGTCCGCAGATTTGCGTGTGGGTCTGGGCACTGCCAGGTCGTCTTGGGGTTGTGGGTGTAGAGACCCTCGAGGCCAGCTCTCACCTCTGACAGGCACTGGACTGTGTCGTCAGCCTGGTGCACCTGCACCCTGACCCGGTAGGTGGTGTAGTCGGGTCCAAGGGCCAGCACCTCCATGATGTCCTCCTGGGAGCTCTGCAAAGACAGAGTGGGTACTGAGCCAGGAGGCATCAGGAACCTTCCACCCAATGTGTGGTCCTGTGTCATGGCAGACCTCGTCTGTTAGGACACAGTGAGGATGTTCCTGGCAGCCCCGCTGAGCTAGCAAGCATTGATTTGTGTCAAGGTCTAGCAACAGTGAAAGCCTGAATCACTGATGAAAACTATGCCCTTGTTGGGATGATATGGAGTTGGGTAAGGCCACAGCTCCTGACCTGGCCGCACTGCAATGGTTTGTCGTCCTCCGTGAGGTGATAGGTTGCAGAGAAAAGTATTCAAGACCTTAATCCCTCCCTTGCCCCCAACCCTCTTTTTTTTTTTTTAAATACACAGCACTATCAAGTGGGATGATGTTTAAGGCTTGGGGAAGGTCTACAAGGACAGTGGAGCTGGGACTGGTCCACAGGTTACTTGGGGCAGGGAGTGAATCAACTGAAAGGAGCATAAGGCAAAGACAGCAACAAATGCTTCCTCTGTGATCCCAAGAAGCAGGTGAAGAAAGATTGCTTTTCTCCCCTACCTACCAGGAAGCTGGTCGGGAGGACTGAAGGTGCAGGTTTCTTTGGGAGTGGGTCTGTGAGATCTTTGAGGCCCCTGATTTGAGTCTGACTCCTGGTCCCACCCCAGTCACCTCAGGGTCCTGGGTGTGGGCCAGCTCTCACCTCCGTTTGGCACTGGTCGGTTTTCCTGGCCTGACGCACTTGTCCTTTGTACCCGTTGATGGCATACGTGAACGTGTCAGCCAGCTCCTCTACGATGTCCTTGTTGGAGCTCTGCAAAGACAGAGCCCCCACCGGACACAAGGAGGCCTCAGGGGCCTGCCTGTGAAGTGCCAGTGGGGCAGATGCCCGCCACCCATTCTGCTCCCCAGATCAGATCAGGCAGAGAGGGGTATCTGCAAAGACCTCCAGGCAGGGAGTGAAGTTGATGACCCCCTGAATAGCCCCCCGACCCACCCTAACAGGCGGATAGCAGATCTCCGAACCCAGCACTCACATGACACGCCCTCCAGGCTTCTGACACCTACCAACCTGCTCCTGCCCAGGATGTGCGTCCCTCATCCCACGCTGTCCCTCACCATCACGGACACACACACACACACACACACACACACACACACACACACATACCTGGGATGAGGGGTAAGAGGTGTGGGGCTGCCCAGGTGTGACCCCAGCTGGCGCCTGACCTGGATGGGCCTGGCCTGGGCTGCCCTCGGTTACCTGTGGGTGCCTCCTGCCAGAGGGCAAGGGGGATCGGTGGTGGCGCTTGCGCCTATTTCTACAGCAACAGAAACATCTCTCAGCCTGGGCTTTCTTCTGCCCAGAGCCTCGGAAGAACGGGAAGCAACACAGAGACATCCTCGTCTCCTGACCCTCCCCACTCAAGTGAGCTGGAAAGGCAGTTGTCTCCAGAATGTGGGTACCTGGTTACCACGGTTCCAATTTCTCTCAGTAAGGAAGTGAGGTCACCCCTTCAAGGTTCCACGACCTGTGCCCCTTCCTCCAATCAGAGCCACCCAAAGGCCCCTGTGGACTGTTGGCCTCTCACCCTCCTGGCCCATGTTATCTCCATACCTGTACACCAATACCCAGTATCCAGCACAGCCCTCTGCCCAGCTCTCTGGGAATGTGCGAGGCACCCCGGCTTGGGAGGGAAAGCTGTGTTCACACCTCCTTGTCCTTACTTGTTCTGTGCCCCGGAGAAGCCTCTGTGCCTCTCAGGGAGTCCCCCAGTCTGCAAAGCTGGCCCATGAGGAGGATGCTGGACGCTATTTCCATAGGAAGTCATCAGGTGTAGATGAGACAAGGCCCCTAACACCTGTGGGCTGGCCTCCCAAAAATCTGATGAGCAAACATAGAGGTGGAAGCGTGACAAGAATGAGTGGGACACAGAATGGGACACTAGACAAAACAGGCCCGAGGTCCAGCCTGAGATCTCAGGAAAGTCACTGCTCATGTCGGCCTCATTTTCAAGTCTGCACCTTTAAGGGTTTGAAATGACAGGAAATTCAGAGATTGTCACTCACTGGCCCAAAACCTCGCAGTGGTGTCCTTTTACACGTAGCATCAGACCCAGTGCCTTAGGTGGGCCCAGGTGTTAGGGGCCTTCACAGTGGCTTTAAGTGAGTCCAGCCTCCTGGTGGGAACATCCTTGTGTGTCCGCCGAGAGCTCAGTAACTGGCTGCTGAACAACGTAGCGTACAGCCCAGGTGATGGGATGTCAGGTCCTGTCACTTCTCTCGGACTCTCATTCTTGAGGTCGCTTCCTTCCTCGCAGCCTCTACCTCACTTTGTCTCTATATGTGTGTGTGTCTGTGCCACTGAACTGTTGTTCTGTCTTTGAACTGAGTCCACACCCTTCTCCTTACCACTTTAGTAAATCTTGGTTTTGGTAAGTTCTCCCCTTGGTTCTTAGAGTCTCTTGTTCTGAGAAGAGAGACGGCACCTTTGGCTACTTTATTGTTACTTCTAGACCTAACCTGTCGAGTCCCATGAGTGTGATAGCTTTCAACCTTGCCATTCCTGATACAAGGATTCTAGTGTGAAGCCATCAAGGTTAGCACCCAGAGTCCTAAGCCCCATTGGCCTCAGGGCCTCTTGATACCATGTGTTCTCTCTGACCAGTCAATTCTAGTATGGCTGGGTCCCTAACCATTCTCTACCAGCAGCCCGAAGGATCTTTTGAAAATGTAAATGTGATCATGTCTCTTATGGGAACTAACAGTGGTTTCCTATGGCCTTGAGAATCAAGTCCAAAATCCTTAGTGTGTCCGTCCAGGCCCTCCGTGACGTGACCTTATCTTCTTTTCCAGTTTTGTCTCCCCCTCGCCCCTTTTCTCTGGTCACACTTTTGAGATCCTCATTGGCATCACACTCTCCCAGCCCTGCTTAGAGCTGTGTCATGCCCCGTGTCCCAACGTTTCCCTCTGGGGTCGTTGGAAGACTGGTGTTCTTTCAGGCATCTCTCATCTTTCCTCTGTCCTCCTCTCTGCTTCCATACTTGTGTTTGCTATACCATGAAATGCTACAAGCTTGTCCACCCTCAGGAGTTTTAAGGATCTCATTCAGTGTGGAAGCTGAGAATTATAAGCAGCAGAATACTGATGAAACACAAGTAGGGATTTGTTTTTCTCACAAAATGACCAATCCACAGGTAGGTGGATCCAATATTGAATTCAGCTGCTCAATGATATCAGGGTAAGCTGCCAGCAACAAAGTGGCGGCAACAGCTCCCAGCATCCAAGAGAGGAAAAAAGTTCTCACTTCCCTATTGTGCTTTCTATCAGGAAGGAAAATAGTGTCTCAGAAATCAATTATGAGACCCTTGCATGAACCCTTGGCCAGAACAGGCCAAATTGCAAGGGACATGGGGTCGTTTAGTAGCAAAGTGCTCCTGAAGGAGGTGCCTCAGCCCTGGAGGAGGAGGAGAAGAACGAGGAGGAGGAGGAGGAGGAGGAGGAAGAGGAGGAGAAGGAAGAGGAGGAGGAGGAGGAGGAGGAGGGAGGAGAAGGGAAGGGCAGTTGGGAAGTGTCTGATGGTGAGCTTCCTGTTTCTGCTGTGAACACTACTGGCCCCATACATTTCTTCTGTGTGGAGGTGTGGAGGAAAGGTGTCCCGAGATTCAGGGATGACTGTTTTCAAATCTGTTTCTAGTGTCTTGAAGTACTCTGTCTAATAGGGCCCACATTATCCATACGTAACTTTTAAAAAATATATGTATTTATTGATCTCAGAGGGAGGAAAGGAAACAGAAGGGAGAGAGAGAGAGGGGTGGGGGGAGAGAGAAACATCAGTGATGAGAGAGCCTCCTTGATCACATAGCCCCTAGACTGCAACCCAGGTATGTGCCCTGACTGGGAATGAAACTGGGACTTCCTGGTTCAGGGTTTGACGCGCAACCATGGAGCCACAGCAGCCTGGCCACCACATATCACTTTTTTAAATTAAACTTTCATTAATTCAAATTAAGTAAAAGTTAAAATTCACTTAGACATTTAGGTTTCTCTTGTTGGATACCCAAGGAGGAGTGTTGGCTTGGTGTATAGACCAGCTGGTTTCCTTTGAAAGCAAGTATGAAATGAAAGAAAGGAAATGTGTCTCCCCTCAGAGCAAGAGTTTTCAGGTGGGAATGATGAGCTTTGGATGATTGGGCCACAGCACTGCGTGGATCGGTCTTGCACAGCATGCCTCCTTTTGAAATACTCACCTACTAATGGCATTCCCTTTTCCTTTTCTGCTTAAAAGTGTTTGACACAATGGTTTTAATTTTAATGATAGATTGTTCCAGTGGTGACAGTGAACTGTGGCCCTTCCGGTAGAACCAGGGCTGCGTACCATGTTTCCGTCCCGCCCTGTGCCAGTGGAACCGTTGCCTCTTCCTCAGATGAGTTAGACTGGTGAGTTAAATTCTGGGCTCACTGGGGAAGGAAAATGATTAAGGAAGTGTTTAGTGGAGGGAGTTGTTTTGAATTATTCCTGTTGCAACCAAAGCAATGCTCTTTCTATCCCTAGTGGTTTTAAATATTGTTCACGTGTAGTGTAGTGGTTGTTGCTGCTCAAGTAGCAAATCAAGCTAAACACTGAGTGAAGTGGAATGCAGCCCAGTGAGTAACTTTTGCTTTTAATGAGAGCGTTTCAAGATATAAATTGGCACTTGGGAAAGTTTGGAAAGATATTATTGAGTCTGGCCAGTGTTGCACAGTGGTTGAGTCAGGTGCGCCTGTGAAGCAGGCAGGAGTTCACGGTTGGCTTGCTTCCGGGTCAGGGCACGTGCCCGGGTTGCAGACTGGATCACCAATAGGGGTCGTGAAGGAGGCTGCCGAGGAATGATTCTCTCTCATCATTTACGTTTCCCTCCCCTTCGCTCTCCCTGAAATCAATCCAAGTATATTTTTAAAATATTTATTTAGCCTAGCCCTGGCTGATGTGGCTCATTTGGATGGGCATCTCCCCTTGCACTGAAAGGTTTCCGGATCAGTTCCCAGTAGGGCACGTGGCAGGGTTTTGCGGTCAGTTCCATTCGGGGGTGGGCAGGAGGCAGCTGATGCACCTTTCATCGATGTTTCTCTGCCTCTCCATTCCTCTGTCTGCTGCCTATTTATATATTGGATATATGATCCTTGTGTAAAACCTGAAACTATACGTAAGGAAATGAGAAGAAACTGTCACTTCTAGAAGTTTGACTTCCTCCAGTTCACCAGTGTTCACATTTTGATGCATATATTTCCAGATTTCCTTTCTCCATTTTATCAGTTTATACTTAATCATCAGAACAAATTAAATGTTTCAAACATTATTTTACCACTGTATTATGCAGTGAGCATGCTTCCATGGCAGCATATATGTGTACACATGTATGTGTGTGTATGTATATATGTATGTGTGTACACATATATATGAAATTAGGTATATGTACGTGAATATATAAGGCCTACACGTGTTTAGAATCAACAATTTTATTTCTATTTATTCAAAAGAGTATTTAATTTAATGGATTATTGTCTACATAAAAAGCTAGGTATTATTGGAAATTATCATTATTTACTATTATACATATACAGTTGGGGCGTATTCCTCTTATTAGTTATTTAAGATAATCGCCTAGGACTCTTATGACAGCACCAGAGAAGGCTTGCAGCACCGGCAGCAGCTGTCTCCAGAGTGGCTTCAGGTACTGCCTCAGGCCAGGCCAGGCCAGGGCGGGGCCTCTCTCTGGACCAGGCTCTGGCCCTGAGCAGGCCCTTCCTCTGGCTCTGGAGAGCTCTGGCGCTCCGGGTGTGGACCTGGAGCAGGAGAAAGAGAGAGATTTACTCACACACCTGGCTTTCCCGTGACTTTCCACAGACTGGAAAGATGCCACCGCCTTTAAGGGAACTCCCGCCCATGAGCCTGCCCTCCCCAGATTATCTGCCCAGGTTATCAGTCCCCCTCACCTTCCCGGGTTGCCTCGGTGGGCTCAAGATGCTCCAGCTCTAGATTTGGGGCGTGGCCAACCAGGCGTGATGCAGGGGAGTTGATGGGCACCAAGGCCTGCTCTGCCTCCACCAAGGGGAAAGGCAGGGGCTGCCCAAAATCCTGGACATGGTCCAGCCAGGTCCCCACGAGCGAAGCAATGGCCCTGGGGAGAGGCAGGTGGGCCGTCAAGTCAGAATTCCGGTCTTTCCTTCCACTCTGCCCTCCCATGGCACTCTTGTTTGGGACTGAGCCTCTGTGCAGTCCCCTCCACGCCACCCCCAACCCCTGTGTGTCTGTTGTGTTTGTAGCAGATGTGGGATCCAGCAGGTTGAACGCAGAGTCTGTGTGAGCCTCTTCTTCCCACTGGCGGCTCTCCTGAAGGTCCTGTACACTGCCCAGCCCAGGCCTCCATGCCCCTGGGCATCTGGGCTGAGGACTGAGACAGATTCCCGAGCAGCCTGCTCGCCACAATCCTGTTCTGAGGCCCGCCCCGGTGGTCAGTGGAGGTGGATGGAGAGAGGGGGCAGGCAGAGCGCGATGGGTGTTGCGGGGAAGGAGACTCTGAGGGACAACTCAGCCCAGCCTGCCCTCTGGGTCTACAATACCCGGGGCCCCATCCTCTGTCCTCTTTGACTCTTGTCCTCCTAGAATAGAAGCCACCAGAGCTCAGGCCTTTCTTGGGAATCAGAAGATGTATAAGATCAGGGTTCCGCCGGGCACTCCCCCACCTCACAGTCCCCACTCTGCTGACACAGGGGGCCCTCCTTCTGGGCCCAGAGACCACTCACTTCATGACTTGGTCCTGCGGCGTGTCACCCCGGTGCTTATAAGGAGGTGTGCCTCCAGAGGTACAAAACACCTTGCTGGCATCAGCTCTGATGGATGGTGGACAGGACCTGTGAATGATGGACAGCGTGACTGCTGGACCCACTGCCTAGAACTGAGGCCCAGGGATCGTGTCTGCTTCATTCCTTGAGTCGGGCAAAGTGTCTCCAAACGTGCTTGCCTGTAGTAGGAGCTTCATACACATTGTCGAGTAAATAAACTCCAACCAGCACCCTCCTATCCATCTGAGTGGGCTTGGGGCCCCTGCTACCCGCCCGAGATCCCCAGTGTGGCTACACCAAGGCCGAGGACCAGCTAGGTGAAATCTCCAACTGCTTGACAGGTTGCTTTCCATGTGCTTTTCCAAACTCCGATGCCACAGGCCGCTGATGGGTGAGTCAGCGTTCTTTCCATGGGACAGAGTGAGATAATTGCCACAAACAACCGGCGCGCGTCCAGCAACCCTGCCTGAAGAGCCAGGGAGCAGGTGGGACCTGCCACGGCTTGTCCCCACAGCAGTGCTATGAGGTTTATCCCCCACCACCCCACTTTTCAGAGGAGCATACTGAGACTCGGAAAGATGTGGTGACGTTTTCAAGACTCACAGCTTGCAGTGGGCAGAGGCACGAGTGTGTGCTCACCTAGTTAGCAGCTCTTCGAGGAACTGTTGGGCTCTGGAGAAGGCCAGGGTGGAGACATGGGATAGGTTTCCCCCCGGGAAAGCTGGTACCATGGACGTGGCCACTTGCTCCAAGGTGCCCTCATGGAGGGCCTGCAGCCTGCAGGACTCAGGTAGGTTCCCAGTTACCTCAGCTGCGCACTGGGAGGGACACGGAAGGACATCCAGTCAGCGGCATGACCGTGAATCCCACAAGGATCGAGGTCTGGAGCTCATTCGGGAGGTCCCAGCCCCACAGGGACGTGTGCGAGAGGAGGGACAGGAGTGCCCAGGCTGAACGAGGTTCTAGGTCTTCAAAGTGCCACTTAAGTTCTGTGCATGTTCAGAAAATTGTCACCTTCTAGCCATCATTATTTTTTTTTTTCTTTTCTTAGCTGAGGAACAACAAACCTCCTTGTGGGAATAGTGTATATGAAGTGCACGGGCCCTGTGAGTCGTCTAGAAACCTCCCCGTTATAGAGATGAGAACACAGAGGCTTAGGGATATGAAATGTCCGGTGAAGGGCATGCAGGTCAGAACTGGGACCTGTCCTGCAGGACATCCCCTCGCAGGTACTGGAGACTTCATCTGCTCCCGACATGGGTGGAAAGGGTGTGGGAACCTTGTCCCTCCCCAGCGTGGGAACAGTGTACCCAGTTGACATGGCCTATGACAACCATTGACTTCAAAGGAGAAAGTTATATTTCATCCTTTTACACTCAAGGGCATTTTAAGACCGTCATTATGGAGATCCCAGATCCTGCCAGGTGGCAAATGCTTGGAGACTGCAGACTGGAGAAAGGTGATCACCAGGCAGTAATCTGAGCAGAGGACTCGGGAAGGAGGCAATGTATGTGGTGGCAGAAAAGTGACAGGTGACTCAAAGTACCCATGAGGCAATTGCCAATGAAGGAACACTGTGATTGAGTTGGACAACCTGGCATCGGACAGGTGAACATTTCAGTGAGTGAGAAATCCCCGGGCCAGGCCTGCAGCAAGGCAGCAGCCATCATGAGAAACTGCTTTTGGCTATGTCCCTGCTACAGCCCTTTGGATTTGGAATCTGCCTGCAGCCGTTCAAAGTTTACATGTGCACGTCCTTCAACCAGCAGTGGGCTTCCATCTCCAGCTGAGGACATCACACGTACTGTGGTCAGAATTGTGTCCCTCTAATCCCATGAATTTGCAACCCCTAGAACTTCATTATGTGTCCGCATTTGAGTTTTAGTCTTCAAGCAAATAATTAAGGTGAAGTGAATTCAGTGGTGTGGGTCTTAATCTAGTCTGACCAGTGTCCTTGGAAGAGGAGGGGAGGATACATGGCAGTGCAGAAGGGAGTCCACGTGACACAGAGCGAGAAGACGGCCATCTACAAGCTGAGGAGAGACCCCTCAGGGGAAACCAGCCAGGCTGACAGCCTCCTGTCTCACTCCTAGCCTCCGGAATAGTGAGAAAATGAATGTCTGCTGCTGACACCACCCAGTGTGGTCCTATGTTACGGCAGCCCGAGCAACCTAACACAGTCCATTCCGACACCCTTCATGAAGTGTTCCAGGCAGCGCTGCTGATATGGCAGCCGAACTGAATCGGGCCCATGTCCAACAGCACTGAAGGGCTGCATCGCCGGGGCAAGGACATCTGCTATTGGCCAAGTTCTGCAAGGACTGTGGACTGAGGGGCAAGGGTAGTTTCAACAACAAAATCAGCGAAATGCCCAAGCGCTCATGGAGTCTACTGTGAAGTCAAACCACATCTCTCTCTCATATTTCTACAAATATGTGAGGAGTGTCTTTCTACCCTCCCATGTAGCTGGAGGGAGGAGTGGGGGTCCGGATTCCTTTGTCATGGGGCTGTGGGACAGTCTAGGGAGAGTCCTGGGAGGGTCCCCGGGGAGTCCGCAGATTTGCGTGTGGGTCTGGGCACTGCCAGGTCGTCTTGGGGTTGTGGGTGTAGAGACCCTCGAGGCCAGCTCTCACCTCTGACAGGCACTGGACTGTGTCGTCAGCCTGGTGCACCTGCACCCTGACCCGGTAGGTGGTGTAGTCGGGTCCAAGGGCCAGCACCTCCATGATGTCCTCCTGGGAGCTCTGCAAAGACAGAGTGGGTACTGAGCCAGGAGGCATCAGGAACCTTCCACCCAATGTGTGGTCCTGTGTCATGGCAGACCTCGTCTGTTAGGACACAGTGAGGATGTTCCTGGCAGCCCCGCTGAGCTAGCAAGCATTGATTTGTGTCAAGGTCTAGCAACAGTGAAAGCCTGAATCACTGATGAAAACTATGCCCTTGTTGGGATGATATGGAGTTGGGTAAGGCCACAGCTCCTGACCTGGCCGCACTGCAATGGTTTGTCGTCCTCCGTGAGGTGATAGGTTGCAGAGAAAAGTATTCAAGACCTTAATCCCTCCCTTGCCCCCAACCCTCTTTTTTTTTTTTTAAATACACAGCACTATCAAGTGGGATGATGTTTAAGGCTTGGGGAAGGTCTACAAGGACAGTGGAGCTGGGACTGGTCCACAGGTTACTTGGGGCAGGGAGTGAATCAACTGAAAGGAGCATAAGGCAAAGACAGCAACAAATGCTTCCTCTGTGATCCCAAGAAGCAGGTGAAGAAAGATTGCTTTTCTCCCCTACCTACCAGGAAGCTGGTCGGGAGGACTGAAGGTGCAGGTTTCTTTGGGAGTGGGTCTGTGAGATCTTTGAGGCCCCTGATTTGAGTCTGACTCCTGGTCCCACCCCAGTCACCTCAGGGTCCTGGGTGTGGGCCAGCTCTCACCTCCGTTTGGCACTGGTCGGTTTTCCTGGCCTGACGCACTTGTCCTTTGTACCCGTTGATGGCATACGTGAACGTGTCAGCCAGCTCCTCTACGATGTCCTTGTTGGAGCTCTGCAAAGACAGAGCCCCCACCGGACACAAGGAGGCCTCAGGGGCCTGCCTGTGAAGTGCCAGTGGGGCAGATGCCCGCCACCCATTCTGCTCCCCAGATCAGATCAGGCAGAGAGGGGTATCTGCAAAGACCTCCAGGCAGGGAGTGAAGTTGATGACCCCCTGAATAGCCCCCCGACCCACCCTAACAGGCGGATAGCAGATCTCCGAACCCAGCACTCACATGACACGCCCTCCAGGCTTCTGACACCTACCAACCTGCTCCTGCCCAGGATGTGCGTCCCTCATCCCACGCTGTCCCTCACCATCACGGACACACACACACACACACACACACACACACACACACACACATACCTGGGATGAGGGGTAAGAGGTGTGGGGCTGCCCAGGTGTGACCCCAGCTGGCGCCTGACCTGGATGGGCCTGGCCTGGGCTGCCCTCGGTTACCTGTGGGTGCCTCCTGCCAGAGGGCAAGGGGGATCGGTGGTGGCGCTTGCGCCTATTTCTACAGCAACAGAAACATCTCTCAGCCTGGGCTTTCTTCTGCCCAGAGCCTCGGAAGAACGGGAAGCAACACAGAGACATCCTCGTCTCCTGACCCTCCCCACTCAAGTGAGCTGGAAAGGCAGTTGTCTCCAGAATGTGGGTACCTGGTTACCACGGTTCCAATTTCTCTCAGTAAGGAAGTGAGGTCACCCCTTCAAGGTTCCACGACCTGTGCCCCTTCCTCCAATCAGAGCCACCCAAAGGCCCCTGTGGACTGTTGGCCTCTCACCCTCCTGGCCCATGTTATCTCCATACCTGTACACCAATACCCAGTATCCAGCACAGCCCTCTGCCCAGCTCTCTGGGAATGTGCGAGGCACCCCGGCTTGGGAGGGAAAGCTGTGTTCACACCTCCTTGTCCTTACTTGTTCTGTGCCCCGGAGAAGCCTCTGTGCCTCTCAGGGAGTCCCCCAGTCTGCAAAGCTGGCCCATGAGGAGGATGCTGGACGCTATTTCCATAGGAAGTCATCAGGTGTAGATGAGACAAGGCCCCTAACACCTGTGGGCTGGCCTCCCAAAAATCTGATGAGCAAACATAGAGGTGGAAGCGTGACAAGAATGAGTGGGACACAGAATGGGACACTAGACAAAACAGGCCCGAGGTCCAGCCTGAGATCTCAGGAAAGTCACTGCTCATGTCGGCCTCATTTTCAAGTCTGCACCTTTAAGGGTTTGAAATGACAGGAAATTCAGAGATTGTCACTCACTGGCCCAAAACCTCGCAGTGGTGTCCTTTTACACGTAGCATCAGACCCAGTGCCTTAGGTGGGCCCAGGTGTTAGGGGCCTTCACAGTGGCTTTAAGTGAGTCCAGCCTCCTGGTGGGAACATCCTTGTGTGTCCGCCGAGAGCTCAGTAACTGGCTGCTGAACAACGTAGCGTACAGCCCAGGTGATGGGATGTCAGGTCCTGTCACTTCTCTCGGACTCTCATTCTTGAGGTCGCTTCCTTCCTCGCAGCCTCTACCTCACTTTGTCTCTATATGTGTGTGTGTCTGTGCCACTGAACTGTTGTTCTGTCTTTGAACTGAGTCCACACCTTTCTCCTTACCACTTTAGTAAATCTTGGTTTTGGTAAGTTCTCCCCTTGGTTCTTAGAGTCTCTTGTTCTGAGAAGAGAGACGGCACCTTTTGCTACTTTATTGTTACTTCTAGACCTAACCTGTCGAGTCCCATGAGTGTGATAGCTTTCAACCTTGCCATTCCTGATACAAGGATTCTAGTGTGAAGCCATCAAGGTTAGCACCCAGAGTCCTAAGCCCCATTGGCCTCAGGGCCTCTTGATACCATGTGTTCTCTCTGACCAGTCAATTCTAGTATGGCTGGGTCCCTAACCATTCTCTACCAGCAGCCCGAAGGATCTTTTGACAATGTAAATGTGATCATGTCTCTTATGGGAACTAACAGTGGTTTCCTATGGCCTTGAGAATCAAGTCCAAAATCCTTAGTGTGTCCGTCCAGGCCCTCCGTGACGTGACCTTATCTTCTTTTCCAGTTTTGTCTCCCCCTCGCCCCTTTTCTCTGGTCACACTTTTGAGATCCTCATTGGCATCACACTCTCCCAGCCCTGCTTAGAGCTGTGTCATGCCCCGTGTCCCAACGTTTCCCTCTGGGGTCGTTGGAAGACTGGTGTTCTTTCAGGCATCTCTCATCTTTCCTCTGTCCTCCTCTCTGCTTCCATACTTGTGTTTGCTATACCATGAAATGCTACAAGCTTGTCCACCCTCAGGAGTTTTAAGGATCTCATTCAGTGTGGAAGCTGAGAATTATAAGCAGCAGAATACTGATGAAACACAAGTAGGGATTTGTTTTTCTCACAAAATGACCAATCCACAGGTAGGTGGATCCAATATTGAATTCAGCTGCTCAATGATATCAGGGTAAGCTGCCAGCAACAAAGTGGCGGCAACAGCTCCCAGCATCCAAGAGAGGAAAAAAGTTCTCACTTCCCTATTGTGCTTTCTATCAGGAAGGAAAATAGTGTCTCAGAAATCAATTATGAGACCCTTGCATGAACCCTTGGCCAGAACAGGCCAAATTGCAAGGGACATGGGGTCGTTTAGTAGCAAAGTGCTCCTGAAGGAGGTGCCTCAGCCCTGGAGGAGGAGGAGAAGAACGAGGAGGAGGAGGAGGAGGAGGAGGAAGAGGAGGAGAAGGAAGAGGAGGAGGAGGAGGAGGAGGAGGGAGGAGAAGGGAAGGGCAGTTGGGAAGTGTCTGATGGTGAGCTTCCTGTTTCTGCTGTGAACACTACTGGCCCCATACATTTCTTCTGTGTGGAGGTGTGGAGGAAAGGTGTCCCGAGATTCAGGGATGACTGTTTTCAAATCTGTTTCTAGTGTCTTGAAGTACTCTGTCTAATAGGGCCCACATTATCCATACGTAACTTTTAAAAAATATATGTATTTATTGATCTCAGAGGGAGGAAAGGAAACAGAAGGGAGAGAGAGAGGGGGGTGGGGGGAGAGAGAAACATCAGTGATGAGAGAGCCTCCTTGATCACATAGCCCCTAGACTGCAACCCAGGTATGTGCCCTGACTGGGAATGAAACTGGGACTTCCTGGTTCAGGGTTTGACGCGCAACCATTGAGCCACAGCAGCCTGGCCACCACATATCACTTTTTTAAATTAAACTTTCATTAATTCAAATTAAGTAAAAGTTAAAATTCACTTAGACATTTAGGTTTCTCTTGTTGGATACCCAAGGAGGAGTGTTGGCTTGGTGTATAGACCAGCTGGTTTCCCTTGAAAGCAAGTATGAAATGAAAGAAAGGAAATGTGTCTCCCCTCAGAGCAAGAGTTTTCAGGTGGGAATGATGAGCTTTGGATGATTGGGCCACAGCACTGCGTGGATCGGTCTTGCACAGCATGCCTCCTTTTGAAATACTCACCTACTAATGGCATTCCCTTTTCCTTTTCTGCTTAAAAGTGTTTGACACAATGGTTTTAATTTTAATGATAGATTGTTCCAGTGGTGACAGTGAACTGTGGCCCTTCCGGTAGAACCAGGGCTGCGTACCATGTTTCCGTCCCGCCCTGTGCCAGTGGAACCGTTGCCTCTTCCTCAGATGAGTTAGACTGGTGAGTTAAATTCTGGGCTCACTGGGGAAGGAAAATGATTAAGGAAGTGTTTAGTGGAGGGAGTTGTTTTGAATTATTCCTGTTGCAACCAAAGCAATGCTCTTTCTATCCCTAGTGGTTTTAAATATTGTTCACATGTAGTGTAGTGGTTGTTGCTGCTCAAGTAGCAAATCAAGCTAAACACTGAGTGAAGTGGAATGCAGCCCAGTGAGTAACTTTTGCTTTTAATGAGAGCGTTTCAAGATATAAATTGGCACTTGGGAAAGTTTGGAAAGATATTATTGAGTCTGGCCAGTGTTGCACAGTGGTTGAGTCAGGTGCGCCTGTGAAGCAGGCAGGAGTTCATGGTTGGCTTGCTTCCGGGTCAGGGCACGTGCCCGGGTTGCAGACTGGATCACCAATAGGGGTCGTGAAGGAGGCTGCCGAGGAATGATTCTCTCTCATCATTTACGTTTCCCTCCCCTTCGCTCTCCCTGAAATCAATCCAAGTATATTTTTAAAATATTTATTTAGCCTAGCCCTGGCTGATGTGGCTCATTTGGATGGGCATCTCCCCTTGCACTGAAAGGTTTCCGGATCAGTTCCCAGTAGGGCACGTGGCAGGGTTTTGCGGTCAGTTCCATTCGGGGGTGGGCAGGAGGCAGCTGATGCACCTTTCATCGATGTTTCTCTGCCTCTCCATTCCTCTGTCTACTGCCTATTTATATATTGGATATATGATCCTTGTGTAAAACCTGAAACTATACGTAAGGAAATGAGAAGAAACTGTCACTTCTAGAAGTTTGACTTCCTCCAGTTCACCAGTGTTCACATTTTGATGCATATATTTCCAGATTTCCTTTCTCCATTTTATCAGTTTATACTTAATTATCAGAACAAATTAAATGTTTCAAACATTATTTTACCACTGTATTATGCAGTGAGCATGCTTCCATGGCAGCATATATGTGTACACATGTATGTGTGTGTATGTATATATGTATGTGTGTACACATATATATGAAATTAGGTATATGTACGTGAATATATAAGGCCTACACGTGTTTAGAATCAACAATTTTATTTCTATTTATTCAAAAGAGTATTTAATTTAATGGATTATTGTCTACATAAATAGCTAGGTATTATTGGAAATTATCATTATTTACTATTATACATATACAGTTGGGGCGTATTCCTCTTATTAGTTATTTAAGATAATCGCCTAGGACTCTTATGACAGCACCAGAGAAGGCTTGCAGCACCGGCAGCAGCTGTCTCCAGAGTGGCTTCAGGTACTGCCTCAGGCCAGGCCAGGCCAGGGCGGGGCCTCTCTCTGGACCAGGCTCTGGCCCCTGAGCAGGCCCTTCCTCTGGCTCTGGAGAGCTCTGGAGCTCCGGGTGTGGACCTGGAGCAGGAGAAAGAGAGAGATTTACTCACACACCTGGCTTTCCCGTGACTTTCCACAGACTGGAAAGATGCCACCGCCTTTAAGGGAACTCCCGCCCATGAGCCTGCCCTCCCCAGATTATCTGCCCAGGTTATCAGTCCCCCTCACCTTCCCGGGTTGCCTCGGTGGGCTCAAGATGCTCCAGCTCTAGATTTGGGGCGTGGCCAACCAGGCGTGATGCAGGGGAGTTGATGGGCACCAAGGCCTGCTCTGCCTCCACCAAGGGGAAAGGCAGGGGCTGCCCAAAATCCTGGACATGGTCCAGCCAGGTCCCCACGAGCGAAGCAATGGCCCTGGGGAGAGGCAGGTGGGCAGTCAAGTCAGAATTCCGGTCTTTCCTTCCACTCTGCCCTCCCATGGCACTCTTGTTTGGGACTGAGCCTCTGTGCAGTCCCCTCCACGCCACCCCCAACCCCTGTGTGTCTGTTGTGTTTGTAGCAGATGTGGGATCCAGCAGGTTGAACGCAGAGTCTGTGTGAGCCTCTTCTTCCCACTGGCGGCTCTCCTGAAGGTCCTGTACACTGCCCAGCCCAGGCCTCCATGCCCCTGGGCATCTGGGCTGAGGACTGAGACAGACTCCCGAGCAGCCTGCTCGCCACAATCCTGTTCTGAGGCCCGCCCCGGTGGTCAGTGGAGGTGGATGGAGAGAGGGGGCAGGCAGAGCGCGATGGGTGTTGCGGGGAAGGAGACTCTGAGGGACAACTCAGCCCAGCCTCCCCTCTGGGTCTACAATACCCGGGGCCCCATCCTCTGTCCTCTTTGACTCTTGTCCTCCTAGAATAGAAGCCACCAGAGCTCAGGCCTTTCTTGGGAATCAGAAGATGTATAAGATCAGGGTTCCGCCGGGCACTCCCCCACCTCACAGTCCCCACTCTGCTGACACAGGGGGCCCTCCTTCTGGGCCCAGAGACCACTCACTTCATGACTTGGTCCTGCGGCGTGTCACCCCGGTGCTTATAAGGAGGTGTGCCTCCAGAGGTACAAAACACCTTGCTGGCATCAGCTCTGATGGATGGTGGACAGGACCTGTGAATGATGGACAGCGTGACTGCTGGACCCACTGCCTAGAACTGAGGCCCAGGGATCGTGTCTGCTTCATTCCTTGAGTCGGGCAAAGTGTCTCCAAACGTGCTTGCCTGTAGTAGGAGCTTCATACACATTGTCGAGTAAATAAACTCCAACCAGCACCCTCCCATCCATCTGAGTGGGCTTGGGGCCCCTGCTACCCGCCCGAGATCCCCAGTGTGGCTACACCAAGGCCGAGGACCAGCTAGGTGAAATCTCCAACTGCTTGACAGGTTGCTTTCCATGTGCTTTTCCAAACTCCGATGCCACAGGCCGCTGATGGGTGAGTCAGCGTTCTTTCCATGGGACAGAGTGAGATAATTGCCACAAACAACCGGCGCGCGTCCAGCAACCCTGCCTGAAGAGCCAGGGAGCAGGTGGGACCTGCCACGGCTTGTCCCCACAGCAGTGCTATGAGGTTTATCCCCCACCACCCCACTTTTCAGAGGAGCATACTGAGACTCGGAAAGATGTGGTGACGTTTTCAAGACTCACAGCTTGCAGTGGGCAGAGGCACGAGTGTGTGCTCACCTAGTTAGCAGCTCTTCGAGGAACTGTTGGGCTCTGGAGAAGGCCAGGGTGGAGACATGGGATAGGTTTCCCCCCGGGAAAGCTGGTACCATGGACGTGGCCACTTGCTCCAAGGTGCCCTCATGGAGGGCCTGCAGCCTGCAGGACTCAGGTAGGTTCCCAGTTACCTCAGCTGCGCACTGGGAGGGACACGGAAGGACATCCAGTCAGCGGCATGACCGTGAATCCCACAAGGATCGAGGTCTGGAGCTCATTCGGGAGGTCCCAGCCCCACAGGGACGTGTGCGAGAGGAGGGACAGGAGTGCCCAGGCTGAACGAGGTTCTAGGTCTTCAAAGTGCCACTTAAGTTCTGTGCATGTTCAGAAAATTGTCACCTTCTAGGCATCATTATTTTTTTTTTCTTTTCTTAGCTGAGGAACAACAAACCTCCTTGTGGGAATAGTGTATATGAAGTGCACGGGCCCTGTGAGTCGTCTAGAAACCTCCCCGTTATAGAGATGAGAACACAGAGGCTTAGGGATATGAAATGTCCGGTGAAGGGCATGCAGGTCAGAACTGGGACCTGTCCTGCAGGACATCCCCTCGCAGGTACTGGAGACTTCATCTGCTCCCGACATGGGTGGAAAGGGTGTGGGAACCTTGTCCCTCCCCAGCGTGGGAACAGTGTACCCAGTTGACATGGCCTATGACAACCATTGACTTCAAAGGAGAAAGTTATATTTCATCCTTTTACACTCAAGGGCATTTTAAGACCGTCATTATGGAGATCCCAGATCCTGCCAGGTGGCAAATGCTTGGAGACTGCAGACTGGAGAAAGGTGATCACCAGGCAGTAATCTGAGCAGAGGACTCGGGAAGGAGGCAATGTATGTGGTGGCAGAAAAGTGACAGGTGACTCAAAGTACCCATGAGGCAATTGCCAATGAAGGAACACTGTGATTGAGTTGGACAACCTGGCATCGGACAGGTGAACATTTCAGTGAGTGAGAAATCCCCGGGCCAGGCCTGCAGCAAGGCAGCAGCCATCATGAGAAACTGCTTTTGGCTATGTCCCTGCTACAGCCCTTTGGATTTGGAATCTGCCTGCAGCCGTTCAAAGTTTACATGTGCACGTCCTTCAACCAGCAGTGGGCTTCCATCTCCAGCTGAGGACATCACACGTACTGTGGTCAGAATTGTGTCCCTCTAATCCCATGAATTTGCAACCCCTAGAACTTCATTATGTGTCCGCATTTGAGTTTTAGTCTTCAAGCAAATAATTAAGGTGAAGTGAATTCAGTGGTGTGGGTCTTAATCTAGTCTGACCAGTGTCCTTGGAAGAGGAGGGGAGGATACATGGCAGTGCAGAAGGGAGTCCACGTGACACAGAGCGAGAAGACGGCCATCTACAAGCTGAGGAGAGACCCCTCAGGGGAAACCAGCCAGGCTGACAGCCTCCTGTCTCACTCCTAGCCTCCGGAATAGTGAGAAAATGAATGTCTGCTGCTGACACCACCCAGTGTGGTCCTATGTTACGGCAGCCCGAGCAACCTAACACAGTCCATTCCGACACCCTTCATGAAGTGTTCCAGGCAGCGCTGCTGATATGGCAGCCGAACTGAATCGGGCCCATGTCCAACAGCACTGAAGGGCTGCATCGCCGGGGCAAGGACATCTGCTATTGGCCAAGTTCTGCAAGGACTGTGGACTGAGGGGCAAGGGTAGTTTCAACAACAAAATCAGCGAAATGCCCAAGCGCTCATGGAGTCTACTGTGAAGTCAAACCACATCTCTCTCTCATATTTCTACAAATATGTGAGGAGTGTCTTTCTACCCTCCCATGTAGCTGGAGGGAGGAGTGGGGGTCCGGATTCCTTTGTCATGGGGCTGTG
Source organism: Cnephaeus nilssonii (assembly GCF_951640355.1). Taxonomy (NCBI): domain Eukaryota; kingdom Metazoa; phylum Chordata; class Mammalia; order Chiroptera; family Vespertilionidae; genus Cnephaeus; species Cnephaeus nilssonii. The sequence goes on along the minus strand of NC_137086.1, from coordinate 56,510,442 downwards.
GGACAGTCTAGGGAGAGTCCTGGGAGGGTCCCCGGGGAGTCCGCAGATTTGCGTGTGGGTCTGGGCACTGCCAGGTCGTCTTGGGGTTGTGGGTGTAGAGACCCTCGAGGCCAGCTCTCACCTCTGACAGGCACTGGACTGTGTCGTCAGCCTGGTGCACCTGCACCCTGACCCGGTAGGTGGTGTAGTCGGGTCCAAGGGCCAGCACCTCCATGATGTCCTCCTGGGAGCTCTGCAAAGACAGAGTGGGTACTGAGCCAGGAGGCATCAGGAACCTTCCACCCAATGTGTGGTCCTGTGTCATGGCAGACCTCGTCTGTTAGGACACAGTGAGGATGTTCCTGGCAGCCCCGCTGAGCTAGCAAGCATTGATTTGTGTCAAGGTCTAGCAACAGTGAAAGCCTGAATCACTGATGAAAACTATGCCCTTGTTGGGATGATATGGAGTTGGGTAAGGCCACAGCTCCTGACCTGGCCGCACTGCAATGGTTTGTCGTCCTCTGTGAGGTGATAGGTTGCAGAGAAAAGTATTCAAGACCTTAATCCCTCCCTTGCCCCCAACCCTCTTTTTTTTTTTTTTTTTTTTAAATACACAGCACTATCAAGTGGGATGATGTTTAAGGCTTGGGGAAGGTCTACAAGGACAGTGGAGCTGGGACTGGTCCACAGGTTACTTGGGGCAGGGAGTGAATCAACTGAAAGGAGCATAAGGCAAAGACAGCAACAAATGCTTCCTCTGTGATCCCAAGAAGCACGTGAAGAAAGATTGCTTTTCTCCCCTACCTACCAGGAAGCTGGTCGGGAGGACTGAAGGTGCAGGTTTCTTTGGGAGTGGGTCTGTGAGATCTTTGAGGCCCCTGATTTGAGTCTGACTCCTGGTCCCACCCCAGTCACCTCAGGGTCCTGGGTGTGGGCCAGCTCTCACCTCCGTTTGGCACTGGTCGGTTTTCCTGGCCTGACGCACTTGTCCTTTGTACCCGTTGATGGCATACGTGAACGTGTCAGCCAGCTCCTCTACGATGTCCTTGTTGGAGCTCTGCAAAGACAGAGCCCCCACCGGACACAAGGAGGCCTCAGGGGCCTGCCTGTGAAGTGCCAGTGGGGCAGATGCCCGCCACCCATTCTGCTCCCCAGATCAGATCAGTCAGAGAGGGGTATCTGCAAAGACCTCCAGGCAGGGAGTGAAGTTGATGACCCCCTGAATAGCCCCCCGACCCACCCTAACAGGCGGATAGCAGATCTCCGAACCCAGCACTCACATGACACGCCCTCCAGGCTTCTGACACCTACCAACCTGCTCCTGCCCAGGATGTGCGTCCCTCATCCCACGCTGTCCCTCACCATCACGGACACACACACACACACACACACACACACACACACACACACACACATACCTGGGATGAGGGGTAAGAGGTGTGGGGCTGCCCAGGTGTGACCCCAGCTGGCGCCTGACCTGGATGGGCCTGGCCTGGGCTGCCCTCGGTTACCTGTGGGTGCCTCCTGCCAGAGGGCAAGGGGGATCGGTGGTGGCGCTTGCGCCTATTTCTACAGCAACAGAAACATCTCTCAGCCTGGGCTTTCTTCTGCCCAGAGCCTCGGAAGAACGGGAAGCAACACAGAGACATCCTCGTCTCCTGACCCTCCCCACTCAAGTGAGCTGGAAAGGCAGTTGTCTCCAGAATGTGGGTACCTGGTTACCACGGTTCCAATTTCTCTCAGTAAGGAAGTGAGGTCACCCCTTCAAGGTTCCACGACCTGTGCCCCTTCCTCCAATCAGAGCCACCCAAAGGCCCCTGTGGACTGTTGGCCTCTCACCCTCCTGGCCCATGTTATCTCCATACCTGTACACCAATACCCAGTATCCAGCACAGCCCTCTGCCCAGCTCTCTGGGAATGTGCGAGGCACCCCGGCTTGGGAGGGAAAGCTGTGTTCACACCTCCTTGTCCTTACTTGTTCTGTGCCCCGGAGAAGCCTCTGTGCCTCTCAGGGAGTCCCCCAGTCTGCAAAGCTGGCCCATGAGGAGGATGCTGGACGCTATTTCCATAGGAAGTCATCAGGTGTAGATGAGACAAGGCCCCTAACACCTGTGGGCTGGCCTCCCAAAAATCTGATGAGCAAACATAGAGGTGGAAGCGTGACAAGAATGAGTGGGACACAGAATGGGACACTAGACAAAACAGGCCCGAGGTCCAGCCTGAGATCTCAGGAAAGTCACTGCTCATGTCGGCCTCATTTTCAAGTCTGCACCTTTAAGGGTTTGAAATGACAGGAAATTCAGAGATTGTCACTCACTGGCCCAAAACCTCGCAGTGGTGTCCTTTTACACGTAGCATCAGACCCAGTGCCTTAGGTGGGCCCAGGTGTTAGGGGCCTTCACAGTGGCTTTAAGTGAGTCCAGCCTCCTGGTGGGAACATCCTTGTGTGTCCGCCGAGAGCTCAGTAACTGGCTGCTGAACAACGTAGCGTACAGCCCAGGTGATGGGATGTCAGGTCCTGTCACTTCTCTCGGACTCTCATTCTTGAGGTCGCTTCCTTCCTCGCAGCCTCTACCTCACTTTGTCTCTATATGTGTGTGTGTCTGTGCCACTGAACTGTTGTTCTGTCTTTGAACTGAGTCCACACCTTTCTCCTTACCACTTTAGTAAATCTTGGTTTTGGTAAGTTCTCCCCTTGGTTCTTAGAGTCTCTTGTTCTGAGAAGAGAGACGGCACCTTTTGCTACTTTATTGTTACTTCTAGACCTAACCTGTCGAGTCCCATGAGTGTGATAGCTTTCAACCTTGCCATTCCTGATACAAGGATTCTAGTGTGAAGCCATCAAGGTTAGCACCCAGAGTCCTAAGCCCCATTGGCCTCAGGGCCTCTTGATACCATGTGTTCTCTCTGACCAGTCAATTCTAGTATGGCTGGGTCCCTAACCATTCTCTACCAGCAGCCCGAAGGATCTTTTGACAATGTAAATGTGATCATGTCTCTTATGGGAACTAACAGTGGTTTCCTATGGCCTTGAGAATCAAGTCCAAAATCCTTAGTGTGTCCGTCCAGGCCCTCCGTGACGTGACCTTATCTTCTTTTCCAGTTTTGTCTCCCCCTCGCCCCTTTTCTCTGGTCACACTTTTGAGATCCTCATTGGCATCACACTCTCCCAGCCCTGCTTAGAGCTGTGTCATGCCCCGTGTCCCAACGTTTCCCTCTGGGGTCGTTGGAAGACTGGTGTTCTTTCAGGCATCTCTCATCTTTCCTCTGTCCTCCTCTCTGCTTCCATACTTGTGTTTGCTATACCATGAAATGCTACAAGCTTGTCCACCCTCAGGAGTTTTAAGGATCTCATTCAGTGTGGAAGCTGAGAATTATAAGCAGCAGAATACTGATGAAACACAAGTAGGGATTTGTTTTTCTCACAAAATGACCAATCCACAGGTAGGTGGATCCAATATTGAATTCAGCTGCTCAATGATATCAGGGTAAGCTGCCAGCAACAAAGTGGCGGCAACAGCTCCCAGCATCCAAGAGAGGAAAAAAGTTCTCACTTCCCTATTGTGCTTTCTATCAGGAAGGAAAATAGTGTCTCAGAAATCAATTATGAGACCCTTGCATGAACCCTTGGCCAGAACAGGCCAAATTGCAAGGGACATGGGGTCGTTTAGTAGCAAAGTGCTCCTGAAGGAGGTGCCTCAGCCCTGGAGGAGGAGGAGAAGAACGAGGAGGAGGAGGAGGAGGAGGAGGAAGAGGAGGAGAAGGAAGAGGAGGAGGAGGAGGAGGAGGAGGAGGAGGAGGAGGAGGAGGGAGGAGAAGGGAAGGGCAGTTGGGAAGTGTCTGATGGTGAGCTTCCTGTTTCTGCTGTGAACACTACTGGCCCCAAACATTTCTTCTGTGTGGAGGTGTGGAGGAAAGGTGTCCCGAGATTCAGGGATGACTGTTTTCAAATCTGTTTCTAGTGTCTTGAAGTACTCTGTCTAATAGGGCCCACATTATCCATACGTAACTTTTAAAAAATATATGTATTTATTGATCTCAGAGGGAGGAAAGGAAACAGAAGGGAGAGAGAGAGAGGGGTGGGGGGAGAGAGAAACATCAGTGATGAGAGAGCCTCCTTGATCACATAGCCCCTAGACTGCAACCCAGGTATGTGCCCTGACTGGGAATGAAACTGGGACTTCCTGGTTCAGGGTTTGACGCGCAACCATTGAGCCACAGCAGCCTGGCCACCACATATCACTTTTTTAAATTAAACTTTCATTAATTCAAATTAAGTAAAAGTTAAAATTCACTTAGACATTTAGGTTTCTCTTGTTGGATACCCAAGGAGGAGTGTTGGCTTGGTGTATAGACCAGCTGGTTTCCTTTGAAAGCAAGTATGAAATGAAAGAAAGGAAATGTGTCTCCCCTCAGAGCAAGAGTTTTCAGGTGGGAATGATGAGCTTTGGATGATTGGGCCACAGCACTGCGTGGATCGGTCTTGCACAGCATGCCTCCTTTTGAAATACTCACCTACTAATGGCATTCCCTTTTCCTTTTCTGCTTAAAAGTGTTTGACACAATGGTTTTAATTTTAATGATAGATTGTTCCAGTGGTGACAGTGAACTGTGGCCCTTCCGGTAGAACCAGGGCTGCGTACCATGTTTCCGTCCCGCCCTGTGCCAGTGGAACCGTTGCCTCTTCCTCAGATGAGTTAGACTGGTGAGTTAAATTCTGGGCTCACTGGGGAAGGAAAATGATTAAGGAAGTGTTTAGTGGAGGGAGTTGTTTTGAATTATTCCTGTTGCAACCAAAGCAATGCTCTTTCTATCCCTAGTGGTTTTAAATATTGTTCACGTGTAGTGTAGTGGTTGTTGCTGCTCAAGTAGCAAATCAAGCTAAACACTGAGTGAAGTGGAATGCAGCCCAGTGAGTAACTTTTGCTTTTAATGAGAGCGTTTCAAGATATAAATTGGCACTTGGGAAAGTTTGGAAAGATATTATTGAGTCTGGCCAGTGTTGCACAGTGGTTGAGTCAGGTGCGCCTGTGAAGCAGGCAGGAGTTCACGGTTGGCTTGCTTCCGGGTCAGGGCACGTGCCCGGGTTGCAGACTGGATCACCAATAGGGGTCGTGAAGGAGGCTGCCGAGGAATGATTCTCTCTCATCATTTACGTTTTCCTCCCCTTCGCTCTCCCTGAAATCAATCCAAGTATATTTTTAAAATATTTATTTAGCCTAGCCCTGGCTGATGTGGCTCATTTGGATGGGCATCTCCCCTTGCACTGAAAGGTTTCCGGATCAGTTCCCAGTAGGGCACGTGGCAGGGTTTTGCGGTCAGTTCCATTCGGGGGTGGGCAGGAGGCAGCTGATGCACCTTTCATCGATGTTTCTCTGCCTCTCCATTCCTCTGTCTGCTGCCTATTTATATATTGGATATATGATCCTTGTGTAAAACCTGAAACTATACGTAAGGAAATGAGAAGAAACTGTCACTTCTAGAAGTTTGACTTCCTCCAGTTCACCAGTGTTCACATTTTGATGCATATATTTCCAGATTTCCTTTCTCCATTTTATCAGTTTATACTTAATCATCAGAACAAATTAAATGTTTCAAACATTATTTTACCACTGTATTATGCAGTGAGCATGCTTCCATGGCAGCATATATGTGTACACATGTATGTGTGTGTATGTATATATGTATGTGTGTACACATATATATGAAATTAGGTATATGTACGTGAATATATAAGGCCTACACGTGTTTAGAATCAACAATTTTATTTCTATTTATTCAAAAGAGTATTTAATTTAATGGATTATTGTCTACATAAAAAGCTAGGTATTATTGGAAATTATCATTATTTACTATTATACATATACAGTTGGGGCGTATTCCTCTTATTAGTTATTTAAGATAATCGCCTAGGACTCTTATGACAGCACCAGAGAAGGCTTGCAGCACCGGCAGCAGCTGTCTCCAGAGTGGCTTCAGGTACTGCCTCAGGCCAGGCCAGGCCAGGGCGGGGCCTCTCTCTGGACCAGGCTCTGGCCCTGAGCAGGCCCTTCCTCTGGCTCTGGAGAGCTCTGGCGCTCCGGGTGTGGACCTGGAGCAGGAGAAAGAGAGAGATTTACTCACACACCTGGCTTTCCCGTGACTTTCCACAGACTGGAAAGATGCCACCGCCTTTAAGGGAACTCCCGCCCATGAGCCTGCCCTCCCCAGATTATCTGCCCAGGTTATCAGTCCCCCTCACCTTCCCGGGTTGCCTCGGTGGGCTCAAGATGCTCCAGCTCTAGATTTGGGGCGTGGCCAACCAGGCGTGATGCAGGGGAGTTGATGGGCACCAAGGCCTGCTCTGCCTCCACCAAGGGGAAAGGCAGGGGCTGCCCAAAATCCTGGACATGGTCCAGCCAGGTCCCCACGAGCGAAGCAATGGCCCTGGGGAGAGGCAGGTGGGCCGTCAAGTCAGAATTCCGGTCTTTCCTTCCACTCTGCCCTCCCATGGCACTCTTGTTTGGGACTGAGCCTCTGTGCAGTCCCCTCCACGCCACCCCCAACCCCTGTGTGTCTGTTGTGTTTGTAGCAGATGTGGGATCCAGCAGGTTGAACGCAGAGTCTGTGTGAGCCTCTTCTTCCCACTGGCGGCTCTCCTGAAGGTCCTGTACACTGCCCAGCCCAGGCCTCCATGCCCCTGGGCATCTGGGCTGAGGACTGAGACAGACTCCCGAGCAGCCTGCTCGCCACAATCCTGTTCTGAGGCCCGCCCCGGTGGTCAGTGGAGGTGGATGGAGAGAGGGGGCAGGCAGAGCGCGATGGGTGTTGCGGGGAAGGAGACTCTGAGGGACAACTCAGCCCAGCCTGCCCTCTGGGTCTACAATACCCGGGGCCCCATCCTCTGTCCTCTTTGACTCTTGTCCTCCTAGAATAGAAGCCACCAGAGCTCAGGCCTTTCTTGGGAATCAGAAGATGTATAAGATCAGGGTTCCGCCGGGCACTCCCCCACCTCACAGTCCCCACTCTGCTGACACAGGGGGCCCTCCTTCTGGGCCCAGAGACCACTCACTTCATGACTTGGTCCTGCGGCGTGTCACCCCGGTGCTTATAAGGAGGTGTGCCTCCAGAGGTACAAAACACCTTGCTGGCATCAGCTCTGATGGATGGTGGACAGGACCTGTGAATGATGGACAGCGTGACTGCTGGACCCACTGCCTAGAACTGAGGCCCAGGGATCGTGTCTGCTTCATTCCTTGAGTCGGGCAAAGTGTCTCCAAACGTGCTTGCCTGTAGTAGGAGCTTCATACACATTGTCGAGTAAATAAACTCCAACCAGCACCCTCCTATCCATCTGAGTGGGCTTGGGGCCCCTGCTACCCGCCCGAGATCCCCAGTGTGGCTACACCAAGGCCGAGGACCAGCTAGGTGAAATCTCCAACTGCTTGACAGGTTGCTTTCCATGTGCTTTTCCAAACTCCGATGCCACAGGCCGCTGATGGGTGAGTCAGCGTTCTTTCCATGGGACAGAGTGAGATAATTGCCACAAACAACCGGCGCGCGTCCAGCAACCCTGCCTGAAGAGCCAGGGAGCAGGTGGGACCTGCCACGGCTTGTCCCCACAGCAGTGCTATGAGGTTTATCCCCCACCACCCCACTTTTCAGAGGAGCATACTGAGACTCGGAAAGATGTGGTGACGTTTTCAAGACTCACAGCTTGCAGTGGGCAGAGGCACGAGTGTGTGCTCACCTAGTTAGCAGCTCTTCGAGGAACTGTTGGGCTCTGGAGAAGGCCAGGGTGGAGACATGGGATAGGTTTCCCCCCGGGAAAGCTGGTACCATGGACGTGGCCACTTGCTCCAAGGTGCCCTCATGGAGGGCCTGCAGCCTGCAGGACTCAGGTAGGTTCCCAGTTACCTCAGCTGCGCACTGGGAGGGACACGGAAGGACATCCAGTCAGCGGCATGACCGTGAATCCCACAAGGATCGAGGTCTGGAGCTCATTCGGGAGGTCCCAGCCCCACAGGGACGTGTGCGAGAGGAGGGACAGGAGTGCCCAGGCTGAACGAGGTTCTAGGTCTTCAAAGTGCCACTTAAGTTCTGTGCATGTTCAGAAAATTGTCACCTTCTAGCCATCATTATTTTTTTTTTTCTTTTCTTAGCTGAGGAACAACAAACCTCCTTGTGGGAATAGTGTATATGAAGTGCACGGGCCCTGTGAGTCGTCTAGAAACCTCCCCGTTATAGAGATGAGAACACAGAGGCTTAGGGATATGAAATGTCCGGTGAAGGGCATGCAGGTCAGAACTGGGACCTGTCCTGCAGGACATCCCCTCGCAGGTACTGGAGACTTCATCTGCTCCCGACATGGGTGGAAAGGGTGTGGGAACCTTGTCCCTCCCCAGCGTGGGAACAGTGTACCCAGTTGACATGGCCTATGACAACCATTGACTTCAAAGGAGAAAGTTATATTTCATCCTTTTACACTCAAGGGCATTTTAAGACCGTCATTATGGAGATCCCAGATCCTGCCAGGTGGCAAATGCTTGGAGACTGCAGACTGGAGAAAGGTGATCACCAGGCAGTAATCTGAGCAGAGGACTCGGGAAGGAGGCAATGTATGTGGTGGCAGAAAAGTGACAGGTGACTCAAAGTACCCATGAGGCAATTGCCAATGAAGGAACACTGTGATTGAGTTGGACAACCTGGCATCGGACAGGTGAACATTTCAGTGAGTGAGAAATCCCCGGGCCAGGCCTGCAGCAAGGCAGCAGCCATCATGAGAAACTGCTTTTGGCTATGTCCCTGCTACAGCCCTTTGGATTTGGAATCTGCGTGCAGCCGTTCAAAGTTTACATGTGCACGTCCTTCAACCAGCAGTGGGCTTCCATCTCCAGCTGAGGACATCACACGTACTGTGGTCAGAATTGTGTCCCTCTAATCCCATGAATTTGCAACCCCTAGAACTTCATTATGTGTCCGCATTTGAGTTTTAGTCTTCAAGCAAATAATTAAGGTGAAGTGAATTCAGTGGTGTGGGTCTTAATCTAGTCTGACCAGTGTCCTTGGAAGAGGAGGGGAGGATACATGGCAGTGCAGAAGGGAGTCCACGTGACACAGAGCGAGAAGACGGCCATCTACAAGCTGAGGAGAGACCCCTCAGGGGAAACCAGCCAGGCTGACAGCCTCCTGTCTCACTCCTAGCCTCCGGAATAGTGAGAAAATGAATGTCTGCTGCTGACACCACCCAGTGTGGTCCTATGTTACGGCAGCCCGAGCAACCTAACACAGTCCATTCCGACACCCTTCATGAAGTGTTCCAGGCAGCGCTGCTGATATGGCAGCCGAACTGAATCGGGCCCATGTCCAACAGCACTGAAGGGCTGCATCGCCGGGGCAAGGACATCTGCTATTGGCCAAGTTCTGCAAGGACTGTGGACTGAGGGGCAAGGGTAGTTTCAACAACAAAATCAGCGAAATGCCCAAGCGCTCATGGAGTCTACTGTGAAGTCAAACCACATCTCTCTCTCATATTTCTACAAATATGTGAGGAGTGTCTTTCTACCCTCCCATGTAGCTGGAGGGAGGAGTGGGGGTCCGGATTCCTTTGTCATGGGGCTGTGGGACAGTCTAGGGAGAGTCCTGGGAGGGTCCCCGGGGAGTCCGCAGATTTGCGTGTGGGTCTGGGCACTGCCAGGTCGTCTTGGGGTTGTGGGTGTAGAGACCCTCGAGGCCAGCTCTCACCTCTGACAGGCACTGGACTGTGTCGTCAGCCTGGTGCACCTGCACCCTGACCCGGTAGGTGGTGTAGTCGGGTCCAAGGGCCAGCACCTCCATGATGTCCTCCTGGGAGCTCTGCAAAGACAGAGTGGGTACTGAGCCAGGAGGCATCAGGAACCTTCCACCCAATGTGTGGTCCTGTGTCATGGCAGACCTCGTCTGTTAGGACACAGTGAGGATGTTCCTGGCAGCCCCGCTGAGCTAGCAAGCATTGATTTGTGTCAAGGTCTAGCAACAGTGAAAGCCTGAATCACTGATGAAAACTATGCCCTTGTTGGAATGATATGGAGTTGGGTAAGGCCACAGCTCCTGACCTGGCCGCACTGCAATGGTTTGTCGTCCTCTGTGAGGTGATAGGTTGCAGAGAAAAGTATTCAAGACCTTAATCCCTCCCTTGCCCCCAACCCTCTTTTTTTTTTTTTTTTTTTTTTTTTTTTTTTTTTTAAATACACAGCACTATCAAGTGGGATGATGTTTAAGGCTTGGGGAAGGTCTACAAGGACAGTGGAGCTGGGACTGGTCCACAGGTTACTTGGGGCAGGGAGTGAATCAACTGAAAGGAGCATAAGGCAAAGACAGCAACAAATGCTTCCTCTGTGATCCCAAGAAGCACATGAAGAAAGATTGCTTTTCTCCCCTACCTACCAGGAAGCTGGTCGGGAGGACTGAAGGTGCAGGTTTCTTTGGGAGTGGGTCTGTGAGATCTTTGAGGCCCCTGATTTGAGTCTGACTCCTGGTCCCACCCCAGTCACCTCAGGGTCCTGGGTGTGGGCCAGCTCTCACCTCCGTTTGGCACTGGTCGGTTTTCCTGGCCTGACGCACTTGTCCTTTGTACCCGTTGATGGCATACGTGAACGTGTCAGCCAGCTCCTCTACGATGTCCTTGTTGGAGCTCTGCAAAGACAGAGCCCCCACCGGACACAAGGAGGCCTCAGGGGCCTGCCTGTGAAGTGCCAGTGGGGCAGATGCCCGCCACCCATTCTGCTCCCCAGATCAGATCAGGCAGAGAGGGGTATCTGCAAAGACCTCCAGGCAGGGAGTGAAGTTGATGACCCCCTGAATAGCCCCCCGACCCACCCTAACAGGCGGATAGCAGATCTCCGAACCCAGCACTCACATGACACGCCCTCCAGGCTTCTGACACCTACCAACCTGCTCCTGCCCAGGATGTGCGTCCCTCATCCCACGCTGTCCCTCACCATCACGGACACACACACACACACACACACACACACACACACACACATATACCTGGGATGAGGGGTAAGAGGTGTGGGGCTGCCCAGGTGTGACCCCAGCTGGCGCCTGACCTGGATGGGCCTGGCCTGGGCTGCCCTCGGTTACCTGTGGGTGCCTCCTGCCAGAGGGCAAGGGGGATCGGTGGTGGCGCTTGCGCCTATTTCTACAGCAACAGAAACATCTCTCAGCCTGGGCTTTCTTCTGCCCAGAGCCTCGGAAGAACGGGAAGCAACACAGAGACATCCTCGTCTCCTGACCCTCTCCACTCAAGTGAGCTGGAAAGGCAGTTGTCTCCAGAATGTGGGTACCTGGTTACCACGGTTCCAATTTCTCTCAGTAAGGAAGTGAGGTCACCCCTTCAAGGTTCCACGACCTGTGCCCCTTCCTCCAATCAGAGCCACCCAAAGGCCCCTGTGGACTGTTGGCCTCTCACCCTCCTGGCCCATGTTATCTCCATACCTGTACACCAATACCCAGTATCCAGCACAGCCCTCTGCCCAGCTCTCTGGGAATGTGCGAGGCACCCCGGCTTGGGAGGGAAAGCTGTGTTCACACCTCCTTGTCCTTACTTGTTCTGTGCCCCGGAGAAGCCTCTGTGCCTCTCAGGGAGTCCCCCAGTCTGCAAAGCTGGCCCATGAGGAGGATGCTGGACGCTATTTCCATAGGAAGTCATCAGGTGTAGATGAGACAAGGCCCCTAACACCTGTGGGCTGGCCTCCCAAAAATCTGATGAGCAAACATAGAGGTGGAAGCGTGACAAGAATGAGTGGGACACAGAATGGGACACTAGACAAAACAGGCCCGAGGTCCAGCCTGAGATCTCAGGAAAGTCACTGCTCATGTCGGCCTCATTTTCAAGTCTGCACCTTTAAGGGTTTGAAATGACAGGAAATTCAGAGATTGTCACTCACTGGCCCAAAACCTCGCAGTGGTGTCCTTTTACACGTAGCATCAGACCCAGTGCCTTAGGTGGGCCCAGGTGTTAGGGGCCTTCACAGTGGCTTTAAGTGAGTCCAGCCTCCTGGTGGGAACATCCTTGTGTGTCCGCCGAGAGCTCAGTAACTGGCTGCTGAACAACGTAGCGTACAGCCCAGGTGATGGGATGTCAGGTCCTGTCACTTCTCTCGGACTCTCATTCTTGAGGTCGCTTCCTTCCTCGCAGCCTCTACCTCACTTTGTCTCTATATGTGTGTGTGTCTGTGCCACTGAACTGTTGTTCTGTCTTTGAACTGAGTCCACACCCTTCTCCTTACCACTTTAGTAAATCTTGGTTTTGGTAAGTTCTCCCCTTGGTTCTTAGAGTCTCTTGTTCTGAGAAGAGAGACGGCACCTTTGGCTACTTTATTGTTACTTCTAGACCTAACCTGTCGAGTCCCATGAGTGTGATAGCTTTCAACCTTGCCATTCCTGATACAAGGATTCTAGTGTGAAGCCATCAAGGTTAGCACCCAGAGTCCTAAGCCCCATTGGCCTCAGGGCCTCTTGATACCATGTGTTCTCTCTGACCAGTCAATTCTAGTATGGCTGGGTCCCTAACCATTCTCTACCAGCAGCCCGAAGGATCTTTTGAAAATGTAAATGTGATCATGTCTCTTATGGGAACTAACAGTGGTTTCCTATGGCCTTGAGAATCAAGTCCAAAATCCTTAGTGTGTCCGTCCAGGCCCTCCGTGACGTGACCTTATCTTCTTTTCCAGTTTTGTCTCCCCCTCGCCCCTTTTCTCTGGTCACACTTTTGAGATCCTCATTGGCATCACACTCTCCCAGCCCTGCTTAGAGCTGTGTCATGCCCCGTGTCCCAACGTTTCCCTCTGGGGTCGTTGGAAGACTGGTGTTCTTTCAGGCATCTCTCATCTTTCCTCTGTCCTCCTCTCTGCTTCCATACTTGTGTTTGCTATACCATGAAATGCTACAAGCTTGTCCACCCTCAGGAGTTTTAAGGATCTCATTCAGTGTGGAAGCTGAGAATTATAAGCAGCAGAATACTGATGAAACACAAGTAGGGATTTGTTTTTCTCACAAAATGACCAATCCACAGGTAGGTGGATCCAATATTGAATTCAGCTGCTCAATGATATCAGGGTAAGCTGCCAGCAACAAAGTGGCGGCAACAGCTCCCAGCATCCAAGAGAGGAAAAAAGTTCTCACTTCCCTATTGTGCTTTCTATCAGGAAGGAAAATAGTGTCTCAGAAATCAATTATGAGACCCTTGCATGAACCCTTGGCCAGAACAGGCCAAATTGCAAGGGACATGGGGTCGTTTAGGAGCAAAGTGCTCCTGAAGGAGGTGCCTCAGCCCTGGAGGAGGAGGAGAAGAACGAGGAGGAGGAGGAGGAGGAGGAGGAAGAGGAGGAGAAGGAAGAGGAGGAGGAGGAGGAGGAGGAGGAGGGAGGAGAAGGGAAGGGCAGTTGGGAAGTGTCTGATGGTGAGCTTCCTGTTTCTGCTGTGAACACTACTGGCCCCATACATTTCTTCTGTGTGGAGGTGTGGAGGAAAGGTGTCCCGAGATTCAGGGATGACTGTTTTCAAATCTGTTTCTAGTGTCTTGAAGTACTCTGTCTAATAGGGCCCACATTATCCATACGTAACTTTTAAAAAATATATGTATTTATTGATCTCAGAGGGAGGAAAGGAAACAGAAGGGAGAGAGAGAGGGGGGTGGGGGGAGAGAGAAACATCAGTGATGAGAGAGCCTCCTTGATCACATAGCCCCTAGACTGCAACCCAGGTATGTGCCCTGACTGAGAATGAAACTGGGACTTCCTGGTTCAGGGTTTGACGCGCAACCATTGAGCCACAGCAGCCTGGCCACCACATATCACTTTTTTAAATTAAACTTTCATTAATTCAAATTAAGTAAAAGTTAAAATTCACTTAGACATTTAGGTTTCTCTTGTTGGATACCCAAGGAGGAGTGTTGGCTTGGTGTATAGACCAGCTGGTTTCCTTTGAAAGCAAGTATGAAATGAAAGAAAGGAAATGTGTCTCCCCTCAGAGCAAGAGTTTTCAGGTGGGAATGATGAGCTTTGGATGATTGGGCCACAGCACTGCGTGGATCGGTCTTGCACAGCATGCCTCCTTTTGAAATACTCACCTACTAATGGCATTCCCTTTTCCTTTTCTGCTTAAAAGTGTTTGACACAATGGTTTTAATTTTAATGATAGATTGTTCCAGTGGTGACAGTGAACTGTGGCCCTTCCGGTAGAACCAGGGCTGCGTACCATGTTTCCGTCCCGCCCTGTGCCAGTGGAACCGTTGCCTCTTCCTCAGATGAGTTAGACTGGTGAGTTAAATTCTGGGCTCACTGGGGAAGGAAAATGATTAAGGAAGTGTTTAGTGGAGGGAGTTGTTTTGAATTATTCCTGTTGCAACCAAAGCAATGCTCTTTCTATCCCTAGTGGTTTTAAATATTGTTCACATGTAGTGTAGTGGTTGTTGCTGCTCAAGTAGCAAATCAAGCTAAACACTGAGTGAAGTGGAATGCAGCCCAGTGAGTAACTTTTGCTTTTAATGAGAGCGTTTCAAGATATAAATTGGCACTTGGGAAAGTTTGGAAAGATATTATTGAGTCTGGCCAGTGTTGCACAGTCAGGTGCGCCTGTGAAGCAGGCAGGAGTTCACGGTTGGCTTGCTTCCGGGTCAGGGCACGTGCCCGGGTTGCAGACTGGATCACCAATAGGGGTCGTGAAGGAGGCTGCCGAGGAATGATTCTCTCTCATCATTTACGTTTCCCTCCCCTTCGCTCTCCCTGAAATCAATCCAAGTATATTTTTAAAATATTTATTTAGCCTAGCCCTGGCTGATGTGGCTCATTTGGATGGGCATCTCCCCTTGCACTGAAAGGTTTCCGGATCAGTTCCCAGTAGGGCACGTGGCAGGGTTTCGCGGTCAGTTCCATTCGGGGGTGGGCAGGAGGCAGCTGATGCGCCTTTCATCGATGTTCCTCTGCCTCTCCATTCCTCTGTCTGCTGCCTATTTATATATTGGATAGATGATCCTTGTGTAAAACCTGAAACTATACGTAAGGAAATGAGAAGAAACTGTCACTTCTAGAAGTTTGACTTCCTCCAGTTCACCAGTGTTCACATTTTGATGCATATATTTCCAGATTTCCTTTCTCCATTTTATCAGTTTATACTTAATCATCAGAACAAATTAAATGTTTCAAACATTATTTTACCACTGTATTATGCAGTGAGCATGCTTCCATGGCAGCATATATGTGTACACATGTATGTGTGTGTATGTATATATGTATGTGTGTACACATATATATGAAATTAGGTATATGTACGTGAATATATAAGGCCTACACGTGTTTAGAATCAACAATTTTATTTCTATTTATTCAAAAGAGTATTTAATTTAATGGATTATTGTCTACATAAATAGCTAGGTATTATTGGAAATTATCATTATTTACTATTATACATATACAGTTGGGGCGTATTCCTCTTATTAGTTATTTAAGATAATCGCCTAGGACTCTTATAACAGCACCAGAGAAGGCTTGCAGCACCGGCAGCAGCTGTCTCCAGAGTGGCTTCAGGTACTGCCTCAGGCCAGGCCAGGCCAGGGCGGGGCCTCTCTCTGGACCAGGCTCTGGCCCCTGAGCAGGCCCTTCCTCTGGCTCTGGAGAGCTCTGGAGCTCCGGGTGTGGACCTGGAGCAGGAGAAAGAGAGAGATTTACTCACACACCTGGCTTTCCCGTGACTTTCCACACACTGGAAAGATGCCACCGCCTTTAAGGGAACTCCCGCCCATGAGCCTGCCCTCCCCAGATTATCTGCCCAGGTTATCAGTCCCCCTCACCTTCCCGGGTTGCCTCGGTGGGCTCAAGATGCTCCAGCTCTAGATTTGGGGCGTGGCCAACCAGGCGTGATGCAGGGGAGTTGATGGGCACCAAGGCCTGCTCTGCCTCCACCAAGGGGAAAGGCAGGGGCTGCCCAAAATCCTGGACATGGTCCAGCCAGGTCCCCACGAGCGAAGCAATGGCCCTGGGGAGAGGCAGGTGGGCCGTCAAGTCAGAATTCCGGTCTTTCCTTCCACTCTGCCCTCCCATGGCACTCTTGTTTGGGACTGAGCCTCTGTGCAGTCCCCTCCACGCCACCCCCAACCCCTGTGTGTCTGTTGTGTTTGTAGCAGATGTGGGATCCAGCAGGTTGAACGCAGAGTCTGTGTGAGCCTCTTCTTCCCACTGGCGGCTCTCCTGAAGGTCCTGTACACTGCCCAGCCCAGGCCTCCATGCCCCTGGGCATCTGGGCTGAGGACTGAGACAGACTCCCGAGCAGCCTGCTCGCCACAATCCTGTTCTGAGGCCCGCCCCGGTGGTCAGTGGAGGTGGATGGAGAGAGGGGGCAGGCAGAGCGCGATGGGTGTTGCGGGGAAGGAGACTCTGAGGGACAACTCAGCCCAGCCTGCCCTCTGGGTCTACAATACCCGGGGCCCCATCCTCTGTCCTCTTTGACTCTTGTCCTCCTAGAATAGAAGCCACCAGAGCTCAGGCCTTTCTTGGGAATCAGAAGATGTATAAGATCAGGGTTCCGCCGGGCACTCCCCCACCTCACAGTCCCCACTCTGCTGACACAGGGGGCCCTCCTTCTGGGCCCAGAGACCACTCACTTCATGACTTGGTCCTGCGGCGTGTCACCCCGGTGCTTATAAGGAGGTGTGCCTCCAGAGGTACAAAACACCTTGCTGGCATCAGCTCTGATGGATGGTGGACAGGACCTGTGAATGATGGACAGCGTGACTGCTGGACCCACTGCCTAGAACTGAGGCCCAGGGATCGTGTCTGCTTCATTCCTTGAGTCGGGCAAAGTGTCTCCAAACGTGCTTGCCTGTAGTAGGAGCTTCATACACATTGTCGAGTAAATAAACTCCAACCAGCACCCTCCTATCCATCTGAGTGGGCTTGGGGCCCCTGCTACCCGCCCGAGATCCCCAGTGTGGCTACACCAAGGCCGAGGACCAGCTAGGTGAAATCTCCAACTGCTTGACAGGTTGCTTTCCATGTGCTTTTCCAAACTCCGATGCCACAGGCCGCTGATGGGTGAGTCAGCGTTCTTTCCATGGGACAGAGTGAGATAATTGCCACAAACAACCGGCGCGCGTCCAGCAACCCTGCCTGAAGAGCCAGGGAGCAGGTGGGACCTGCCACGGCTTGTCCCCACAGCAGTGCTATGAGGTTTATCCCCCACCACCCCACTTTTCAGAGGAGCATACTGAGACTCGGAAAGATGTGGTGACGTTTTCAAGACTCACAGCTTGCAGTGGGCAGAGGCACGAGTGTGTGCTCACCTAGTTAGCAGCTCTTCGAGGAACTGTTGGGCTCTGGAGAAGGCCAGGGTGGAGACATGGGATAGGTTTCCCCCCGGGAAAGCTGGTACCATGGACGTGGCCACTTGCTCCAAGGTGCCCTCATGGAGGGCCTGCAGCCTGCAGGACTCAGGTAGGTTCCCAGTTACCTCAGCTGCGCACTGGGAGGGACACGGAAGGACATCCAGTCAGCGGCATGACCGTGAATCCCACAAGGATCGAGGTCTGGAGCTCATTCGGGAGGTCCCAGCCCCACAGGGACGTGTGCGAGAGGAGGGACAGGAGTGCCCAGGCTGAACGAGGTTCTAGGTCTTCAAAGTGCCACTTAAGTTCTGTGCATGTTCAGAAAATTGTCACCTTCTAGGCATCATTATTTTTTTTTTTCTTTTCTTAGCTGAGGAACAACAAACCTCCTTGTGGGAATAGTGTATATGAAGTGCACGGGCCCTGTGAGTCGTCTAGAAACCTCCCCGTTATAGAGATGAGAACACAGAGGCTTAGGGATATGAAATGTCCGGTGAAGGGCATGCAGGTCAGAACTGGGACCTGTCCTGCAGGACATCCCCTCGCAGGTACTGGAGACTTCATCTGCTCCCGACATGGGTGGAAAGGGTGTGGGAACCTTGTCCCTCCCCAGCGTGGGAACAGTGTACCCAGTTGACATGGCCTATGACAACCATTGACTTCAAAGGAGAAAGTTATATTTCATCCTTTTACACTCAAGGGCATTTTAAGACCGTCATTATGGAGATCCCAGATCCTGCCAGGTGGCAAATGCTTGGAGACTGCAGACTGGAGAAAGGTGATCACCAGGCAGTAATCTGAGCAGAGGACTCGGGAAGGAGGCAATGTATGTGGTGGCAGAAAAGTGACAGGTGACTCAAAGTACCCATGAGGCAATTGCCAATGAAGGAACACTGTGATTGAGTTGGACAACCTGGCATCGGACAGGTGAACATTTCAGTGAGTGAGAAATCCCCGGGCCAGGCCTGCAGCAAGGCAGCAGCCATCATGAGAAACTGCTTTTGGCTATGTCCCTGCTACAGCCCTTTGGATTTGGAATCTGCCTGCAGCCGTTCAAAGTTTACATGTGCACGTCCTTCAACCAGCAGTGGGCTTCCATCTCCAGCTGAGGACATCACACGTACTGTGGTCAGAATTGTGTCCCTCTAATCCCATGAATTTGCAACCCCTAGAACTTCATTATGTGTCCGCATTTGAGTTTTAGTCTTCAAGCAAATAATTAAGGTGAAGTGAATTCAGTGGTGTGGGTCTTAATCTAGTCTGACCAGTGTCCTTGGAAGAGGAGGGGAGGATACATGGCAGTGCAGAAGGGAGTCCACGTGACACAGAGCGAGAAGACGGCCATCTACAAGCTGAGGAGAGACCCCTCAGGGGAAACCAGCCAGGCTGACAGCCTCCTGTCTCACTCCTAGCCTCCGGAATAGTGAGAAAATGAATGTCTGCTGCTGACACCACCCAGTGTGGTCCTATGTTACGGCAGCCCGAGCAACCTAACACAGTCCATTCCGACACCCTTCATGAAGTGTTCCAGGCAGCGCTGCTGATATGGCAGCCGAACTGAATCGGGCCCATGTCCAACAGCACTGAAGGGCTGCATCGCCGGGGCAAGGACATCTGCTATTGGCCAAGTTCTGCAAGGACTGTGGACTGAGGGGCAAGGGTAGTTTCAACAACAAAATCAGCGAAATGCCCAAGCGCTCATGGAGTCTACTGTGAAGTCAAACCACATCTCTCTCTCATATTTCTACAAATATGTGAGGAGTGTCTTTCTACCCTCCCATGTAGCTGGAGGGAGGAGTGGGGGTCCGGATTCCTTTGTCATGGGGCTGTGGGACAGTCTAGGGAGAGTCCTGGGAGGGTCCCCGGGGAGTCCGCAGATTTGCGTGTGGGTCTGGGCACTGCCAGGTCGTCTTGGGGTTGTGGGTGTAGAGACCCTCGAGGCCAGCTCTCACCTCTGACAGGCACTGGACTGTGTCGTCAGCCTGGTGCACCTGCACCCTGACCCGGTAGGTGGTGTAGTCGGGTCCAAGGGCCAGCACCTCCATGATGTCCTCCTGGGAGCTCTGCAAAGACAGAGTGGGTACTGAGCCAGGAGGCATCAGGAACCTTCCACCCAATGTGTGGTCCTGTGTCATGGCAGACCTCGTCTGTTAGGACACAGTGAGGATGTTCCTGGCAGCCCCGCTGAGCTAGCAAGCATTGATTTGTGTCAAGGTCTAGCAACAGTGAAAGCCTGAATCACTGATGAAAACTATGCCCTTGTTGGGATGATATGGAGTTGGGTAAGGCCACAGCTCCTGACCTGGCCGCACTGCAATGGTTTGTCGTCCTCTGTGAGGTGATAGGTTGCAGAGAAAAGTATTCAAGACCTTAATCCCTCCCTTGCCCCCAACCCTCTTTTTTTTTTTTTTTAAATACACAGCACTATCAAGTGGGATGATGTTTAAGGCTTGGGGAAGGTCTACAAGGACAGTGGAGCTGGGACTGGTCCACAGGTTACTTGGGGCAGGGAGTGAATCAACTGAAAGGAGCATAAGGCAAAGACAGCAACAAATGCTTCCTCTGTGATCCCAAGAAGCACGTGAAGAAAGATTGCTTTTCTCCCCTACCTACCAGGAAGCTGGTCGGGAGGACTGAAGGTGCAGGTTTCTTTGGGAGTGGGTCTGTGAGATCTTTGAGGCCCCTGATTTGAGTCTGACTCCTGGTCCCACCCCAGTCACCTCAGGGTCCTGGGTGTGGGCCAGCTCTCACCTCCGTTTGGCACTGGTCGGTTTTCCTGGCCTGACGCACTTGTCCTTTGTACCCGTTGATGGCATACGTGAACGTGTCAGCCAGCTCCTCTACGATGTCCTTGTTGGAGCTCTGCAAAGACAGAGCCCCCACCGGACACAAGGAGGCCTCAGGGGCCTGCCTGTGAAGTGCCAGTGGGGCAGATGCCCGCCACCCATTCTGCTCCCCAGATCAGATCAGGCAGAGAGGGGTATCTGCAAAGACCTCCAGGCAGGGAGTGAAGTTGATGACCCCCTGAATAGCCCCCCGACCCACCCTAACAGGCGGATAGCAGATCTCCGAACCCAGCACTCACATGACACGCCCTCCAGGCTTCTGACACCTACCAACCTGCTCCTGCCCAGGATGTGCGTCCCTCATCCCACGCTGTCCCTCACCATCACGGACACACACACACACACACACACACACACACACACACACACACATATACCTGGGATGAGGGGTAAGAGGTGTGGGGCTGCCCAGGTGTGACCCCAGCTGGCGCCTGACCTGGATGGGCCTGGCCTGGGCTGCCCTCGGTTACCTGTGGGTGCCTCCTGCCAGAGGGCAAGGGGGATCGGTGGTGGCGCTTGCGCCTATTTCTACAGCAACAGAAACATCTCTCAGCCTGGGCTTTCTTCTGCCCAGAGCCTCGGAAGAACGGGAAGCAACACAGAGACATCCTCGTCTCCTGACCCTCTCCACTCAAGTGAGCTGGAAAGGCAGTTGTCTCCAGAATGTGGGTACCTGGTTACCACGGTTCCAATTTCTCTCAGTAAGGAAGTGAGGTCACCCCTTCAAGGTTCCACGACCTGTGCCCCTTCCTCCAATCAGAGCCACCCAAAGGCCCCTGTGGACTGTTGGCCTCTCACCCTCCTGGCCCATGTTATCTCCATACCTGTACACCAATACCCAGTATCCAGCACAGCCCTCTGCCCAGCTCTCTGGGAATGTGCGAGGCACCCCGGCTTGGGAGGGAAAGCTGTGTTCACACCTCCTTGTCCTTACTTGTTCTGTGCCCCGGAGAAGCCTCTGTGCCTCTCAGGGAGTCCCCCAGTCTGCAAAGCTGGCCCATGAGGAGGATGCTGGACGCTATTTCCATAGGAAGTCATCAGGTGTAGATGAGACAAGGCCCCTAACACCTGTGGGCTGGCCTCCCAAAAATCTGATGAGCAAACATAGAGGTGGAAGCGTGACAAGAATGAGTGGGACACAGAATGGGACACTAGACAAAACAGGCCCGAGGTCCAGCCTGAGATCTCAGGAAAGTCACTGCTCATGTCGGCCTCATTTTCAAGTCTGCACCTTTAAGGGTTTGAAATGACAGGAAATTCAGAGATTGTCACTCACTGGCCCAAAACCTCGCAGTGGTGTCCTTTTACACGTAGCATCAGACCCAGTGCCTTAGGTGGGCCCAGGTGTTAGGGGCCTTCACAGTGGCTTTAAGTGAGTCCAGCCTCCTGGTGGGAACATCCTTGTGTGTCCGCCGAGAGCTCAGTAACTGGCTGCTGAACAACGTAGCGTACAGCCCAGGTGATGGGATGTCAGGTCCTGTCACTTCTCTCGGACTCTCATTCTTGAGGTCGCTTCCTTCCTCGCAGCCTCTACCTCACTTTGTCTCTATATGTGTGTGTGTCTGTGCCACTGAACTGTTGTTCTGTCTTTGAACTGAGTCCACACCCTTCTCCTTACCACTTTAGTAAATCTTGGTTTTGGTAAGTTCTCCCCTTGGTTCTTAGAGTCTCTTGTTCTGAGAAGAGAGACGGCACCTTTGGCTACTTTATTGTTACTTCTAGACCTAACCTGTCGAGTCCCATGAGTGTGATAGCTTTCAACCTTGCCATTCCTGATACAAGGATTCTAGTGTGAAGCCATCAAGGTTAGCACCCAGAGTCCTAAGCCCCATTGGCCTCAGGGCCTCTTGATACCATGTGTTCTCTCTGACCAGTCAATTCTAGTATGGCTGGGTCCCTAACCATTCTCTACCAGCAGCCCGAAGGATCTTTTGAAAATGTAAATGTGATCATGTCTCTTATGGGAACTAACAGTGGTTTCCTATGGCCTTGAGAATCAAGTCCAAAATCCTTAGTGTGTCCGTCCAGGCCCTCCGTGACGTGACCTTATCTTCTTTTCCAGTTTTGTCTCCCCCTCGCCCCTTTTCTCTGGTCACACTTTTGAGATCCTCATTGGCATCACACTCTCCCAGCCCTGCTTAGAGCTGTGTCATGCCCCGTGTCCCAACGTTTCCCTCTGGGGTCGTTGGAAGACTGGTGTTCTTTCAGGCATCTCTCATCTTTCCTCTGTCCTCCTCTCTGCTTCCATACTTGTGTTTGCTATACCATGAAATGCTACAAGCTTGTCCACCCTCAGGAGTTTTAAGGATCTCATTCAGTGTGGAAGCTGAGAATTATAAGCAGCAGAATACTGATGAAACACAAGTAGGGATTTGTTTTTCTCACAAAATGACCAATCCACAGGTAGGTGGATCCAATATTGAATTCAGCTGCTCAATGATATCAGGGTAAGCTGCCAGCAACAAAGTGGCGGCAACAGCTCCCAGCATCCAAGAGAGGAAAAAAGTTCTCACTTCCCTATTGTGCTTTCTATCAGGAAGGAAAATAGTGTCTCAGAAATCAATTATGAGACCCTTGCATGAACCCTTGGCCAGAACAGGCCAAATTGCAAGGGACATGGGGTCGTTTAGGAGCAAAGTGCTCCTGAAGGAGGTGCCTCAGCCCTGGAGGAGGAGGAGAAGAACGAGGAGGAGGAGGAGGAGGAGGAGGAAGAGGAGGAGAAGGAAGAGGAGGAGGAGGAGGAGGAGGAGGAGGGAGGAGAAGGGAAGGGCAGTTGGGAAGTGTCTGATGGTGAGCTTCCTGTTTCTGCTGTGAACACTACTGGCCCCATACATTTCTTCTGTGTGGAGGTGTGGAGGAAAGGTGTCCCGAGATTCAGGGATGACTGTTTTCAAATCTGTTTCTAGTGTCTTGAAGTACTCTGTCTAATAGGGCCCACATTATCCATACGTAACTTTTAAAAAATATATGTATTTATTGATCTCAGAGGGAGGAAAGGAAACAGAAGGGAGAGAGAGAGGGGGGTGGGGGGAGAGAGAAACATCAGTGATGAGAGAGCCTCCTTGATCACATAGCCCCTAGACTGCAACCCAGGTATGTGCCCTGACTGAGAATGAAACTGGGACTTCCTGGTTCAGGGTTTGACGCGCAACCATTGAGCCACAGCAGCCTGGCCACCACATATCACTTTTTTAAATTAAACTTTCATTAATTCAAATTAAGTAAAAGTTAAAATTCACTTAGACATTTAGGTTTCTCTTGTTGGATACCCAAGGAGGAGTGTTGGCTTGGTGTATAGACCAGCTGGTTTCCTTTGAAAGCAAGTATGAAATGAAAGAAAGGAAATGTGTCTCCCCTCAGAGCAAGAGTTTTCAGGTGGGAATGATGAGCTTTGGATGATTGGGCCACAGCACTGCGTGGATCGGTCTTGCACAGCATGCCTCCTTTTGAAATACTCACCTACTAATGGCATTCCCTTTTCCTTTTCTGCTTAAAAGTGTTTGACACAATGGTTTTAATTTTAATGATAGATTGTTCCAGTGGTGACAGTGAACTGTGGCCCTTCCGGTAGAACCAGGGCTGCGTACCATGTTTCCGTCCCGCCCTGTGCCAGTGGAACCGTTGCCTCTTCCTCAGATGAGTTAGACTGGTGAGTTAAATTCTGGGCTCACTGGGGAAGGAAAATGATTAAGGAAGTGTTTAGTGGAGGGAGTTGTTTTGAATTATTCCTGTTGCAACCAAAGCAATGCTCTTTCTATCCCTAGTGGTTTTAAATATTGTTCACATGTAGTGTAGTGGTTGTTGCTGCTCAAGTAGCAAATCAAGCTAAACACTGAGTGAAGTGGAATGCAGCCCAGTGAGTAACTTTTGCTTTTAATGAGAGCGTTTCAAGATATAAATTGGCACTTGGGAAAGTTTGGAAAGATATTATTGAGTCTGGCCAGTGTTGCACAGTCAGGTGCGCCTGTGAAGCAGGCAGGAGTTCACGGTTGGCTTGCTTCCGGGTCAGGGCACGTGCCCGGGTTGCAGACTGGATCACCAATAGGGGTCGTGAAGGAGGCTGCCGAGGAATGATTCTCTCTCATCATTTACGTTTCCCTCCCCTTCGCTCTCCCTGAAATCAATCCAAGTATATTTTTAAAATATTTATTTAGCCTAGCCCTGGCTGATGTGGCTCATTTGGATGGGCATCTCCCCTTGCACTGAAAGGTTTCCGGATCAGTTCCCAGTAGGGCACGTGGCAGGGTTTCGCGGTCAGTTCCATTCGGGGGTGGGCAGGAGGCAGCTGATGCGCCTTTCATCGATGTTCCTCTGCCTCTCCATTCCTCTGTCTGCTGCCTATTTATATATTGGATAGATGATCCTTGTGTAAAACCTGAAACTATACGTAAGGAAATGAGAAGAAACTGTCACTTCTAGAAGTTTGACTTCCTCCAGTTCACCAGTGTTCACATTTTGATGCATATATTTCCAGATTTCCTTTCTCCATTTTATCAGTTTATACTTAATCATCAGAACAAATTAAATGTTTCAAACATTATTTTACCACTGTATTATGCAGTGAGCATGCTTCCATGGCAGCATATATGTGTACACATGTATGTGTGTGTATGTATATATGTATGTGTGTACACATATATATGAAATTAGGTATATGTACGTGAATATATAAGGCCTACACGTGTTTAGAATCAACAATTTTATTTCTATTTATTCAAAAGAGTATTTAATTTAATGGATTATTGTCTACATAAATAGCTAGGTATTATTGGAAATTATCATTATTTACTATTATACATATACAGTTGGGGCGTATTCCTCTTATTAGTTATTTAAGATAATCGCCTAGGACTCTTATAACAGCACCAGAGAAGGCTTGCAGCACCGGCAGCAGCTGTCTCCAGAGTGGCTTCAGGTACTGCCTCAGGCCAGGCCAGGCCAGGGCGGGGCCTCTCTCTGGACCAGGCTCTGGCCCCTGAGCAGGCCCTTCCTCTGGCTCTGGAGAGCTCTGGAGCTCCGGGTGTGGACCTGGAGCAGGAGAAAGAGAGAGATTTACTCACACACCTGGCTTTCCCGTGACTTTCCACACACTGGAAAGATGCCACCGCCTTTAAGGGAACTCCCGCCCATGAGCCTGCCCTCCCCAGATTATCTGCCCAGGTTATCAGTCCCCCTCACCTTCCCGGGTTGCCTCGGTGGGCTCAAGATGCTCCAGCTCTAGATTTGGGGCGTGGCCAACCAGGCGTGATGCAGGGGAGTTGATGGGCACCAAGGCCTGCTCTGCCTCCACCAAGGGGAAAGGCAGGGGCTGCCCAAAATCCTGGACATGGTCCAGCCAGGTCCCCACGAGCGAAGCAATGGCCCTGGGGAGAGGCAGGTGGGCCGTCAAGTCAGAATTCCGGTCTTTCCTTCCACTCTGCCCTCCCATGGCACTCTTGTTTGGGACTGAGCCTCTGTGCAGTCCCCTCCACGCCACCCCCAACCCCTGTGTGTCTGTTGTGTTTGTAGCAGATGTGGGATCCAGCAGGTTGAACGCAGAGTCTGTGTGAGCCTCTTCTTACCACTGGCGGCTCTCCTGAAGGTCCTGTACA
The DNA here is from genome assembly GCF_951640355.1 of Cnephaeus nilssonii. Taxonomy (NCBI): domain Eukaryota; kingdom Metazoa; phylum Chordata; class Mammalia; order Chiroptera; family Vespertilionidae; genus Cnephaeus; species Cnephaeus nilssonii. Next base: position 56,484,685 of record NC_137086.1, on the reverse strand, counting down.
CTGCCCAGCCCAGGCCTCCATGCCCCTGGGCATCTGGGCTGAGGACTGAGACAGACTCCCGAGCAGCCTGCTCGCCACAATCCTGTTCTGAGGCCCGCCCCGGTGGTCAGTGGAGGTGGATGGAGAGAGGGGGCAGGCAGAGCGCGATGGGTGTTGCGGGGAAGGAGACTCTGAGGGACAACTCAGCCCAGCCTGCCCTCTGGGTCTACAATACCCGGGGCCCCATCCTCTGTCCTCTTTGACTCTTGTCCTCCTAGAATAGAAGCCACCAGAGCTCAGGCCTTTCTTGGGAATCAGAAGATGTATAAGATCAGGGTTCCGCCGGGCACTCCCCCACCTCACAGTCCCCACTCTGCTGACACAGGGGGCCCTCCTTCTGGGCCCAGAGACCACTCACTTCATGACTTGGTCCTGCGGCGTGTCACCCCGGTGCTTATAAGGAGGTGTGCCTCCAGAGGTACAAAACACCTTGCTGGCATCAGCTCTGATGGATGGTGGACAGGACCTGTGAATGATGGACAGCGTGACTGCTGGACCCACTGCCTAGAACTGAGGCCCAGGGATCGTGTCTGCTTCATTCCTTGAGTCGGGCAAAGTGTCTCCAAACGTGCTTGCCTGTAGTAGGAGCTTCATACACATTGTCGAGTAAATAAACTCCAACCAGCACCCTCCTATCCATCTGAGTGGGCTTGGGGCCCCTGCTACCCGCCCGAGATCCCCAGTGTGGCTACACCAAGGCCGAGGACCAGCTAGGTGAAATCTCCAACTGCTTGACAGGTTGCTTTCCATGTGCTTTTCCAAACTCCGATGCCACAGGCCGCTGATGGGTGAGTCAGCGTTCTTTCCATGGGACAGAGTGAGATAATTGCCACAAACAACCGGCGCGCGTCCAGCAACCCTGCCTGAAGAGCCAGGGAGCAGGTGGGACCTGCCACGGCTTGTCCCCACAGCAGTGCTATGAGGTTTATCCCCCACCACCCCACTTTTCAGAGGAGCATACTGAGACTCGGAAAGATGTGGTGACGTTTTCAAGACTCACAGCTTGCAGTGGGCAGAGGCACGAGTGTGTGCTCACCTAGTTAGCAGCTCTTCGAGGAACTGTTGGGCTCTGGAGAAGGCCAGGGTGGAGACATGGGATAGGTTTCCCCCCGGGAAAGCTGGTACCATGGACGTGGCCACTTGCTCCAAGGTGCCCTCATGGAGGGCCTGCAGCCTGCAGGACTCAGGTAGGTTCCCAGTTACCTCAGCTGCGCACTGGGAGGGACACGGAAGGACATCCAGTCAGCGGCATGACCGTGAATCCCACAAGGATCGAGGTCTGGAGCTCATTCGGGAGGTCCCAGCCCCACAGGGACGTGTGCGAGAGGAGGGACAGGAGTGCCCAGGCTGAACGAGGTTCTAGGTCTTCAAAGTGCCACTTAAGTTCTGTGCATGTTCAGAAAATTGTCACCTTCTAGGCATCATTATTTTTTTTTTTCTTTTCTTAGCTGAGGAACAACAAACCTCCTTGTGGGAATAGTGTATATGAAGTGCACGGGCCCTGTGAGTCGTCTAGAAACCTCCCCGTTATAGAGATGAGAACACAGAGGCTTAGGGATATGAAATGTCCGGTGAAGGGCATGCAGGTCAGAACTGGGACCTGTCCTGCAGGACATCCCCTCGCAGGTACTGGAGACTTCATCTGCTCCCGACATGGGTGGAAAGGGTGTGGGAACCTTGTCCCTCCCCAGCGTGGGAACAGTGTACCCAGTTGACATGGCCTATGACAACCATTGACTTCAAAGGAGAAAGTTATATTTCATCCTTTTACACTCAAGGGCATTTTAAGACCGTCATTATGGAGATCCCAGATCCTGCCAGGTGGCAAATGCTTGGAGACTGCAGACTGGAGAAAGGTGATCACCAGGCAGTAATCTGAGCAGAGGACTCGGGAAGGAGGCAATGTATGTGGTGGCAGAAAAGTGACAGGTGACTCAAAGTACCCATGAGGCAATTGCCAATGAAGGAACACTGTGATTGAGTTGGACAACCTGGCATCGGACAGGTGAACATTTCAGTGAGTGAGAAATCCCCGGGCCAGGCCTGCAGCAAGGCAGCAGCCATCATGAGAAACTGCTTTTGGCTATGTCCCTGCTACAGCCCTTTGGATTTGGAATCTGCGTGCAGCCGTTCAAAGTTTACATGTGCACGTCCTTCAACCAGCAGTGGGCTTCCATCTCCAGCTGAGGACATCACACGTACTGTGGTCAGAATTGTGTCCCTCTAATCCCATGAATTTGCAACCCCTAGAACTTCATTATGTGTCCGCATTTGAGTTTTAGTCTTCAAGCAAATAATTAAGGTGAAGTGAATTCAGTGGTGTGGGTCTTAATCTAGTCTGACCAGTGTCCTTGGAAGAGGAGGGGAGGATACATGGCAGTGCAGAAGGGAGTCCACGTGACACAGAGCGAGAAGACGGCCATCTACAAGCTGAGGAGAGACCCCTCAGGGGAAACCAGCCAGGCTGACAGCCTCCTGTCTCACTCCTAGCCTCCGGAATAGTGAGAAAATGAATGTCTGCTGCTGACACCACCCAGTGTGGTCCTATGTTACGGCAGCCCGAGCAACCTAACACAGTCCATTCCGACACCCTTCATGAAGTGTTCCAGGCAGCGCTGCTGATATGGCAGCCGAACTGAATCGGGCCCATGTCCAACAGCACTGAAGGGCTGCATCGCCGGGGCAAGGACATCTGCTATTGGCCAAGTTCTGCAAGGACTGTGGACTGAGGGGCAAGGGTAGTTTCAACAACAAAATCAGCGAAATGCCCAAGCGCTCATGGAGTCTACTGTGAAGTCAAACCACATCTCTCTCTCATATTTCTACAAATATGTGAGGAGTGTCTTTCTACCCTCCCATGTAGCTGGAGGGAGGAGTGGGGGTCCGGATTCCTTTGTCATGGGGCTGTGGGACAGTCTAGGGAGAGTCCTGGGAGGGTCCCCGGGGAGTCCGCAGATTTGCGTGTGGGTCTGGGCACTGCCAGGTCGTCTTGGGGTTGTGGGTGTAGAGACCCTCGAGGCCAGCTCTCACCTCTGACAGGCACTGGACTGTGTCGTCAGCCTGGTGCACCTGCACCCTGACCCGGTAGGTGGTGTAGTCGGGTCCAAGGGCCAGCACCTCCATGATGTCCTCCTGGGAGCTCTGCAAAGACAGAGTGGGTACTGAGCCAGGAGGCATCAGGAACCTTCCACCCAATGTGTGGTCCTGTGTCATGGCAGACCTCGTCTGTTAGGACACAGTGAGGATGTTCCTGGCAGCCCCGCTGAGCTAGCAAGCATTGATTTGTGTCAAGGTCTAGCAACAGTGAAAGCCTGAATCACTGATGAAAACTATGCCCTTGTTGGGATGATATGGAGTTGGGTAAGGCCACAGCTCCTGACCTGGCCGCACTGCAATGGTTTGTCGTCCTCTGTGAGGTGATAGGTTGCAGAGAAAAGTATTCAAGACCTTAATCCCTCCCTTGCCCCCAACCCTCTTTTTTTTTTTTTTTAAATACACAGCACTATCAAGTGGGATGATGTTTAAGGCTTGGGGAAGGTCTACAAGGACAGTGGAGCTGGGACTGGTCCACAGGTTACTTGGGGCAGGGAGTGAATCAACTGAAAGGAGCATAAGGCAAAGACAGCAACAAATGCTTCCTCTGTGATCCCAAGAAGCACGTGAAGAAAGATTGCTTTTCTCCCCTACCTACCAGGAAGCTGGTCGGGAGGACTGAAGGTGCAGGTTTCTTTGGGAGTGGGTCTGTGAGATCTTTGAGGCCCCTGATTTGAGTCTGACTCCTGGTCCCACCCCAGTCACCTCAGGGTCCTGGGTGTGGGCCAGCTCTCACCTCCGTTTGGCACTGGTCGGTTTTCCTGGCCTGACGCACTTGTCCTTTGTACCCGTTGATGGCATACGTGAACGTGTCAGCCAGCTCCTCTACGATGTCCTTGTTGGAGCTCTGCAAAGACAGAGCCCCCACCGGACACAAGGAGGCCTCAGGGGCCTGCCTGTGAAGTGCCAGTGGGGCAGATGCCCGCCACCCATTCTGCTCCCCAGATCAGATCAGGCAGAGAGGGGTATCTGCAAAGACCTCCAGGCAGGGAGTGAAGTTGATGACCCCCTGAATAGCCCCCCGACCCACCCTAACAGGCGGATAGCAGATCTCCGAACCCAGCACTCACATGACACGCCCTCCAGGCTTCTGACACCTACCAACCTGCTCCTGCCCAGGATGTGCGTCCCTCATCCCACGCTGTCCCTCACCATCACGGACACACACACACACACACACACACACACACACACACACACACATATACCTGGGATGAGGGGTAAGAGGTGTGGGGCTGCCCAGGTGTGACCCCAGCTGGCGCCTGACCTGGATGGGCCTGGCCTGGGCTGCCCTCGGTTACCTGTGGGTGCCTCCTGCCAGAGGGCAAGGGGGATCGGTGGTGGCGCTTGCGCCTATTTCTACAGCAACAGAAACATCTCTCAGCCTGGGCTTTCTTCTGCCCAGAGCCTCGGAAGAACGGGAAGCAACACAGAGACATCCTCGTCTCCTGACCCTCTCCACTCAAGTGAGCTGGAAAGGCAGTTGTCTCCAGAATGTGGGTACCTGGTTACCACGGTTCCAATTTCTCTCAGTAAGGAAGTGAGGTCACCCCTTCAAGGTTCCACGACCTGTGCCCCTTCCTCCAATCAGAGCCACCCAAAGGCCCCTGTGGACTGTTGGCCTCTCACCCTCCTGGCCCATGTTATCTCCATACCTGTACACCAATACCCAGTATCCAGCACAGCCCTCTGCCCAGCTCTCTGGGAATGTGCGAGGCACCCCGGCTTGGGAGGGAAAGCTGTGTTCACACCTCCTTGTCCTTACTTGTTCTGTGCCCCGGAGAAGCCTCTGTGCCTCTCAGGGAGTCCCCCAGTCTGCAAAGCTGGCCCATGAGGAGGATGCTGGACGCTATTTCCATAGGAAGTCATCAGGTGTAGATGAGACAAGGCCCCTAACACCTGTGGGCTGGCCTCCCAAAAATCTGATGAGCAAACATAGAGGTGGAAGCGTGACAAGAATGAGTGGGACACAGAATGGGACACTAGACAAAACAGGCCCGAGGTCCAGCCTGAGATCTCAGGAAAGTCACTGCTCATGTCGGCCTCATTTTCAAGTCTGCACCTTTAAGGGTTTGAAATGACAGGAAATTCAGAGATTGTCACTCACTGGCCCAAAACCTCGCAGTGGTGTCCTTTTACACGTAGCATCAGACCCAGTGCCTTAGGTGGGCCCAGGTGTTAGGGGCCTTCACAGTGGCTTTAAGTGAGTCCAGCCTCCTGGTGGGAACATCCTTGTGTGTCCGCCGAGAGCTCAGTAACTGGCTGCTGAACAACGTAGCGTACAGCCCAGGTGATGGGATGTCAGGTCCTGTCACTTCTCTCGGACTCTCATTCTTGAGGTCGCTTCCTTCCTCGCAGCCTCTACCTCACTTTGTCTCTATATGTGTGTGTGTCTGTGCCACTGAACTGTTGTTCTGTCTTTGAACTGAGTCCACACCCTTCTCCTTACCACTTTAGTAAATCTTGGTTTTGGTAAGTTCTCCCCTTGGTTCTTAGAGTCTCTTGTTCTGAGAAGAGAGACGGCACCTTTGGCTACTTTATTGTTACTTCTAGACCTAACCTGTCGAGTCCCATGAGTGTGATAGCTTTCAACCTTGCCATTCCTGATACAAGGATTCTAGTGTGAAGCCATCAAGGTTAGCACCCAGAGTCCTAAGCCCCATTGGCCTCAGGGCCTCTTGATACCATGTGTTCTCTCTGACCAGTCAATTCTAGTATGGCTGGGTCCCTAACCATTCTCTACCAGCAGCCCGAAGGATCTTTTGAAAATGTAAATGTGATCATGTCTCTTATGGGAACTAACAGTGGTTTCCTATGGCCTTGAGAATCAAGTCCAAAATCCTTAGTGTGTCCGTCCAGGCCCTCCGTGACGTGACCTTATCTTCTTTTCCAGTTTTGTCTCCCCCTCGCCCCTTTTCTCTGGTCACACTTTTGAGATCCTCATTGGCATCACACTCTCCCAGCCCTGCTTAGAGCTGTGTCATGCCCCGTGTCCCAACGTTTCCCTCTGGGGTCGTTGGAAGACTGGTGTTCTTTCAGGCATCTCTCATCTTTCCTCTGTCCTCCTCTCTGCTTCCATACTTGTGTTTGCTATACCATGAAATGCTACAAGCTTGTCCACCCTCAGGAGTTTTAAGGATCTCATTCAGTGTGGAAGCTGAGAATTATAAGCAGCAGAATACTGATGAAACACAAGTAGGGATTTGTTTTTCTCACAAAATGACCAATCCACAGGTAGGTGGATCCAATATTGAATTCAGCTGCTCAATGATATCAGGGTAAGCTGCCAGCAACAAAGTGGCGGCAACAGCTCCCAGCATCCAAGAGAGGAAAAAAGTTCTCACTTCCCTATTGTGCTTTCTATCAGGAAGGAAAATAGTGTCTCAGAAATCAATTATGAGACCCTTGCATGAACCCTTGGCCAGAACAGGCCAAATTGCAAGGGACATGGGGTCGTTTAGGAGCAAAGTGCTCCTGAAGGAGGTGCCTCAGCCCTGGAGGAGGAGGAGAAGAACGAGGAGGAGGAGGAGGAGGAGGAGGAAGAGGAGGAGAAGGAAGAGGAGGAGGAGGAGGAGGAGGAGGAGGGAGGAGAAGGGAAGGGCAGTTGGGAAGTGTCTGATGGTGAGCTTCCTGTTTCTGCTGTGAACACTACTGGCCCCATACATTTCTTCTGTGTGGAGGTGTGGAGGAAAGGTGTCCCGAGATTCAGGGATGACTGTTTTCAAATCTGTTTCTAGTGTCTTGAAGTACTCTGTCTAATAGGGCCCACATTATCCATACGTAACTTTTAAAAAATATATGTATTTATTGATCTCAGAGGGAGGAAAGGAAACAGAAGGGAGAGAGAGAGGGGGGTGGGGGGAGAGAGAAACATCAGTGATGAGAGAGCCTCCTTGATCACATAGCCCCTAGACTGCAACCCAGGTATGTGCCCTGACTGAGAATGAAACTGGGACTTCCTGGTTCAGGGTTTGACGCGCAACCATTGAGCCACAGCAGCCTGGCCACCACATATCACTTTTTTAAATTAAACTTTCATTAATTCAAATTAAGTAAAAGTTAAAATTCACTTAGACATTTAGGTTTCTCTTGTTGGATACCCAAGGAGGAGTGTTGGCTTGGTGTATAGACCAGCTGGTTTCCTTTGAAAGCAAGTATGAAATGAAAGAAAGGAAATGTGTCTCCCCTCAGAGCAAGAGTTTTCAGGTGGGAATGATGAGCTTTGGATGATTGGGCCACAGCACTGCGTGGATCGGTCTTGCACAGCATGCCTCCTTTTGAAATACTCACCTACTAATGGCATTCCCTTTTCCTTTTCTGCTTAAAAGTGTTTGACACAATGGTTTTAATTTTAATGATAGATTGTTCCAGTGGTGACAGTGAACTGTGGCCCTTCCGGTAGAACCAGGGCTGCGTACCATGTTTCCGTCCCGCCCTGTGCCAGTGGAACCGTTGCCTCTTCCTCAGATGAGTTAGACTGGTGAGTTAAATTCTGGGCTCACTGGGGAAGGAAAATGATTAAGGAAGTGTTTAGTGGAGGGAGTTGTTTTGAATTATTCCTGTTGCAACCAAAGCAATGCTCTTTCTATCCCTAGTGGTTTTAAATATTGTTCACATGTAGTGTAGTGGTTGTTGCTGCTCAAGTAGCAAATCAAGCTAAACACTGAGTGAAGTGGAATGCAGCCCAGTGAGTAACTTTTGCTTTTAATGAGAGCGTTTCAAGATATAAATTGGCACTTGGGAAAGTTTGGAAAGATATTATTGAGTCTGGCCAGTGTTGCACAGTCAGGTGCGCCTGTGAAGCAGGCAGGAGTTCACGGTTGGCTTGCTTCCGGGTCAGGGCACGTGCCCGGGTTGCAGACTGGATCACCAATAGGGGTCGTGAAGGAGGCTGCCGAGGAATGATTCTCTCTCATCATTTACGTTTCCCTCCCCTTCGCTCTCCCTGAAATCAATCCAAGTATATTTTTAAAATATTTATTTAGCCTAGCCCTGGCTGATGTGGCTCATTTGGATGGGCATCTCCCCTTGCACTGAAAGGTTTCCGGATCAGTTCCCAGTAGGGCACGTGGCAGGGTTTTGCGGTCAGTTCCATTCGGGGGTGGGCAGGAGGCAGCTGATGCGCCTTTCATCGATGTTTCTCTGCCTCTCCATTCCTCTGTCTGCTGCCTATTTATATATTGGATAGATGATCCTTGTGTAAAACCTGAAACTATACGTAAGGAAATGAGAAGAAACTGTCACTTCTAGAAGTTTGACTTCCTCCAGTTCACCAGTGTTCACATTTTGATGCATATATTTCCAGATTTCCTTTCTCCATTTTATCAGTTTATACTTAATCATCAGAACAAATTAAATGTTTCAAACATTATTTTACCACTGTATTATGCAGTGAGCATGCTTCCATGGCAGCATATATGTGTACACATGTATGTGTGTGTATGTATATATGTATGTGTGTACACATATATATGAAATTAGGTATATGTACGTGAATATATAAGGCCTACACGTGTTTAGAATCAACAATTTTATTTCTATTTATTCAAAAGAGTATTTAATTTAATGGATTATTGTCTACATAAATAGCTAGGTATTATTGGAAATTATCATTATTTACTATTATACATATACAGTTGGGGCGTATTCCTCTTATTAGTTATTTAAGATAATCGCCTAGGACTCTTATGACAGCACCAGAGAAGGCTTGCAGCACCGGCAGCAGCTGTCTCCAGAGTGGCTTCAGGTACTGCCTCAGGCCAGGCCAGGCCAGGGCGGGGCCTCTCTCTGGACCAGGCTCTGGCCCCTGAGCAGGCCCTTCCTCTGGCTCTGGAGAGCTCTGGAGCTCCGGGTGTGGACCTGGAGCAGGAGAAAGAGAGAGATTTACTCACACACCTGGCTTTCCCGTGACTTTCCACAGACTGGAAAGATGCCACCGCCTTTAAGGGAACTCCCGCCCATGAGCCTGCCCTCCCCAGATTATCTGCCCAGGTTATCAGTCCCCCTCACCTTCCCGGGTTGCCTCGGTGGGCTCAAGATGCTCCAGCTCTAGATTTGGGGCGTGGCCAACCAGGCGTGATGCAGGGGAGTTGATGGGCACCAAGGCCTGCTCTGCCTCCACCAAGGGGAAAGGCAGGGGCTGCCCAAAATCCTGGACATGGTCCAGCCAGGTCCCCACGAGCGAAGCAATGGCCCTGGGGAGAGGCAGGTGGGCAGTCAAGTCAGAATTCCGGTCTTTCCTTCCACTCTGCCCTCCCATGGCACTCTTGTTTGGGACTGAGCCTCTGTGCAGTCCCCTCCACGCCACCCCCAACCCCTGTGTGTCTGTTGTGTTTGTAGCAGATGTGGGATCCAGCAGGTTGAACGCAGAGTCTGTGTGAGCCTCTTCTTCCCACTGGCGGCTCTCCTGAAGGTCCTGTACACTGCCCAGCCCAGGCCTCCATGCCCCTGGGCATCTGGGCTGAGGACTGAGACAGACTCCCGAGCAGCCTGCTCGCCACAATCCTGTTCTGAGGCCCGCCCCGGTGGTCAGTGGAGGTGGATGGAGAGAGGGGGCAGGCAGAGCGCGATGGGTGTTGCGGGGAAGGAGACTCTGAGGGACAACTCAGCCCAGCCTCCCCTCTGGGTCTACAATACCCGGGGCCCCATCCTCTGTCCTCTTTGACTCTTGTCCTCCTAGAATAGAAGCCACCAGAGCTCAGGCCTTTCTTGGGAATCAGAAGATGTATAAGATCAGGGTTCCGCCGGGCACTCCCCCACCTCACAGTCCCCACTCTGCTGACACAGGGGGCCCTCCTTCTGGGCCCAGAGACCACTCACTTCATGACTTGGTCCTGCGGCGTGTCACCCCGGTGCTTATAAGGAGGTGTGCCTCCAGAGGTACAAAACACCTTGCTGGCATCAGCTCTGATGGATGGTGGACAGGACCTGTGAATGATGGACAGCGTGACTGCTGGACCCACTGCCTAGAACTGAGGCCCAGGGATCGTGTCTGCTTCATTCCTTGAGTCGGGCAAAGTGTCTCCAAACGTGCTTGCCTGTAGTAGGAGCTTCATACACATTGTCGAGTAAATAAACTCCAACCAGCACCCTCCCATCCATCTGAGTGGGCTTGGGGCCCCTGCTACCCGCCCGAGATCCCCAGTGTGGCTACACCAAGGCCGAGGACCAGCTAGGTGAAATCTCCAACTGCTTGACAGGTTGCTTTCCATGTGCTTTTCCAAACTCCGATGCCACAGGCCGCTGATGGGTGAGTCAGCGTTCTTTCCATGGGACAGAGTGAGATAATTGCCACAAACAACCGGCGCGCGTCCAGCAACCCTGCCTGAAGAGCCAGGGAGCAGGTGGGACCTGCCACGGCTTGTCCCCACAGCAGTGCTATGAGGTTTATCCCCCACCACCCCACTTTTCAGAGGAGCATACTGAGACTCGGAAAGATGTGGTGACGTTTTCAAGACTCACAGCTTGCAGTGGGCAGAGGCACGAGTGTGTGCTCACCTAGTTAGCAGCTCTTCGAGGAACTGTTGGGCTCTGGAGAAGGCCAGGGTGGAGACATGGGATAGGTTTCCCCCCGGGAAAGCTGGTACCATGGACGTGGCCACTTGCTCCAAGGTGCCCTCATGGAGGGCCTGCAGCCTGCAGGACTCAGGTAGGTTCCCAGTTACCTCAGCTGCGCACTGGGAGGGACACGGAAGGACATCCAGTCAGCGGCATGACCGTGAATCCCACAAGGATCGAGGTCTGGAGCTCATTCGGGAGGTCCCAGCCCCACAGGGACGTGTGCGAGAGGAGGGACAGGAGTGCCCAGGCTGAACGAGGTTCTAGGTCTTCAAAGTGCCACTTAAGTTCTGTGCATGTTCAGAAAATTGTCACCTTCTAGGCATCATTATTTTTTTTTTCTTTTCTTAGCTGAGGAACAACAAACCTCCTTGTGGGAATAGTGTATATGAAGTGCACGGGCCCTGTGAGTCGTCTAGAAACCTCCCCGTTATAGAGATGAGAACACAGAGGCTTAGGGATATGAAATGTCCGGTGAAGGGCATGCAGGTCAGAACTGGGACCTGTCCTGCAGGACATCCCCTCGCAGGTACTGGAGACTTCATCTGCTCCCGACATGGGTGGAAAGGGTGTGGGAACCTTGTCCCTCCCCAGCGTGGGAACAGTGTACCCAGTTGACATGGCCTATGACAACCATTGACTTCAAAGGAGAAAGTTATATTTCATCCTTTTACACTCAAGGGCATTTTAAGACCGTCATTATGGAGATCCCAGATCCTGCCAGGTGGCAAATGCTTGGAGACTGCAGACTGGAGAAAGGTGATCACCAGGCAGTAATCTGAGCAGAGGACTCGGGAAGGAGGCAATGTATGTGGTGGCAGAAAAGTGACAGGTGACTCAAAGTACCCATGAGGCAATTGCCAATGAAGGAACACTGTGATTGAGTTGGACAACCTGGCATCGGACAGGTGAACATTTCAGTGAGTGAGAAATCCCCGGGCCAGGCCTGCAGCAAGGCAGCAGCCATCATGAGAAACTGCTTTTGGCTATGTCCCTGCTACAGCCCTTTGGATTTGGAATCTGCGTGCAGCCGTTCAAAGTTTACATGTGCACGTCCTTCAACCAGCAGTGGGCTTCCATCTCCAGCTGAGGACATCACACGTACTGTGGTCAGAATTGTGTCCCTCTAATCCCATGAATTTGCAACCCCTAGAACTTCATTATGTGTCCGCATTTGAGTTTTAGTCTTCAAGCAAATAATTAAGGTGAAGTGAATTCAGTGGTGTGGGTCTTAATCTAGTCTGACCAGTGTTCTTGGAAGAGGAGGGGAGGATACATGGCAGTGCAGAAGGTAGTCCACGTGACACAGAGCGAGAAGACGGCCATCTACAAGCTGAGGAGAGACCCCTCAGGGGAAACCAGCCAGGCTGACAGCCTCCTGTCTCACTCCTAGCCTCCGGAATAGTGAGAAAATGAATGTCTGCTGCTGACACCACCCAGTGTGGTCCTATGTTACGGCAGCCCGAGCAACCTAACACAGTCCATTCCGACACCCTTCATGAAGTGTTCCAGGCAGCGCTGCTGATATGGCAGCCGAACTGAATCGGGCCCATGTCCAACAGCACTGAAGGGCTGCATCGCCGGGGCAAGGACATCTGCTATTGGCCAAGTTCTGCAAGGACTGTGGACTGAGGGGCAAGGGTAGTTTCAACAACAAAATCAGCGAAATGCCCAAGCGCTCATGGAGTCTACTGTGAAGTCAAACCACATCTCTCTCTCATATTTCTACAAATATGTGAGGAGTGTCTTTCTACCCTCCCATGTAGCTGGAGGGAGGAGTGGGGGTCCGGATTCCTTTGTCATGGGGCTGTGGGACAGTCTAGGGAGAGTCCTGGGAGGGTCCCCGGGGAGTCCGCAGATTTGCGTGTGGGTCTGGGCACTGCCAGGTCGTCTTGGGGTTGTGGGTGTAGAGACCCTCGAGGCCAGCTCTCACCTCTGACAGGCACTGGACTGTGTCGTCAGCCTGGTGCACCTGCACCCTGACCCGGTAGGTGGTGTAGTCGGGTCCAAGGGCCAGCACCTCCATGATGTCCTCCTGGGAGCTCTGCAAAGACAGAGTGGGTACTGAGCCAGGAGGCATCAGGAACCTTCCACCCAATGTGTGGTCCTGTGTCATGGCAGACCTCGTCTGTTAGGATACAGTGAGGATGTTCCTGGCAGCCCCGCTGAGCTAGCAAGCATTGATTTGTGTCAAGGTCTAGCAACAGTGAAAGCCTGAATCACTGATGAAAACTATGCCCTTGTTGGGATGATATGGAGTTGGGTAAGGCCACAGCTCCTGACCTGGCCGCACTGCAATGGTTTGTCGTCCTCTGTGAGGTGATAGGTTGCAGAGAAAAGTATTTAAGACCTTAATCCCTCCCTTGCCCCCAACCCTCTTTTTTTTTTTTTTTTTTTTATATACACAGCACTATCAAGTGGGATGATGTTTAAGGCTTGGGGAAGGTCTACAAGGACAGTGGAGCTGGGACTGGTCCACAGGTTACTTGGGGCAGGGAGTGAATCAACTGAAAGGAGCATAAGGCAAAGACAGCAACAAATGCTTCCTCTGTGATCCCAAGAAGCACGTGAAGAAAGATTGCTTTTCTCCCCTACCTACCAGGAAGCTGGTCGGGAGGACTGAAGGTGCAGGTTTCTTTGGGAGTGGGTCTGTGAGATCTTTGAGGCCCCTGATTTGAGTCTGACTCCTGGTCCCACCCCAGTCACCTCAGGGTCCTGGGTGTGGGCCAGCTCTCACCTCCGTTTGGCACTGGTCGGTTTTCCTGGCCTGACGCACTTGTCCTTTGTACCCGTTGATGGCATACGTGAACGTGTCAGCCAGCTCCTCTACGATGTCCTTGTTGGAGCTCTGCAAAGACAGAGCCCCCACCGGACACAAGGAGGCCTCAGGGGCCTGCCTGTGAAGTGCCAGTGGGGCAGATGCCCGCCACCCATTCTGCTCCCCAGATCAGATCAGGCAGAGAGGGGTATCTGCAAAGACCTCCAGGCAGGGAGTGAAGTTGATGACCCCCTGAATAGCCCCCCGACCCACCCTAACAGGCGGATAGCAGATCTCCGAACCCAGCACTCACATGACACGCCCTCCAGGCTTCTGACACCTACCAACCTGCTCCTGCCCAGGATGTGCGTCCCTCATCCCACGCTGTCCCTCACCATCACGGACACACACACACACACACACACACACACACACACACACACACATACCTGGGATGAGGGGTAAGAGGTGTGGGGCTGCCCAGGTGTGACCCCAGCTGGCGCCTGACCTGGATGGGCCTGGCCTGGGCTGCCCTCGGTTACCTGTGGGTGCCTCCTGCCAGAGGGCAAGGGGGATCGGTGGTGGCGCTTGCGCCTATTTCTACAGCAACAGAAACATCTCTCAGCCTGGGCTTTCTTCTGCCCAGAGCCTCGGAAGAACGGGAAGCAACACAGAGACATCCTCGTCTCCTGACCCTCTCCACTCAAGTGAGCTGGAAAGGCAGTTGTCTCCAGAATGTGGGTACCTGGTTACCACGGTTCCAATTTCTCTCAGTAAGGAAGTGAGGTCACCCCTTCAAGGTTCCACGACCTGTGCCCCTTCCTCCAATCAGAGCCACCCAAAGGCCCCTGTGGACTGTTGGCCTCTCACCCTCCTGGCCCATGTTATCTCCATACCTGTACACCAATACCCAGTATCCAGCACAGCCCTCTGCCCAGCTCTCTGGGAATGTGCGAGGCACCCCGGCTTGGGAGGGAAAGCTGTGTTCACACCTCCTTGTCCTTACTTGTTCTGTGCCCCGGAGAAGCCTCTGTGCCTCTCAGGGAGTCCCCCAGTCTGCAAAGCTGGCCCATGAGGAGGATGCTGGACGCTATTTCCATAGGAAGTCATCAGGTGTAGATGAGACAAGGCCCCTAACACCTGTGGGCTGGCCTCCCAAAAATCTGATGAGCAAACATAGAGGTGGAAGCGTGACAAGAATGAGTGGGACACAGAATGGGACACTAGACAAAACAGGCCCGAGGTCCAGCCTGAGATCTCAGGAAAGTCACTGCTCATGTCGGCCTCATTTTCAAGTCTGCACCTTTAAGGGTTTGAAATGACAGGAAATTCAGAGATTGTCACTCACTGGCCCAAAACCTCGCAGTGGTGTCCTTTTACACGTAGCATCAGACCCAGTGCCTTAGGTGGGCCCAGGTGTTAGGGGCCTTCACAGTGGCTTTAAGTGAGTCCAGCCTCCTGGTGGGAACATCCTTGTGTGTCCGCCGAGAGCTCAGTAACTGGCTGCTGAACAACGTAGCGTACAGCCCAGGTGATGGGATGTCAGGTCCTGTCACTTCTCTCGGACTCTCATTCTTGAGGTCGCTTCCTTCCTCGCAGCCTCTACCTCACTTTGTCTCTATATGTGTGTGTGTCTGTGCCACTGAACTGTTGTTCTGTCTTTGAACTGAGTCCACACCCTTCTCCTTACCACTTTAGTAAATCTTGGTTTTGGTAAGTTCTCCCCTTGGTTCTTAGAGTCTCTTGTTCTGAGAAGAGAGACGGCACCTTTGGCTACTTTATTGTTACTTCTAGACCTAACCTGTCGAGTCCCATGAGTGTGATAGCTTTCAACCTTGCCATTCCTGATACAAGGATTCTAGTGTGAAGCCATCAAGGTTAGCACCCAGAGTCCTAAGCCCCATTGGCCTCAGGGCCTCTTGATACCATGTGTTCTCTCTGACCAGTCAATTCTAGTATGGCTGGGTCCCTAACCATTCTCTACCAGCAGCCCGAAGGATCTTTTGAAAATGTAAATGTGATCATGTCTCTTATGGGAACTAACAGTGGTTTCCTATGGCCTTGAGAATCAAGTCCAAAATCCTTAGTGTGTCCGTCCAGGCCCTCCGTGACGTGACCTTATCTTCTTTTCCAGTTTTGTCTCCCCCTCGCCCCTTTTCTCTGGTCACACTTTTGAGATCCTCATTGGCATCACACTCTCCCAGCCCTGCTTAGAGCTGTGTCATGCCCCGTGTCCCAACGTTTCCCTCTGGGGTCGTTGGAAGACTGGTGTTCTTTCAGGCATCTCTCATCTTTCCTCTGTCCTCCTCTCTGCTTCCATACTTGTGTTTGCTATACCATGAAATGCTACAAGCTTGTCCACCCTCAGGAGTTTTAAGGATCTCATTCAGTGTGGAAGCTGAGAATTATAAGCAGCAGAATACTGATGAAACACAAGTAGGGATTTGTTTTTCTCACAAAATGACCAATCCACAGGTAGGTGGATCCAATATTGAATTCAGCTGCTCAATGATATCAGGGTAAGCTGCCAGCAACAAAGTGGCGGCAACAGCTCCCAGCATCCAAGAGAGGAAAAAAGTTCTCACTTCCCTATTGTGCTTTCTATCAGGAAGGAAAATAGTGTCTCAGAAATCAATTATGAGACCCTTGCATGAACCCTTGGCCAGAACAGGCCAAATTGCAAGGGACATGGGGTCGTTTAGTAGCAAAGTGCTCCTGAAGGAGGTGCCTCAGCCCTGGAGGAGGAGGAGAAGAACGAGGAGGAGGAGGAGGAGGAGGAGGAAGAGGAGGAGAAGGAAGAGGAGGAGGAGGAGGAGGAGGAGGGAGGAGAAGGGAAGGGCAGTTGGGAAGTGTCTGATGGTGAGCTTCCTGTTTCTGCTGTGAACACTACTGGCCCCATACATTTCTTCTGTGTGGAGGTGTGGAGGAAAGGTGTCCCGAGATTCAGGGATGACTGTTTTCAAATCTGTTTCTAGTGTCTTGAAGTACTCTGTCTAATAGGGCCCACATTATCCATACGTAACTTTTAAAAAATATATGTATTTATTGATCTCAGAGGGAGGAAAGGAAACAGAAGGGAGAGAGAGAGAGGGGTGGGGGGAGAGAGAAACATCAGTGATGAGAGAGCCTCCTTGATCACATAGCCCCTAGACTGCAACCCAGGTATGTGCCCTGACTGGGAATGAAACTGGGACTTCCTGGTTCAGGGTTTGACGCGCAACCATGGAGCCACAGCAGCCTGGCCACCACATATCACTTTTTTAAATTAAACTTTCATTAATTCAAATTAAGTAAAAGTTAAAATTCACTTAGACATTTAGGTTTCTCTTGTTGGATACCCAAGGAGGAGTGTTGGCTTGGTGTATAGACCAGCTGGTTTCCTTTGAAAGCAAGTATGAAATGAAAGAAAGGAAATGTGTCTCCCCTCAGAGCAAGAGTTTTCAGGTGGGAATGATGAGCTTTGGATGATTGGGCCACAGCACTGCGTGGATCGGTCTTGCACAGCATGCCTCCTTTTGAAATACTCACCTACTAATGGCATTCCCTTTTCCTTTTCTGCTTAAAAGTGTTTGACACAATGGTTTTAATTTTAATGATAGATTGTTCCAGTGGTGACAGTGAACTGTGGCCCTTCCGGTAGAACCAGGGCTGCGTACCATGTTTCCGTCCCGCCCTGTGCCAGTGGAACCGTTGCCTCTTCCTCAGATGAGTTAGACTGGTGAGTTAAATTCTGGGCTCACTGGGGAAGGAAAATGATTAAGGAAGTGTTTAGTGGAGGGAGTTGTTTTGAATTATTCCTGTTGCAACCAAAGCAATGCTCTTTCTATCCCTAGTGGTTTTAAATATTGTTCACGTGTAGTGTAGTGGTTGTTGCTGCTCAAGTAGCAAATCAAGCTAAACACTGAGTGAAGTGGAATGCAGCCCAGTGAGTAACTTTTGCTTTTAATGAGAGCGTTTCAAGATATAAATTGGCACTTGGGAAAGTTTGGAAAGATATTATTGAGTCTGGCCAGTGTTGCACAGTGGTTGAGTCAGGTGCGCCTGTGAAGCAGGCAGGAGTTCACGGTTGGCTTGCTTCCGGGTCAGGGCACGTGCCCGGGTTGCAGACTGGATCACCAATAGGGGTCGTGAAGGAGGCTGCCGAGGAATGATTCTCTCTCATCATTTACGTTTCCCTCCCCTTCGCTCTCCCTGAAATCAATCCAAGTATATTTTTAAAATATTTATTTAGCCTAGCCCTGGCTGATGTGGCTCATTTGGATGGGCATCTCCCCTTGCACTGAAAGGTTTCCGGATCAGTTCCCAGTAGGGCACGTGGCAGGGTTTTGCGGTCAGTTCCATTCGGGGGTGGGCAGGAGGCAGCTGATGCGCCTTTCATCGATGTTTCTCTGCCTCTCCATTCCTCTGTCTGCTGCCTATTTATATATTGGATAGATGATCCTTGTGTAAAACCTGAAACTATACGTAAGGAAATGAGAAGAAACTGTCACTTCTAGAAGTTTGACTTCCTCCAGTTCACCAGTGTTCACATTTTGATGCATATATTTCCAGATTTCCTTTCTCCATTTTATCAGTTTATACTTAATCATCAGAACAAATTAAATGTTTCAAACATTATTTTACCACTGTATTATGCAGTGAGCATGCTTCCATGGCAGCATATATGTGTACACATGTATGTGTGTGTATGTATATATGTATGTGTGTACACATATATATGAAATTAGGTATATGTACGTGAATATATAAGGCCTACACGTGTTTAGAATCAACAATTTTATTTCTATTTATTCAAAAGAGTATTTAATTTAATGGATTATTGTCTACATAAAAAGCTAGGTATTATTGGAAATTATCATTATTTACTATTATACATATACAGTTGGGGCGTATTCCTCTTATTAGTTATTTAAGATAATCGCCTAGGACTCTTATGACAGCACCAGAGAAGGCTTGCAGCACCGGCAGCAGCTGTCTCCAGAGTGGCTTCAGGTACTGCCTCAGGCCAGGCCAGGCCAGGGCGGGGCCTCTCTCTGGACCAGGCTCTGGCCCTGAGCAGGCCCTTCCTCTGGCTCTGGAGAGCTCTGGCGCTCCGGGTGTGGACCTGGAGCAGGAGAAAGAGAGAGATTTACTCACACACCTGGCTTTCCCGTGACTTTCCACAGACTGGAAAGATGCCACCGCCTTTAAGGGAACTCCCGCCCATGAGCCTGCCCTCCCCAGATTATCTGCCCAGGTTATCAGTCCCCCTCACCTTCCCGGGTTGCCTCGGTGGGCTCAAGATGCTCCAGCTCTAGATTTGGGGCGTGGCCAACCAGGCGTGATGCAGGGGAGTTGATGGGCACCAAGGCCTGCTCTGCCTCCACCAAGGGGAAAGGCAGGGGCTGCCCAAAATCCTGGACATGGTCCAGCCAGGTCCCCACGAGCGAAGCAATGGCCCTGGGGAGAGGCAGGTGGGCCGTCAAGTCAGAATTCCGGTCTTTCCTTCCACTCTGCCCTCCCATGGCACTCTTGTTTGGGACTGAGCCTCTGTGCAGTCCCCTCCACGCCACCCCCAACCCCTGTGTGTCTGTTGTGTTTGTAGCAGATGTGGGATCCAGCAGGTTGAACGCAGAGTCTGTGTGAGCCTCTTCTTCCCACTGGCGGCTCTCCTGAAGGTCCTGTACACTGCCCAGCCCAGGCCTCCATGCCCCTGGGCATCTGGGCTGAGGACTGAGACAGACTCCCGAGCAGCCTGCTCGCCACAATCCTGTTCTGAGGCCCGCCCCGGTGGTCAGTGGAGGTGGATGGAGAGAGGGGGCAGGCAGAGCGCGATGGGTGTTGCGGGGAAGGAGACTCTGAGGGACAACTCAGCCCAGCCTGCCCTCTGGGTCTACAATACCCGGGGCCCCATCCTCTGTCCTCTTTGACTCTTGTCCTCCTAGAATAGAAGCCACCAGAGCTCAGGCCTTTCTTGGGAATCAGAAGATGTATAAGATCAGGGTTCCGCCGGGCACTCCCCCACCTCACAGTCCCCACTCTGCTGACACAGGGGGCCCTCCTTCTGGGCCCAGAGACCACTCACTTCATGACTTGGTCCTGCGGCGTGTCACCCCGGTGCTTATAAGGAGGTGTGCCTCCAGAGGTACAAAACACCTTGCTGGCATCAGCTCTGATGGATGGTGGACAGGACCTGTGAATGATGGACAGCGTGACTGCTGGACCCACTGCCTAGAACTGAGGCCCAGGGATCGTGTCTGCTTCATTCCTTGAGTCGGGCAAAGTGTCTCCAAACGTGCTTGCCTGTAGTAGGAGCTTCATACACATTGTCGAGTAAATAAACTCCAACCAGCACCCTCCCATCCATCTGAGTGGGCTTGGGGCCCCTGCTACCCGCCCGAGATCCCCAGTGTGGCTACACCAAGGCCGAGGACCAGCTAGGTGAAATCTCCAACTGCTTGACAGGTTGCTTTCCATGTGCTTTTCCAAACTCCGATGCCACAGGCCGCTGATGGGTGAGTCAGCGTTCTTTCCATGGGACAGAGTGAGATAATTGCCACAAACAACCGGCGCGCGTCCAGCAACCCTGCCTGAAGAGCCAGGGAGCAGGTGGGACCTGCCACGGCTTGTCCCCACAGCAGTGCTATGAGGTTTATCCCCCACCACCCCACTTTTCAGAGGAGCATACTGAGACTCGGAAAGATGTGGTGACGTTTTCAAGACTCACAGCTTGCAGTGGGCAGAGGCACGAGTGTGTGCTCACCTAGTTAGCAGCTCTTCGAGGAACTGTTGGGCTCTGGAGAAGGCCAGGGTGGAGACATGGGATAGGTTTCCCCCCGGGAAAGCTGGTACCATGGACGTGGCCACTTGCTCCAAGGTGCCCTCATGGAGGGCCTGCAGCCTGCAGGACTCAGGTAGGTTCCCAGTTACCTCAGCTGCGCACTGGGAGGGACACGGAAGGACATCCAGTCAGCGGCATGACCGTGAATCCCACAAGGATCGAGGTCTGGAGCTCATTCGGGAGGTCCCAGCCCCACAGGGACGTGTGCGAGAGGAGGGACAGGAGTGCCCAGGCTGAACGAGGTTCTAGGTCTTCAAAGTGCCACTTAAGTTCTGTGCATGTTCAGAAAATTGTCACCTTCTAGGCATCATTATTTTTTTTTTCTTTTCTTAGCTGAGGAACAACAAACCTCCTTGTGGGAATAGTGTATATGAAGTGCACGGGCCCTGTGAGTCGTCTAGAAACCTCCCCGTTATAGAGATGAGAACACAGAGGCTTAGGGATATGAAATGTCCGGTGAAGGGCATGCAGGTCAGAACTGGGACCTGTCCTGCAGGACATCCCCTCGCAGGTACTGGAGACTTCATCTGCTCCCGACATGGGTGGAAAGGGTGTGGGAACCTTGTCCCTCCCCAGCGTGGGAACAGTGTACCCAGTTGACATGGCCTATGACAACCATTGACTTCAAAGGAGAAAGTTATATTTCATCCTTTTACACTCAAGGGCATTTTAAGACCGTCATTATGGAGATCCCAGATCCTGCCAGGTGGCAAATGCTTGGAGACTGCAGACTGGAGAAAGGTGATCACCAGGCAGTAATCTGAGCAGAGGACTCGGGAAGGAGGCAATGTATGTGGTGGCAGAAAAGTGACAGGTGACTCAAAGTACCCATGAGGCAATTGCCAATGAAGGAACACTGTGATTGAGTTGGACAACCTGGCATCGGACAGGTGAACATTTCAGTGAGTGAGAAATCCCCGGGCCAGGCCTGCAGCAAGGCAGCAGCCATCATGAGAAACTGCTTTTGGCTATGTCCCTGCTACAGCCCTTTGGATTTGGAATCTGCCTGCAGCCGTTCAAAGTTTACATGTGCACGTCCTTCAACCAGCAGTGGGCTTCCATCTCCAGCTGAGGACATCACACGTACTGTGGTCAGAATTGTGTCCCTCTAATCCCATGAATTTGCAACCCCTAGAACTTCATTATGTGTCCGCATTTGAGTTTTAGTCTTCAAGCAAATAATTAAGGTGAAGTGAATTCAGTGGTGTGGGTCTTAATCTAGTCTGACCAGTGTCCTTGGAAGAGGAGGGGAGGATACATGGCAGTGCAGAAGGGAGTCCACGTGACACAGAGCGAGAAGACGGCCATCTACAAGCTGAGGAGAGACCCCTCAGGGGAAACCAGCCAGGCTGACAGCCTCCTGTCTCACTCCTAGCCTCCGGAATAGTGAGAAAATGAATGTCTGCTGCTGACACCACCCAGTGTGGTCCTATGTTACGGCAGCCCGAGCAACCTAACACAGTCCATTCCGACACCCTTCATGAAGTGTTCCAGGCAGCGCTGCTGATATGGCAGCCGAACTGAATCGGGCCCATGTCCAACAGCACTGAAGGGCTGCATCGCCGGGGCAAGGACATCTGCTATTGGCCAAGTTCTGCAAGGACTGTGGACTGAGGGGCAAGGGTAGTTTCAACAACAAAATCAGCGAAATGCCCAAGCGCTCATGGAGTCTACTGTGAAGTCAAACCACATCTCTCTCTCATATTTCTACAAATATGTGAGGAGTGTCTTTCTACCCTCCCATGTAGCTGGAGGGAGGAGTGGGGGTCCGGATTCCTTTGTCATGGGGCTGTGGGACAGTCTAGGGAGAGTCCTGGGAGGGTCCCCGGGGAGTCCGCAGATTTGCGTGTGGGTCTGGGCACTGCCAGGTCGTCTTGGGGTTGTGGGTGTAGAGACCCTCGAGGCCAGCTCTCACCTCTGACAGGCACTGGACTGTGTCGTCAGCCTGGTGCACCTGCACCCTGACCCGGTAGGTGGTGTAGTCGGGTCCAAGGGCCAGCACCTCCATGATGTCCTCCTGGGAGCTCTGCAAAGACAGAGTGGGTACTGAGCCAGGAGGCATCAGGAACCTTCCACCCAATGTGTGGTCCTGTGTCATGGCAGACCTCGTCTGTTAGGACACAGTGAGGATGTTCCTGGCAGCCCCGCTGAGCTAGCAAGCATTGATTTGTGTCAAGGTCTAGCAACAGTGAAAGCCTGAATCACTGATGAAAACTATGCCCTTGTTGGAATGATATGGAGTTGGGTAAGGCCACAGCTCCTGACCTGGCCGCACTGCAATGGTTTGTCGTCCTCTGTGAGGTGATAGGTTGCAGAGAAAAGTATTCAAGACCTTAATCCCTCCCTTGCCCCCAACCCTCTTTTTTTTTTTTTTTTTTTTTTTTTTTTTTTTTTTTTTAAATACACAGCACTATCAAGTGGGATGATGTTTAAGGCTTGGGGAAGGTCTACAAGGACAGTGGAGCTGGGACTGGTCCACAGGTTACTTGGGGCAGGGAGTGAATCAACTGAAAGGAGCATAAGGCAAAGACAGCAACAAATGCTTCCTCTGTGATCCCAAGAAGCAGGTGAAGAAAGATTGCTTTTCTCCCCTACCTACCAGGAAGCTGGTCGGGAGGACTGAAGGTGCAGGTTTCTTTGGGAGTGGGTCTGTGAGATCTTTGAGGCCCCTGATTTGAGTCTGACTCCTGGTCCCACCCCAGTCACCTCAGGGTCCTGGGTGTGGGCCAGCTCTCACCTCCGTTTGGCACTGGTCGGTTTTCCTGGCCTGACGCACTTGTCCTTTGTACCCGTTGATGGCATACGTGAACGTGTCAGCCAGCTCCTCTACGATGTCCTTGTTGGAGCTCTGCAAAGACAGAGCCCCCACCGGACACAAGGAGGCCTCAGGGGCCTGCCTGTGAAGTGCCAGTGGGGCAGATGCCCGCCACCCATTCTGCTCCCCAGATCAGATCAGGCAGAGAGGGGTATCTGCAAAGACCTCCAGGCAGGGAGTGAAGTTGATGACCCCCTGAATAGCCCCCCGACCCACCCTAACAGGCAGATAGCAGATCTCCGAACCCAGCACTCACATGACACGCCCTCCAGGCTTCTGACACCTACCAACCTGCTCCTGCCCAGGATGTGCGTCCCTCATCCCACGCTGTCCCTCACCATCACGGACACACACACACACACACACACACACACACACACACACACATATACCTGGGATGAGGGGTAAGAGGTGTGGGGCTGCCCAGGTGTGACCCCAGCTGGCGCCTGACCTGGATGGGCCTGGCCTGGGCTGCCCTCGGTTACCTGTGGGTGCCTCCTGCCAGAGGGCAAGGGGGATCGGTGGTGGCGCTTGCGCCTATTTCTACAGCAACAGAAACATCTCTCAGCCTGGGCTTTCTTCTGCCCAGAGCCTCGGAAGAACGGGAAGCAACACAGAGACATCCTCGTCTCCTGACCCTCTCCACTCAAGTGAGCTGGAAAGGCAGTTGTCTCCAGAATGTGGGTACCTGGTTACCACGGTTCCAATTTCTCTCAGTAAGGAAGTGAGGTCACCCCTTCAAGGTTCCACGACCTGTGCCCCTTCCTCCAATCAGAGCCACCCAAAGGCCCCTGTGGACTGTTGGCCTCTCACCCTCCTGGCCCATGTTATCTCCATACCTGTACACCAATACCCAGTATCCAGCACAGCCCTCTGCCCAGCTCTCTGGGAATGTGCGAGGCACCCCGGCTTGGGAGGGAAAGCTGTGTTCACACCTCCTTGTCCTTACTTGTTCTGTGCCCCGGAGAAGCCTCTGTGCCTCTCAGGGAGTCCCCCAGTCTGCAAAGCTGGCCCATGAGGAGGATGCTGGACGCTATTTCCATAGGAAGTCATCAGGTGTAGATGAGACAAGGCCCCTAACACCTGTGGGCTGGCCTCCCAAAAATCTGATGAGCAAACATAGAGGTGGAAGCGTGACAAGAATGAGTGGGACACAGAATGGGACACTAGACAAAACAGGCCCGAGGTCCAGCCTGAGATCTCAGGAAAGTCACTGCTCATGTCGGCCTCATTTTCAAGTCTGCATCTTTAAGGGTTTGAAATGACAGGAAATTCAGAGATTGTCACTCACTGGCCCAAAACCTCGCAGTGGTGTCCTTTTACACGTAGCATCAGACCCAGTGCCTTAGGTGGGCCCAGGTGTTAGGGGCCTTCACAGTGGCTTTAAGTGAGTCCAGCCTCCTGGTGGGAACATCCTTGTGTGTCCGCCGAGAGCTCAGTAACTGGCTTCTGAACAAGGTAGCGTACAGCCCAGGTGATGGGATGTCAGGTCCTGTCACTTCTCTCGGACTCTCATTCTTGAGGTCGCTTCCTTCCTCGCAGCCTCTACCTCACTTTGTCTCTATATGTGTGTGTGTCTGTGCCACTGAACTGTTGTTCTGTCTTTGAACTGAGTCCACACCCTTCTCCTTACCACTTTAGTAAATCTTGGTTTTGGTAAGTTCTCCCCTTGGTTCTTAGAGTCTCTTGTTCTGAGAAGAGAGACGGCACCTTTGGCTACTTTATTGTTACTTCTAGACCTAACCTGTCGAGTCCCATGAGTGTGATAGCTTTCAACCTTGCCATTCCTGATACAAGGATTCTAGTGTGAAGCCATCAAGGTTAGCACCCAGAGTCCTAAGCCCCATTGGCCTCAGGGCCTCTTGATACCATGTGTTCTCTCTGACCAGTCAATTCTAGTATGGCTGGGTCCCTAACCATTCTCTACCAGCAGCCCGAAGGATCTTTTGAAAATGTAAATGTGATCATGTCTCTTATGGGAACTAACAGTGGTTTCCTATGGCCTTGAGAATCAAGTCCAAAATCCTTAGTGTGTCCGTCCAGGCCCTCCGTGACGTGACCTTATCTTCTTTTCCAGTTTTGTCTCCCCCTCGCCCCTTTTCTCTGGTCACACTTTTGAGATCCTCATTGGCATCACACTCTCCCAGCCCTGCTTAGAGCTGTGTCATGCCCCGTGTCCCAACGTTTCCCTCTGGGGTCGTTGGAAGACTGGTGTTCTTTCAGGCATCTCTCATCTTTCCTCTGTCCTCCTCTCTGCTTCCATACTTGTGTTTGCTATACCATGAAATGCTACAAGCTTGTCCACCCTCAGGAGTTTTAAGGATCTCATTCAGTGTGGAAGCTGAGAATTATAAGCAGCAGAATACTGATGAAACTCACAAGTAGGGATTTGTTTTTCTCACAAAATGACCAATCCACAGGTAGGTGGATCCAATATTGAATTCAGCTGCTCAATGATATCAGGGTAAGCTGCCAGCAACAAAGTGGCGGCAACAGCTCCCAGCATCCAAGAGAGGAAAAAAGTTCTCACTTCCCTATTGTGCTTTCTATCAGGAAGGAAAATAGTGTCTCAGAAATCAATTATGAGACCCTTGCATGAACCCTTGGCCAGAACAGGCCAAATTGCAAGGGACATGGGGTCGTTTAGTAGCAAAGTGCTCCTGAAGGAGGTGCCTCAGCCCTGGAGGAGGAGGAGAAGAACGAGGAGGAGGAGGAGGAGGAGGAGGAAGAGGAGGAGAAGGAAGAGGAGGAGGAGGAGGAGGAGGAGGAGGGAGGAGAAGGGAAGGGCAGTTGGGAAGTGTCTGATGGTGAGCTTCCTGTTTCTGCTGTGAACACTACTGGCCCCATACATTTCTTCTGTGTGGAGGTGTGGAGGAAAGGTGTCCCGAGATTCAGGGATGACTGTTTTCAAATCTGTTTCTAGTGTCTTGAAGTACTCTGTCTAATAGGGCCCACATTATCCATACGTAACTTTTAAAAAATATATGTATTTATTGATCTCAGAGGGAGGAAAGGAAACAGAAGGGAGAGAGAGAGGGGGGTGGGGGGAGAGAGAAACATCAGTGATGAGAGAGCCTCCTTGATCACATAGCCCCTAGACTGCAACCCAGGTATGTGCCCTGACTGAGAATGAAACTGGGACTTCCTGGTTCAGGGTTTGACGCGCAACCATTGAGCCACAGCAGCCTGGCCACCACATATCACTTTTTTAAATTAAACTTTCATTAATTCAAATTAAGTAAAAGTTAAAATTCACTTAGACATTTAGGTTTCTCTTGTTGGATACCCAAGGAGGAGTGTTGGCTTGGTGTATAGACCAGCTGGTTTCCTTTGAAAGCAAGTATGAAATGAAAGAAAGGAAATGTGTCTCCCCTCAGAGCAAGAGTTTTCAGGTGGGAATGATGAGCTTTGGATGACTGGGCCACAGCACTGCGTGGATCGGTCTTGCACAGCATGCCTCCTTTTGAAATACTCACCTACTAATGGCATTCCCTTTTCCTTTTCTGCTTAAAAGTGTTTGACACAATGGTTTTAATTTTAATGATAGATTGTTCCAGTGGTGACAGTGAACTGTGGCCCTTCCGGTAGAACCAGGGCTGCATACCATGTTTCCGTCCCGCCCTGTGCCAGTGGAACCGTTGCCTCTTCCTCAGATGAGTTAGACTGGTGAGTTAAATTCTGGGCTCACTGGGGAAGGAAAATGATTAAGGAAGTGTTTAGTGGAGGGAGTTGTTTTGAATTATTCCTGTTGCAACCAAAGCAATGCTCTTTCTATCCCTAGTGGTTTTAAATATTGTTCACATGTAGTGTAGTGGTTGTTGCTGCTCAAGTAGCAAATCAAGCTAAACACTGAGTGAAATGGAATGCAGCCCAGTGAGTAACTTTTGCTTTTAATGAGAGCGTTTCAAGATATAAATTGGCACTTGGGAAAGTTTGGAAAGATATTATTGAGTCTGGCCAGTGTTGCACAGTCAGGTGCGCCTGTGAAGCAGGCAGGAGTTCACGGTTGGCTTGCTTCCGGGTCAGGGCACGTGCCCGGGTTGCAGACTGGATCACCAATAGGGGTCGTGAAGGAGGCTGCCGAGGAATGATTCTCTCTCATCATTTACGTTTCCCTCCCCTTCGCTCTCCCTGAAATCAATCCAAGTATATTTTTAAAATATTTATTTAGCCTAGCCCTGGCTGATGTGGCTCATTTGGATGGGCATCTCCCCTTGCACTGAAAGGTTTCCGGATCAGTTCCCAGTAGGGCACGTGGCAGGGTTTTGCGGTCAGTTCCATTCGGGGGTGGGCAGGAGGCAGCTGATGCGCCTTTCATCGATGTTCCTCTGCCTCTCCATTCCTCTGTCTGCTGCCTATTTATATATTGGATAGATGATCCTTGTGTAAAACCTGAAACTATACGTAAGGAAATGAGAAGAAACTGTCACTTCTAGAAGTTTGACTTCCTCCAGTTCACCAGTGTTCACATTTTGATGCATATATTTCCAGATTTCCTTTCTCCATTTTATCAGTTTATACTTAATCATCAGAACAAATTAAATGTTTCAAACATTATTTTACCACTGTATTATGCAGTGAGCATGCTTCCATGGCAGCATATATGTGTACACATGTATGTGTGTGTATGTATATATGTATGTGTGTACACATATATATGAAATTAGGTATATGTACGTGAATATATAAGGCCTACACGTGTTTAGAATCAACAATTTTATTTCTATTTATTCAAAAGAGTATTTAATTTAATGGATTATTGTCTACATAAATAGCTAGGTATTATTGGAAATTATCATTATTTACTATTATACATATACAGTTGGGGCGTATTCCTCTTATTAGTTATTTAAGATAATCGCCTAGGACTCTTATGACAGCACCAGAGAAGGCTTGCAGCACCGGCAGCAGCTGTCTCCAGAGTGGCTTCAGGTACTGCCTCAGGCCAGGCCAGGCCAGGGCGGGGCCTCTCTCTGGACCAGGCTCTGGCCCCTGAGCAGGCCCTTCCTCTGGCTCTGGAGAGCTCTGGAGCTCCGGGTGTGGACCTGGAGCAGGAGAAAGAGAGAGATTTACTCACACACCTGGCTTTCCCGTGACTTTCCACAGACTGGAAAGATGCCACCGCCTTTAAGGGAACTCCCGCCCATGAGCCTGCCCTCCCCAGATTATCTGCCCAGGTTATCAGTCCCCCTCACCTTCCCGGGTTGCCTCGGTGGGCTCAAGATGCTCCAGCTCTAGATTTGGGGCGTGGCCAACCAGGCGTGATGCAGGGGAGTTGATGGGCACCAAGGCCTGCTCTGCCTCCACCAAGGGGAAAGGCAGGGGCTGCCCAAAATCCTGGACATGGTCCAGCCAGGTCCCCACGAGCGAAGCAATGGCCCTGGGGAGAGGCAGGTGGGCCGTCAAGTCAGAATTCCGGTCTTTCCTTCCACTCTGCCCTCCCATGGCACTCTTGTTTGGGACTGAGCCTCTGTGCAGTCCCCTCCACGCCACCCCCAACCCCTGTGTGTCTGTTGTGTTTGTAGCAGATGTGGGATCCAGCAGGTTGAACGCAGAGTCTGTGTGAGCCTCTTCTTCCCACTGGCGGCTCTCCTGAAGGTCCTGTACACTGCCCAGCCCAGGCCTCCATGCCCCTGGGCATCTGGGCTGAGGACTGAGACAGACTCCCGAGCAGCCTGCTCGCCACAATCCTGTTCTGAGGCCCGCCCCGGTGGTCAGTGGAGGTGGATGGAGAGAGGGGGCAGGCAGAGCGCGATGGGTGTTGCGGGGAAGGAGACTCTGAGGGACAACTCAGCCCAGCCTGCCCTCTGGGTCTACAATACCCGGGGCCCCATCCTCTGTCCTCTTTGACTCTTGTCCTCCTAGAATAGAAGCCACCAGAGCTCAGGCCTTTCTTGGGAATCAGAAGATGTATAAGATCAGGGTTCCGCCGGGCACTCCCCCACCTCACAGTCCCCACTCTGCTGACACAGGGGGCCCTCCTTCTGGGCCCAGAGACCACTCACTTCATGACTTGGTCCTGCGGCGTGTCACCCCGGTGCTTATAAGGAGGTGTGCCTCCAGAGGTACAAAACACCTTGCTGGCATCAGCTCTGATGGATGGTGGACAGGACCTGTGAATGATGGACAGCGTGACTGCTGGACCCACTGCCTAGAACTGAGGCCCAGGGATCGTGTCTGCTTCATTCCTTGAGTCGGGCAAAGTGTCTCCAAACGTGCTTGCCTGTAGTAGGAGCTTCATACACATTGTCGAGTAAATAAACTCCAACCAGCACCCTCCCATCCATCTGAGTGGGCTTGGGGCCCCTGCTACCCGCCCGAGATCCCCAGTGTGGCTACACCAAGGCCGAGGACCAGCTAGGTGAAATCTCCAACTGCTTGACAGGTTGCTTTCCATGTGCTTTTCCAAACTCCGATGCCACAGGCCGCTGATGGGTGAGTCAGCGTTCTTTCCATGGGACAGAGTGAGATAATTGCCACAAACAACCGGCGCGCGTCCAGCAACCCTGCCTGAAGAGCCAGGGAGCAGGTGGGACCTGCTACGGCTTGTCCCCACAGCAGTGCTATGAGGTTTATCCCCCACCACCCCACTTTTCAGAGGAGCATACTGAGACTCGGAAAGATGTGGTGACGTTTTCAAGACTCACAGCTTGCAGTGGGCAGAGGCACGAGTGTGTGCTCACCTAGTTAGCAGCTCTTCGAGGAACTGTTGGGCTCTGGAGAAGGCCAGGGTGGAGACATGGGATAGGTTTCCCCCCGGGAAAGCTGGTACCATGGACGTGGCCACTTGCTCCAAGGTGCCCTCATGGAGGGCCTGCAGCCTGCAGGACTCAGGTAGGTTCCCAGTTACCTCAGCTGCGCACTGGGAGGGACACGGAAGGACATCCAGTCAGCGGCATGACCGTGAATCCCACAAGGATCGAGGTCTGGAGCTCATTCGGGAGGTCCCAGCCCCACAGGGACGTGTGCGAGAGGAGGGACAGGAGTGCCCAGGCTGAACGAGGTTCTAGGTCTTCAAAGTGCCACTTAAGTTCTGTGCATGTTCAGAAAATTGTCACCTTCTAGCCATCATTATTTTTTTTTTCTTTTCTTAGCTGAGGAACAACAAACCTCCTTGTGGGAATAGTGTATATGAAGTGCACGGGCCCTGTGAGTCGTCTAGAAACCTCCCCGTTATAGAGATGAGAACACAGAGGCTTAGGGATATGAAATGTCCGGTGAAGGGCATGCAGGTCAGAACTGGGACCTGTCCTGCAGGACATCCCCTCGCAGGTACTGGAGACTTCATCTGCTCCCGACATGGGTGGAAAGGGTGTGGGAACCTTGTCCCTCCCCAGCGTGGGAACAGTGTACCCAGTTGACATGGCCTATGACAACCATTGACTTCAAAGGAGAAAGTTATATTTCATCCTTTTACACTCAAGGGCATTTTAAGACCGTCATTATGGAGATCCCAGATCCTGCCAGGTGGCAAATGCTTGGAGACTGCAGACTGGAGAAAGGTGATCACCAGGCAGTAATCTGAGCAGAGGACTCGGGAAGGAGGCAATGTATGTGGTGGCAGAAAAGTGACAGGTGACTCAAAGTACCCATGAGGCAATTGCCAATGAAGGAACACTGTGATTGAGTTGGACAACCTGGCATCGGACAGGTGAACATTTCAGTGAGTGAGAAATCCCCGGGCCAGGCCTGCAGCAAGGCAGCAGCCATCATGAGAAACTGCTTTTGGCTATGTCCCTGCTACAGCCCTTTGGATTTGGAATCTGCCTGCAGCCGTTCAAAGTTTACATGTGCACGTCCTTCAACCAGCAGTGGGCTTCCATCTCCAGCTGAGGACATCACACGTACTGTGGTCAGAATTGTGTCCCTCTAATCCCATGAATTTGCAACCCCTAGAACTTCATTATGTGTCCGCATTTGAGTTTTAGTCTTCAAGCAAATAATTAAGGTGAAGTGAATTCAGTGGTGTGGGTCTTAATCTAGTCTGACCAGTGTCCTTGGAAGAGGAGGGGAGGATACATGGCAGTGCAGAAGGGAGTCCACGTGACACAGAGCGAGAAGACGGCCATCTACAAGCTGAGGAGAGACCCCTCAGGGGAAACCAGCCAGGCTGACAGCCTCCTGTCTCACTCCTAGCCTCCGGAATAGTGAGAAAATGAATGTCTGCTGCTGACACCACCCAGTGTGGTCCTATGTTACGGCAGCCCGAGCAACCTAACACAGTCCATTCCGACACCCTTCATGAAGTGTTCCAGGCAGCGCTGCTGATATGGCAGCCGAACTGAATCGGGCCCATGTCCAACAGCACTGAAGGGCTGCATCGCCGGGGCAAGGACATCTGCTATTGGCCAAGTTCTGCAAGGACTGTGGACTGAGGGGCAAGGGTAGTTTCAACAACAAAATCAGCGAAATGCCCAAGCGCTCATGGAGTCTACTGTGAAGTCAAACCACATCTCTCTCTCATATTTCTACAAATATGTGAGGAGTGTCTTTCTACCCTCCCATGTAGCTGGAGGGAGGAGTGGGGGTCCGGATTCCTTTGTCATGGGGCTGTGGGACAGTCTAGGGAGAGTCCTGGGAGGGTCCCCGGGGAGTCCGCAGATTTGCGTGTGGGTCTGGGCACTGCCAGGTCGTCTTGGGGTTGTGGGTGTAGAGACCCTCGAGGCCAGCTCTCACCTCTGACAGGCACTGGACTGTGTCGTCAGCCTGGTGCACCTGCACCCTGACCCGGTAGGTGGTGTAGTCGGGTCCAAGGGCCAGCACCTCCATGATGTCCTCCTGGGAGCTCTGCAAAGACAGAGTGGGTACTGAGCCAGGAGGCATCAGGAACCTTCCACCCAATGTGTGGTCCTGTGTCATGGCAGACCTCGTCTGTTAGGACACAGTGAGGATGTTCCTGGCAGCCCCGCTGAGCTAGCAAGCATTGATTTGTGTCAAGGTCTAGCAACAGTGAAAGCCTGAATCACTGATGAAAACTATGCCCTTGTTGGGATGATATGGAGTTGGGTAAGGCCACAGCTCCTGACCTGGCCGCACTGCAATGGTTTGTCGTCCTCCGTG
The DNA here is from genome assembly GCF_951640355.1 of Cnephaeus nilssonii. Taxonomy (NCBI): domain Eukaryota; kingdom Metazoa; phylum Chordata; class Mammalia; order Chiroptera; family Vespertilionidae; genus Cnephaeus; species Cnephaeus nilssonii. The sequence continues at coordinate 56,452,543 of NC_137086.1, read as the reverse complement.
AGGTGATAGGTTGCAGAGAAAAGTATTCAAGACCTTAATCCCTCCCTTGCCCCCAACCCTCTTTTTTTTTTTTTTTTTTTTTTTTTTTTTTTTAAATACACAGCACTATCAAGTGGGATGATGTTTAAGGCTTGGGGAAGGTCTACAAGGACAGTGGAGCTGGGACTGGTCCACAGGTTACTTGGGGCAGGGAGTGAATCAACTGAAAGGAGCATAAGGCAAAGACAGCAACAAATGCTTCCTCTGTGATCCCAAGAAGCACATGAAGAAAGATTGCTTTTCTCCCCTACCTACCAGGAAGCTGGTCGGGAGGACTGAAGGTGCAGGTTTCTTTGGGAGTAGGTCTGTGAGATCTTTGAGGCCCCTGATTTGAGTCTGACTCCTGGTCCCACCCCAGTCACCTCAGGGTCCTGGGTGTGGGCCAGCTCTCACCTCCGTTTGGCACTGGTCGGTTTTCCTGGCCTGACGCACTTGTCCTTTGTACCCGTTGATGGCATACGTGAACGTGTCAGCCAGCTCCTCTACGATGTCCTTGTTGGAGCTCTGCAAAGACAGAGCCCCCACCGGACACAAGGAGGCCTCAGGGGCCTGCCTGTGAAGTGCCAGTGGGGCAGATGCCCGCCACCCATTCTGCTCCCCAGATCAGATCAGGCAGAGAGGGGTATCTGCAAAGACCTCCAGGCAGGGAGTGAAGTTGATGACCCCCTGAATAGCCCCCCGACCCACCCTAACAGGCGGATAGCAGATCTCCGAACCCAGCACTCACATGACACGCCCTCCAGGCTTCTGACACCTACCAACCTGCTCCTGCCCAGGATGTGCGTCCCTCATCCCACGCTGTCCCTCACCATCACGGACACACACACACACACACACACACACACACACACACACACATATACCTGGGATGAGGGGTAAGAGGTGTGGGGCTGCCCAGGTGTGACCCCAGCTGGCGCCTGACCTGGATGGGCCTGGCCTGGGCTGCCCTCGGTTACCTGTGGGTGCCTCCTGCCAGAGGGCAAGGGGGATCGGTGGTGGCGCTTGCGCCTATTTCTACAGCAACAGAAACATCTCTCAGCCTGGGCTTTCTTCTGCCCAGAGCCTCGGAAGAACGGGAAGCAACACAGAGACATCCTCGTCTCCTGACCCTCTCCACTCAAGTGAGCTGGAAAGGCAGTTGTCTCCAGAATGTGGGTACCTGGTTACCACGGTTCCAATTTCTCTCAGTAAGGAAGTGAGGTCACCCCTTCAAGGTTCCACGACCTGTGCCCCTTCCTCCAATCAGAGCCACCCAAAGGCCCCTGTGGACTGTTGGCCTCTCACCCTCCTGGCCCATGTTATCTCCATACCTGTACACCAATACCCAGTATCCAGCACAGCCCTCTGCCCAGCTCTCTGGGAATGTGCGAGGCACCCCGGCTTGGGAGGGAAAGCTGTGTTCACACCTCCTTGTCCTTACTTGTTCTGTGCCCCGGAGAAGCCTCTGTGCCTCTCAGGGAGTCCCCCAGTCTGCAAAGCTGGCCCATGAGGAGGATGCTGGACGCTATTTCCATAGGAAGTCATCAGGTGTAGATGAGACAAGGCCCCTAACACCTGTGGGCTGGCCTCCCAAAAATCTGATGAGCAAACATAGAGGTGGAAGCGTGACAAGAATGAGTGGGACACAGAATGGGACACTAGACAAAACAGGCCCGAGGTCCAGCCTGAGATCTCAGGAAAGTCACTGCTCATGTCGGCCTCATTTTCAAGTCTGCACCTTTAAGGGTTTGAAATGACAGGAAATTCAGAGATTGTCACTCACTGGCCCAAAACCTCGCAGTGGTGTCCTTTTACACGTAGCATCAGACCCAGTGCCTTAGGTGGGCCCAGGTGTTAGGGGCCTTCACAGTGGCTTTAAGTGAGTCCAGCCTCCTGGTGGGAACATCCTTGTGTGTCCGCCGAGAGCTCAGTAACTGGCTGCTGAACAACGTAGCGTACAGCCCAGGTGATGGGATGTCAGGTCCTGTCACTTCTCTCGGACTCTCATTCTTGAGGTCGCTTCCTTCCTCGCAGCCTCTACCTCACTTTGTCTCTATATGTGTGTGTGTCTGTGCCACTGAACTGTTGTTCTGTCTTTGAACTGAGTCCACACCCTTCTCCTTACCACTTTAGTAAATCTTGGTTTTGGTAAGTTCTCCCCTTGGTTCTTAGAGTCTCTTGTTCTGAGAAGAGAGACGGCACCTTTTGCTACTTTATTGTTACTTCTAGACCTAACCTGTCGAGTCCCATGAGTGTGATAGCTTTCAACCTTGCCATTCCTGATACAAGGATTCTAGTGTGAAGCCATCAAGGTTAGCACCCAGAGTCCTAAGCCCCATTGGCCTCAGGGCCTCTTGATACCATGTGTTCTCTCTGACCAGTCAATTCTAGTATGGCTGGGTCCCTAACCATTCTCTACCAGCAGCCCGAAGGATCTTTTGAAAATGTAAATGTGATCATGTCTCTTATGGGAACTAACAGTGGTTTCCTATGGCCTTGAGAATCAAGTCCAAAATCCTTAGTGTGTCCGTCCAGGCCCTCCGTGACGTGACCTTATCTTCTTTTCCAGTTTTGTCTCCCCCTCGCCCCTTTTCTCTGGTCACACTTTTGAGATCCTCATTGGCATCACACTCTCCCAGCCCTGCTTAGAGCTGTGTCATGCCCCGTGTCCCAACGTTTCCCTCTGGGGTCGTTGGAAGACTGGTGTTCTTTCAGGCATCTCTCATCTTTCCTCTGTCCTCCTCTCTGCTTCCATACTTGTGTTTGCTATACCATGAAATGCTACAAGCTTGTCCACCCTCAGGAGTTTTAAGGATCTCATTCAGTGTGGAAGCTGAGAATTATAAGCAGCAGAATACTGATGAAACTCACAAGTAGGGATTTGTTTTTCTCACAAAATGACCAATCCACAGGTAGGTGGATCCAATATTGAATTCAGCTGCTCAATGATATCAGGGTAAGCTGCCAGCAACAAAGTGGCGGCAACAGCTCCCAGCATCCAAGAGAGGAAAAAAGTTCTCACTTCCCTATTGTGCTTTCTATCAGGAAGGAAAATAGTGTCTCAGAAATCAATTATGAGACCCTTGCATGAACCCTTGGCCAGAACAGGCCAAATTGCAAGGGACATGGGGTCGTTTAGTAGCAAAGTGCTCCTGAAGGAGGTGCCTCAGCCCTGGAGGAGGAGGAGAAGAACGAGGAGGAGGAGGAGGAGGAGGAGGAGGAGGAGGAAGATGAGGAGAAGGAATAGGAGGAGGAGGAGGAGGAGGAGGAGGAGGAGGAGGAGGAGGAGGAGGAGGAGGAGGAGGAGGAGGGAGGAGAAGGGAAGGGCAGTTGGGAAGTGTCTGATGGTGAGCTTCCTGTTTCTGCTGTGAACACTACTGGCCCCATACATTTCTTCTGTGTGGAGGTGTGGAGGAAAGGTGTCCCGAGATTCAGGGATGACTGTTTTCAAATCTGTTTCTAGTGTCTTGAAGTACTCTGTCTAATAGGGCCCACATTATCCATACGTAACTTTTAAAAAATATATGTATTTATTGATCTCAGAGGGAGGAAAGGAAACAGAAGGGAGAGAGAGAGAGAGGGGTGGGGGGAGAGAGAAACATCAGTGATGAGAGAGCCTCCTTGATCACATAGCCCCTAGACTGCAACCCAGGTATGTGCCCTGACTGGGAATGAAACTGGGACTTCCTGGTTCAGGGTTTGACGCGCAACCATGGAGCCACAGCAGCCTGGCCACCACATATCACTTTTTTAAATTAAACTTTCATTAATTCAAATTAAGTAAAAGTTAAAATTCACTTAGACATTTAGGTTTCTCTTGTTGGATACCCAAGGAGGAGTGTTGGCTTGGTGTATAGACCAGCTGGTTTCCCTTGAAAGCAAGTATGAAATGAAAGAAAGGAAATGTGTCTCCCCTCAGAGCAAGAGTTTTCAGGTGGGAATGATGAGCTTTGGATGATTGGGCCACAGCACTGCGTGGATCGGTCTTGCACAGCATGCCTCCTTTTGAAATACTCACCTACTAATGGCATTCCCTTTTCCTTTTCTGCTTAAAAGTGTTTGACACAATGGTTTTAATTTTAATGATAGATTGTTCCAGTGGTGACAGTGAACTGTGGCCCTTCCGGTAGAACCAGGGCTGCGTACCATGTTTCCGTCCCGCCCTGTGCCAGTGGAACCGTTGCCTCTTCCTCAGATGAGTTAGACTGGTGAGTTAAATTCTGGGCTCACTGGGGAAGGAAAATGATTAAGGAAGTGTTTAGTGGAGGGAGTTGTTTTGAATTATTCCTGTTGCAACCAAAGCAATGCTCTTTCTATCCCTAGTGGTTTTAAATATTGTTCACAGGTAGTGTAGTGGTTGTTGCTGCTCAAGTAGCAAATCAAGCTAAACACTGAGTGAAGTGGAATGCAGCCCAGTGAGTAACTTTTGCTTTTAATGAGAGCGTTTCAAGATATAAATTGGCACTTGGGAAAGTTTGGAAAGATATTATTGAGTCTGGCCAGTGTTGCACAGTCAGGTGCGCCTGTGAAGCAGGCAGGAGTTCACGGTTGGCTTGCTTCCGGGTCAGGGCACGTGCCCGGGTTGCAGACTGGATCACCAATAGGGGTCGTGAAGGAGGCTGCCGAGGAATGATTCTCTCTCATCATTTACGTTTCCCTCCCCTTCGCTCTCCCTGAAATCAATCCAAGTATATTTTTAAAATATTTATTTAGCCTAGCCCTGGCTGATGTGGCTCATTTGGATGGGCATCTCCCCTTGCACTGAAAGGTTTCCGGATCAGTTCCCAGTAGGGCACGTGGCAGGGTTTTGCGGTCAGTTCCATTCGGGGGTGGGCAGGAGGCAGCTGATGCGCCTTTCATCGATGTTTCTCTGCCTCTCCATTCCTCTGTCTGCTGCCTATTTATATATTGGATAGATGATCCTTGTGTAAAACCTGAAACTATACGTAAGGAAATGAGAAGAAACTGTCACTTCTAGAAGTTTGACTTCCTCCAGTTCACCAGTGTTCACATTTTGATGCATATATTTCCAGATTTCCTTTCTCCATTTTATCAGTTTATACTTAATCATCAGAACAAATTAAATGTTTCAAACATTATTTTACCACTGTATTATGCAGTGAGCATGCTTCCATGGCAGCATATATGTGTACACATGTATGTGTGTGTATGTATATATGTATGTGTGTACACATATATATGAAATTAGGTATATGTACGTGAATATATAAGGCCTACACGTGTTTAGAATCAACAATTTTATTTCTATTTATTCAAAAGAGTATTTAATTTAATGGATTATTGTCTACATAAATAGCTAGGTATTATTGGAAATTATCATTATTTACTATTATACATATACAGTTGGGGCGTATTCCTCTTATTAGTTATTTAAGATAATCGCCTAGGACTCTTATGACAGCACCAGAGAAGGCTTGCAGCACCGGCAGCAGCTGTCTCCAGAGTGGCTTCAGGTACTGCCTCAGGCCAGGCCAGGCCAGGGCGGGGCCTCTCTCTGGACCAGGCTCTGGCCCCTGAGCAGGCCCTTCCTCTGGCTCTGGAGAGCTCTGGAGCTCCGGGTGTGGACCTGGAGCAGGAGAAAGAGAGAGATTTACTCACACACCTGGCTTTCCCGTGACTTTCCACACACTGGAAAGATGCCACCGCCTTTAAGGGAACTCCCGCCCATGAGCCTGCCCTCCCCAGATTATCTGCCCAGGTTATCAGTCCCCCTCACCTTCCCGGGTTGCCTCGGTGGGCTCAAGATGCTCCAGCTCTAGATTTGGGGCGTGGCCAACCAGGCGTGATGCAGGGGAGTTGATGGGCACCAAGGCCTGCTCTGCCTCCACCAAGGGGAAAGGCAGGGGCTGCCCAAAATCCTGGACATGGTCCAGCCAGGTCCCCACGAGCGAAGCAATGGCCCTGGGGAGAGGCAGGTGGGCCGTCAAGTCAGAATTCCGGTCTTTCCTTCCACTCTGCCCTCCCATGGCACTCTTGTTTGGGACTGAGCCTCTGTGCAGTCCCCTCCACGCCACCCCCAACCCCTGTGTGTCTGTTGTGTTTGTAGCAGATGTGGGATCCAGCAGGTTGAACGCAGAGTCTGTGTGAGCCTCTTCTTCCCACTGGCGGCTCTCCTGAAGGTCCTGTACACTGCCCAGCCCAGGCCTCCATGCCCCTGGGCATCTGGGCTGAGGACTGAGACAGACTCCCGAGCAGCCTGCTCGCCACAATCCTGTTCTGAGGCCCGCCCCGGTGGTCAGTGGAGGTGGATGGAGAGAGGGGGCAGGCAGAGCGCGATGGGTGTTGGGGGGAAGGAGACTCTGAGGGACAACTCAGCCCAGCCTCCCCTCTGGGTCTACAATACCCGGGGCCCCATCCTCTGTCCTCTTTGACTCTTGTCCTCCTAGAATAGAAGCCACCAGAGCTCAGGCCTTTCTTGGGAATCAGAAGATGTATAAGATCAGGGTTCCGCCGGGCACTCCCCCACCTCACAGTCCCCACTCTGCTGACACAGGGGGCCCTCCTTCTGGGCCCAGAGACCACTCACTTCATGACTTGGTCCTGCGGCGTGTCACCCCGGTGCTTATAAGGAGGTGTGCCTCCAGAGGTACAAAACACCTTGCTGGCATCAGCTCTGATGGATGGTGGACAGGACCTGTGAATGATGGACAGCGTGACTGCTGGACCCACTGCCTAGAACTGAGGCCCAGGGATCGTGTCTGCTTCATTCCTTGAGTCGGGCAAAGTGTCTCCAAACGTGCTTGCCTGTAGTAGGAGCTTCATACACATTGTCGAGTAAATAAACTCCAACCAGCACCCTCCCATCCATCTGAGTGGGCTTGGGGCCCCTGCTACCCGCCCGAGATCCCCAGTGTGGCTACACCAAGGCCGAGGACCAGCTAGGTGAAATCTCCAACTGCTTGACAGGTTGCTTTCCATGTGCTTTTCCAAACTCCGATGCCACAGGCCGCTGATGGGTGAGTCAGCGTTCTTTCCATGGGACAGAGTGAGATAATTGCCACAAACAACCGGCGCGCGTCCAGCAACCCTGCCTGAAGAGCCAGGGAGCAGGTGGGACCTGCCACGGCTTGTCCCCACAGCAGTGCTATGAGGTTTATCCCCCACCACCCCACTTTTCAGAGGAGCATACTGAGACTCGGAAAGATGTGGTGACGTTTTCAAGACTCACAGCTTGCAGTGGGCAGAGGCACGAGTGTGTGCTCACCTAGTTAGCAGCTCTTCGAGGAACTGTTGGGCTCTGGAGAAGGCCAGGGTGGAGACATGGGATAGGTTTCCCCCCGGGAAAGCTGGTACCATGGACGTGGCCACTTGCTCCAAGGTGCCCTCATGGAGGGCCTGCAGCCTGCAGGACTCAGGTAGGTTCCCAGTTACCTCAGCTGCGCACTGGGAGGGACACGGAAGGACATCCAGTCAGCGGCATGACCGTGAATCCCACAAGGATCGAGGTCTGGAGCTCATTCGGGAGGTCCCAGCCCCACAGGGACGTGTGCGAGAGGAGGGACAGGAGTGCCCAGGCTGAACGAGGTTCTAGGTCTTCAAAGTGCCACTTAAGTTCTGTGCATGTTCAGAAAATTGTCACCTTCTAGGCATCATTATTTTTTTTTTCTTTTCTTAGCTGAGGAACAACAAACCTCCTTGTGGGAATAGTGTATATGAAGTGCACGGGCCCTGTGAGTCGTCTAGAAACCTCCCCGTTATAGAGATGAGAACACAGAGGCTTAGGGATATGAAATGTCCGGTGAAGGGCATGCAGGTCAGAACTGGGACCTGTCCTGCAGGACATCCCCTCGCAGGTACTGGAGACTTCATCTGCTCCCGACATGGGTGGAAAGGGTGTGGGAACCTTGTCCCTCCCCAGCGTGGGAACAGTGTACCCAGTTGACATGGCCTATGACAACCATTGACTTCAAAGGAGAAAGTTATATTTCATCCTTTTACACACAAGGGCATTTTAAGACCGTCATTATGGAGATCCCAGATCCTGCCAGGTGGCAAATGCTTGGAGACTGCAGACTGGAGAAAGGTGATCACCAGGCAGTAATCTGAGCAGAGGACTCGGGAAGGAGGCAATGTATGTGGTGGCAGAAAAGTGACAGGTGACTCAAAGTACCCATGAGGCAATTGCCAATGAAGGAACACTGTGATTGAGTTGGACAACCTGGCATCGGACAGGTGAACATTTCAGTGAGTGAGAAATCCCCGGGCCAGGCCTGCAGCAAGGCAGCAGCCATCATGAGAAACTGCTTTTGGCTATGTCCCTGCTACAGCCCTTTGGATTTGGAATCTGCCTGCAGCCGTTCAAAGTTTACATGTGCACGTCCTTCAACCAGCAGTGGGCTTCCATCTCCAGCTGAGGACATCACACGTACTGTGGTCAGAATTGTGTCCCTCTAATCCCATGAATTTGCAACCCCTAGAACTTCATTATGTGTCCGCATTTGAGTTTTAGTCTTCAAGCAAATAATTAAGGTGAAGTGAATTCAGTGGTGTGGGTCTTAATCTAGTCTGACCAGTGTCCTTGGAAGAGGAGGGGAGGATACATGGCAGTGCAGAAGGGAGTCCACGTGACACAGAGCGAGAAGACGGCCATCTACAAGCTGAGGAGAGACCCCTCAGGGGAAACCAGCCAGGCTGACAGCCTCCTGTCTCACTCCTAGCCTCCGGAATAGTGAGAAAATGAATGTCTGCTGCTGACACCACCCAGTGTGGTCCTATGTTACGGCAGCCCGAGCAACCTAACACAGTCCATTCCGACACCCTTCATGAAGTGTTCCAGGCAGCGCTGCTGATATGGCAGCCGAACTGAATCGGGCCCATGTCCAACAGCACTGAAGGGCTGCATCGCCGGGGCAAGGACATCTGCTATTGGCCAAGTTCTGCAAGGACTGTGGACTGAGGGGCAAGGGTAGTTTCAACAACAAAATCAGCGAAATGCCCAAGCGCTCATGGAGTCTACTGTGAAGTCAAACCACATCTCTCTCTCATATTTCTACACATATGTGAGGAGTGTCTTTCTACCCTCCCGTGTAGCTGGAGGGAGGAGTGGGGGTCCGGATTCCTTTGTCATGGGGCTGTGGGACAGTCTAGGGAGAGTCCTGGGAGGGTCCCCGGGGAGTCCGCAGATTTGCGTGTGGGTCTGGGCACTGCCAGGTCGTCTTGGGGTTGTGGGTGTAGAGACCCTCGAGGCCAGCTCTCACCTCTGACAGGCACTGGACTGTGTCGTCAGCCTGGTGCACCTGCACCCTGACCCGGTAGGTGGTGTAGTCGGGTCCAAGGGCCAGCACCTCCATGATGTCCTCCTGGGAGCTCTGCAAAGACAGAGTGGGTACTGAGCCAGGAGGCATCAGGAACCTTCCACCCAATGTGTGGTCCTGTGTCATGGCAGACCTCGTCTGTTAGGACACAGTGAGGATGTTCCTGGCAGCCCCGCTGAGCTAGCAAGCATTGATTTGTGTCAAGGTCTAGCAACAGTGAAAGCCTGAATCACTGATGAAAACTATGCCCTTGTTGGGATGATATGGAGTTGGGTAAGGCCACAGCTCCTGACCTGGCCGCACTGCAATGGTTTGTCGTCCTCTGTGAGGTGATAGGTTGCAGAGAAAAGTATTCAAGACCTTAATCCCTCCCTTGCCCCCAACCCTCTTTTTTTTTTTTTTTTTTTTTTTAAATACACAGCACTATCAAGTGGGATGATGTTTAAGGCTTGGGGAAGGTCTACAAGGACAGTGGAGCTGGGACTGGTCCACAGGTTACTTGGGGCAGGGAGTGAATCAACTGAAAGGAGCATAAGGCAAAGACAGCAACAAATGCTTCCTCTGTGATCCCAAGAAGCACGTGAAGAAAGATTGCTTTTCTCCCCTACCTACCAGGAAGCTGGTCGGGAGGACTGAAGGTGCAGGTTTCTTTGGGAGTGGGTCTGTGAGATCTTTGAGGCCCCTGATTTGAGTCTGACTCCTGGTCCCACCCCAGTCACCTCAGGGTCCTGGGTGTGGGCCAGCTCTCACCTCCGTTTGGCACTGGTCGGTTTTCCTTGCCTGACGCACTTGTCCTTTGTACCCGTTGATGGCATACGTGAACGTGTCAGCCAGCTCCTCTACGATGTCCTTGTTGGAGCTCTGCAAAGACAGAGCCCCCACCGGACACAAGGAGGCCTCAGGGGCCTGCCTGTGAAGTGCCAGTGGGGCAGATGCCCGCCACCCATTCTGCTCCCCAGATCAGATCAGGCAGAGAGGGGTATCTGCAAAGACCTCCAGGCAGGGAGTGAAGTTGATGACCCCCTGAATAGCCCCCCGACCCACCCTAACAGGCGGATAGCAGATCTCCGAACCCAGCACTCACATGACACGCCCTCCAGGCTTCTGACACCTACCAACCTGCTCCTGCCCAGGATGTGCGTCCCTCATCCCACGCTGTCCCTCACCATCACGGACACACACACACACACACACACACACACACACACACACACACACATATACCTGGGATGAGGGGTAAGAGGTGTGGGGCTGCCCAGGTGTGACCCCAGCTGGCGCCTGACCTGGATGGGCCTGGCCTGGGCTGCCCTCGGTTACCTGTGGGTGCCTCCTGCCAGAGGGCAAGGGGGATCGGTGGTGGCGCTTGCGCCTATTTCTACAGCAACAGAAACATCTCTCAGCCTGGGCTTTCTTCTGCCCAGAGCCTCGGAAGAACGGGAAGCAACACAGAGACATCCTCGTCTCCTGACCCTCTCCACTCAAGTGAGCTGGAAAGGCAGTTGTCTCCAGAATGTGGGTACCTGGTTACCACGGTTCCAATTTCTCTCAGTAAGGAAGTGAGGTCACCCCTTCAAGGTTCCACGACCTGTGCCCCTTCCTCCAATCAGAGCCACCCAAAGGCCCCTGTGGACTGTTGGCCTCTCACCCTCCTGGCCCATGTTATCTCCATACCTGTACACCAATACCCAGTATCCAGCACAGCCCTCTGCCCAGCTCTCTGGGAATGTGCGAGGCACCCCGGCTTGGGAGGGAAAGCTGTGTTCACACCTCCTTGTCCTTACTTGTTCTGTGCCCCGGAGAAGCCTCTGTGCCTCTCAGGGAGTCCCCCAGTCTGCAAAGCTGGCCCATGAGGAGGATGCTGGACGCTATTTCCATAGGAAGTCATCAGGTGTAGATGAGACAAGGCCCCTAACACCTGTGGGCTGGCCTCCCAAAAATCTGATGAGCAAACATAGAGGTGGAAGCGTGACAAGAATGAGTGGGACACAGAATGGGACACTAGACAAAACAGGCCCGAGGTCCAGCCTGAGATCTCAGGAAAGTCACTGCTCATGTCGGCCTCATTTTCAAGTCTGCACCTTTAAGGGTTTGAAATGACAGGAAATTCAGAGATTGTCACTCACTGGCCCAAAACCTCGCAGTGGTGTCCTTTTACACGTAGCATCAGACCCAGTGCCTTAGGTGGGCCCAGGTGTTAGGGGCCTTCACAGTGGCTTTAAGTGAGTCCAGCCTCCTGGTGGGAACATCCTTGTGTGTCCGCCGAGAGCTCAGTAACTGGCTGCTGAACAACGTAGCGTACAGCCCAGGTGATGGGATGTCAGGTCCTGTCACTTCTCTCGGACTCTCATTCTTGAGGTCGCTTCCTTCCTCGCAGCCTCTACCTCACTTTGTCTCTATATGTGTGTGTGTCTGTGCCACTGAACTGTTGTTCTGTCTTTGAACTGAGTCCACACCCTTCTCCTTACCACTTTAGTAAATCTTGGTTTTGGTAAGTTCTCCCCTTGGTTCTTAGAGTCTCTTGTTCTGAGAAGAGAGACGGCACCTTTGGCTACTTTATTGTTACTTCTAGACCTAACCTGTCGAGTCCCATGAGTGTGATAGCTTTCAACCTTGCCATTCCTGATACAAGGATTCTAGTGTGAAGCCATCAAGGTTAGCACCCAGAGTCCTAAGCCCCATTGGCCTCAGGGCCTCTTGATACCATGTGTTCTCTCTGACCAGTCAATTCTAGTATGGCTGGGTCCCTAACCATTCTCTACCAGCAGCCCGAAGGATCTTTTGAAAATGTAAATGTGATCATGTCTCTTATGGGAACTAACAGTGGTTTCCTATGGCCTTGAGAATCAAGTCCAAAATCCTTAGTGTGTCCGTCCAGGCCCTCCGTGACGTGACCTTATCTTCTTTTCCAGTTTTGTCTCCCCCTCGCCCCTTTTCTCTGGTCACACTTTTGAGATCCTCATTGGCATCACACTCTCCCAGCCCTGCTTAGAGCTGTGTCATGCCCCGTGTCCCAACGTTTCCCTCTGGGGTCGTTGGAAGACTGGTGTTCTTTCAGGCATCTCTCATCTTTCCTCTGTCCTCCTCTCTGCTTCCATACTTGTGTTTGCTATACCATGAAATGCTACAAGCTTGTCCACCCTCAGGAGTTTTAAGGATCTCATTCAGTGTGGAAGCTGAGAATTATAAGCAGCAGAATACTGATGAAACACAAGTAGGGATTTGTTTTTCTCACAAAATGACCAATCCACAGGTAGGTGGATCCAATATTGAATTCAGCTGCTCAATGATATCAGGGTAAGCTGCCAGCAACAAAGTGGCGGCAACAGCTCCCAGCATCCAAGAGAGGAAAAAAGTTCTCACTTCCCTATTGTGCTTTCTATCAGGAAGGAAAATAGTGTCTCAGAAATCAATTATGAGACCCTTGCATGAACCCTTGGCCAGAACAGGCCAAATTGCAAGGGACATGGGGTCGTTTAGTAGCAAAGTGCTCCTGAAGGAGGTGCCTCAGCCCTGGAGGAGGAGGAGAAGAACGAGGAGGAGGAGGAGGAGGAGGAGGAAGAGGAGGAGAAGGAAGAGGAGGAGGAGGAGGAGGAGGAGGGAGGAGAAGGGAAGGGCAGTTGGGAAGTGTCTGATGGTGAGCTTCCTGTTTCTGCTGTGAACACTACTGGCCCCATACATTTCTTCTGTGTGGAGGTGTGGAGGAAAGGTGTCCCGAGATTCAGGGATGACTGTTTTCAAATCTGTTTCTAGTGTCTTGAAGTACTCTGTCTAATAGGGCCCACATTATCCATACGTAACTTTTAAAAAATATATGTATTTATTGATCTCAGAGGGAGGAAAGGAAACAGAAGGGAGAGAGAGAGAGGGGTGGGGGGAGAGAGAAACATCAGTGATGAGAGAGCCTCCTTGATCACATAGCCCCTAGACTGCAACCCAGGTATGTGCCCTGACTGGGAATGAAACTGGGACTTCCTGGTTCAGGGTTTGACGCGCAACCATGGAGCCACAGCAGCCTGGCCACCACATATCACTTTTTTAAATTAAACTTTCATTAATTCAAATTAAGTAAAAGTTAAAATTCACTTAGACATTTAGGTTTCTCTTGTTGGATACCCAAGGAGGAGTGTTGGCTTGGTGTATAGACCAGCTGGTTTCCTTTGAAAGCAAGTATGAAATGAAAGAAAGGAAATGTGTCTCCCCTCAGAGCAAGAGTTTTCAGGTGGGAATGATGAGCTTTGGATGATTGGGCCACAGCACTGCGTGGATCGGTCTTGCACAGCATGCCTCCTTTTGAAATACTCACCTACTAATGGCATTCCCTTTTCCTTTTCTGCTTAAAAGTGTTTGACACAATGGTTTTAATTTTAATGATAGATTGTTCCAGTGGTGACAGTGAACTGTGGCCCTTCCGGTAGAACCAGGGCTGCGTACCATGTTTCCGTCCCGCCCTGTGCCAGTGGAACCGTTGCCTCTTCCTCAGATGAGTTAGACTGGTGAGTTAAATTCTGGGCTCACTGGGGAAGGAAAATGATTAAGGAAGTGTTTAGTGGAGGGAGTTGTTTTGAATTATTCCTGTTGCAACCAAAGCAATGCTCTTTCTATCCCTAGTGGTTTTAAATATTGTTCACGTGTAGTGTAGTGGTTGTTGCTGCTCAAGTAGCAAATCAAGCTAAACACTGAGTGAAGTGGAATGCAGCCCAGTGAGTAACTTTTGCTTTTAATGAGAGCGTTTCAAGATATAAATTGGCACTTGGGAAAGTTTGGAAAGATATTATTGAGTCTGGCCAGTGTTGCACAGTGGTTGAGTCAGGTGCGCCTGTGAAGCAGGCAGGAGTTCACGGTTGGCTTGCTTCCGGGTCAGGGCACGTGCCCGGGTTGCAGACTGGATCACCAATAGGGGTCGTGAAGGAGGCTGCCGAGGAATGATTCTCTCTCATCATTTACGTTTCCCTCCCCTTCGCTCTCCCTGAAATCAATCCAAGTATATTTTTAAAATATTTATTTAGCCTAGCCCTGGCTGATGTGGCTCATTTGGATGGGCATCTCCCCTTGCACTGAAAGGTTTCCGGATCAGTTCCCAGTAGGGCACGTGGCAGGGTTTTGCGGTCAGTTCCATTCGGGGGTGGGCAGGAGGCAGCTGATGCACCTTTCATCGATGTTTCTCTGCCTCTCCATTCCTCTGTCTGCTGCCTATTTATATATTGGATATATGATCCTTGTGTAAAACCTGAAACTATACGTAAGGAAATGAGAAGAAACTGTCACTTCTAGAAGTTTGACTTCCTCCAGTTCACCAGTGTTCACATTTTGATGCATATATTTCCAGATTTCCTTTCTCCATTTTATCAGTTTATACTTAATCATCAGAACAAATTAAATGTTTCAAACATTATTTTACCACTGTATTATGCAGTGAGCATGCTTCCATGGCAGCATATATGTGTACACATGTATGTGTGTGTATGTATATATGTATGTGTGTACACATATATATGAAATTAGGTATATGTACGTGAATATATAAGGCCTACACGTGTTTAGAATCAACAATTTTATTTCTATTTATTCAAAAGAGTATTTAATTTAATGGATTATTGTCTACATAAATAGCTAGGTATTATTGGAAATTATCATTATTTACTATTATACATATACAGTTGGGGCGTATTCCTCTTATTAGTTATTTAAGATAATCGCCTAGGACTCTTATGACAGCACCAGAGAAGGCTTGCAGCACCGGCAGCAGCTGTCTCCAGAGTGGCTTCAGGTACTGCCTCAGGCCAGGCCAGGCCAGGGCGGGGCCTCTCTCTGGACCAGGCTCTGGCCCCTGAGCAGGCCCTTCCTCTGGCTCTGGAGAGCTCTGGAGCTCCGGGTGTGGACCTGGAGCAGGAGAAAGAGAGAGATTTACTCACACACCTGGCTTTCCCGTGACTTTCCACAGACTGGAAAGATGCCACCGCCTTTAAGGGAACTCCCGCCCATGAGCCTGCCCTCCCCAGATTATCTGCCCAGGTTATCAGTCCCCCTCACCTTCCCGGGTTGCCTCGGTGGGCTCAAGATGCTCCAGCTCTAGATTTGGGGCGTGGCCAACCAGGCGTGATGCAGGGGAGTTGATGGGCACCAAGGCCTGCTCTGCCTCCACCAAGGGGAAAGGCAGGGGCTGCCCAAAATCCTGGACATGGTCCAGCCAGGTCCCCACGAGCGAAGCAATGGCCCTGGGGAGAGGCAGGTGGGCAGTCAAGTCAGAATTCCGGTCTTTCCTTCCACTCTGCCCTCCCATGGCACTCTTGTTTGGGACTGAGCCTCTGTGCAGTCCCCTCCACGCCACCCCCAACCCCTGTGTGTCTGTTGTGTTTGTAGCAGATGTGGGATCCAGCAGGTTGAACGCAGAGTCTGTGTGAGCCTCTTCTTCCCACTGGCGGCTCTCCTGAAGGTCCTGTACACTGCCCAGCCCAGGCCTCCATGCCCCTGGGCATCTGGGCTGAGGACTGAGACAGACTCCCGAGCAGCCTGCTCGCCACAATCCTGTTCTGAGGCCCGCCCCGGTGGTCAGTGGAGGTGGATGGAGAGAGGGGGCAGGCAGAGCGCGATGGGTGTTGCGGGGAAGGAGACTCTGAGGGACAACTCAGCCCAGCCTCCCCTCTGGGTCTACAATACCCGGGGCCCCATCCTCTGTCCTCTTTGACTCTTGTCCTCCTAGAATAGAAGCCACCAGAGCTCAGGCCTTTCTTGGGAATCAGAAGATGTATAAGATCAGGGTTCCGCCGGGCACTCCCCCACCTCACAGTCCCCACTCTGCTGACACAGGGGGCCCTCCTTCTGGGCCCAGAGACCACTCACTTCATGACTTGGTCCTGCGGCGTGTCACCCCGGTGCTTATAAGGAGGTGTGCCTCCAGAGGTACAAAACACCTTGCTGGCATCAGCTCTGATGGATGGTGGACAGGACCTGTGAATGATGGACAGCGTGACTGCTGGACCCACTGCCTAGAACTGAGGCCCAGGGATCGTGTCTGCTTCATTCCTTGAGTCGGGCAAAGTGTCTCCAAACGTGCTTGCCTGTAGTAGGAGCTTCATACACATTGTCGAGTAAATAAACTCCAACCAGCACCCTCCCATCCATCTGAGTGGGCTTGGGGCCCCTGCTACCCGCCCGAGATCCCCAGTGTGGCTACACCAAGGCCGAGGACCAGCTAGGTGAAATCTCCAACTGCTTGACAGGTTGCTTTCCATGTGCTTTTCCAAACTCCGATGCCACAGGCCGCTGATGGGTGAGTCAGCGTTCTTTCCATGGGACAGAGTGAGATAATTGCCACAAACAACCGGCGCGCGTCCAGCAACCCTGCCTGAAGAGCCAGGGAGCAGGTGGGACCTGCCACGGCTTGTCCCCACAGCAGTGCTATGAGGTTTATCCCCCACCACCCCACTTTTCAGAGGAGCATACTGAGACTCGGAAAGATGTGGTGACGTTTTCAAGACTCACAGCTTGCAGTGGGCAGAGGCACGAGTGTGTGCTCACCTAGTTAGCAGCTCTTCGAGGAACTGTTGGGCTCTGGAGAAGGCCAGGGTGGAGACATGGGATAGGTTTCCCCCCGGGAAAGCTGGTACCATGGACGTGGCCACTTGCTCCAAGGTGCCCTCATGGAGGGCCTGCAGCCTGCAGGACTCAGGTAGGTTCCCAGTTACCTCAGCTGCGCACTGGGAGGGACACGGAAGGACATCCAGTCAGCGGCATGACCGTGAATCCCACAAGGATCGAGGTCTGGGGCTCATTCGGGAGGTCCCAGCCCCACAGGGACGTGTGCGAGAGGAGGGACAGGAGTGCCCAGGCTGAACGAGGTTCTAGGTCTTCAAAGTGCCACTTAAGTTCTGTGCATGTTCAGAAAATTGTCACCTTCTAGGCATCATTATTTTTTTTTTCTTTTCTTAGCTGAGGAACAACAAACCTCCTTGTGGGAATAGTGTATATGAAGTGCACGGGCCCTGTGAGTCGTCTAGAAACCTCCCCGTTATAGAGATGAGAACACAGAGGCTTAGGGATATGAAATGTCCGGTGAAGGGCATGCAGGTCAGAACTGGGACCTGTCCTGCAGGACATCCCCTCGCAGGTACTGGAGACTTCATCTGCTCCCGACATGGGTGGAAAGGGTGTGGGAACCTTGTCCCTCCCCAGTGTGGGAACAGTGTACCCAGTTGACATGGCCTATGACAACCATTGACTTCAAAGGAGAAAGTTATATTTCATCCTTTTACACTCAAGGGCATTTTAAGACCGTCATTATGGAGATCCCAGATCCTGCCAGGTGGCAAATGCTTGGAGACTGCAGACTGGAGAAAGGTGATCACCAGGCAGTAATCTGAGCAGAGGACTCGGGAAGGAGGCAATGTATGTGGTGGCAGAAAAGTGACAGGTGACTCAAAGTACCCATGAGGCAATTGCCAATGAAGGAACACTGTGATTGAGTTGGACAACCTGGCATCGGACAGGTGAACATTTCAGTGAGTGAGAAATCCCCGGGCCAGGCCTGCAGCAAGGCAGCAGCCATCATGAGAAACTGCTTTTGGCTATGTCCCTGCTACAGCCCTTTGGATTTGGAATCTGCGTGCAGCCGTTCAAAGTTTACATGTGCACGTCCTTCAACCAGCAGTGGGCTTCCATCTCCAGCTGAGGACATCACACGTACTGTGGTCAGAATTGTGTCCCTCTAATCCCATGAATTTGCAACCCCTAGAACTTCATTATGTGTCCGCATTTGAGATTTAGTCTTCAAGCAAATAATTAAGGTGAAGTGAATTCAGTGGTGTGGGTCTTAATCTAGTCTGACCAGTGTCCTTGGAAGAGGAGGGGAGGATACATGGCAGTGCAGAAGGGAGTCCACGTGACACAGAGCGAGAAGACGGCCATCTACAAGCTGAGGAGAGACCCCTCAGGGGAAACCAGCCAGGCTGACAGCCTCCTGTCTCACTCCTAGCCTCCGGAATAGTGAGAAAATGAATGTCTGCTGCTGACACCACCCAGTGTGGTCCTATATTACGGCAGCCCGAGCAACCTAACACAGTCCATTCCGACACCCTTCATGAAGTGTTCCAGGCAGCGCTGCTGATATGGCAGCCGAACTGAATCGGGCCCATGTCCAACAGCACTGAAGGGCTGCATCGCCGGGGCAAGGACATCTGCTATTGGCCAAGTTCTGCAAGGACTGTGGACTGAGGGGCAAGGGTAGTTTCAACAACAAAATCAGCGAAATGCCCAAGCGCTCATGGAGTCTACTGTGAAGTCAAACCACATCTCTCTCTCATATTTCTACAAATATGTGAGGAGTGTCTTTCTACCCTCCCATGTAGCTGGAGGGAGGAGTGGGGGTCCGGATTCTTTTGTCATGGGGCTGTGGGACAATCTAGGGAGAGTCCTGGGAGGGTCCCCGGGGAGTCCGCAGATTTGCGTGTGGGTCTGGGCACTGCCAGGTCGTCTTGGGGTTGTGGGTGTAGAGACCCTCGAGGCCAGCTCTCACCTCTGACAGGCACTGGACTGTGTCGTCAGCCTGGTGCACCTGCACCCTGACCCGGTAGGTGGTGTAGTCGGGTCCAAGGGCCAGCACCTCCATGATGTCCTCCTGGGAGCTCTGCAAAGACAGAGTGGGTACTGAGCCAGGAGGCATCAGGAACCTTCCACCCAATGTGTGGTCCTGTGTCATGGCAGACCTCGTCTGTTAGGACACAGTGAGGATGTTCCTGGCAGCCCCGCTGAGCTAGCAAGCATTGATTTGTGTCAAGGTCTAGCAACAGTGAAAGCCTGAATCACTGATGAAAACTATGCCCTTGTTGGGATGATATGGAGTTGGGTAAGGCCACAGCTCCTGACCTGGCCGCACTGCAATGGTTTGTCGTCCTCCGTGAGGTGATAGGTTGCAGAGAAAAGTATTCAAGACCTTAATCCCTCCCTTGCCCCCAACCCTCTTTTTTTTTTTTTTTTTTTTTTTTTTTTTTTTTTTTTAATACACAGCACTATCAAGTGGGATGATGTTTAAGGCTTGGGGAAGGTCTACAAGGACAGTGGAGCTGGGACTGGTCCACAGGTTACTTGGGGCAGGGAGTGAATCAACTGAAAGGAGCATAAGGCAAAGACAGCAACAAATGCTTCCTCTGTGATCCCAAGAAGCACATGAAGAAAGATTGCTTTTCTCCCCTACCTACCAGGAAGCTGGTCGGGAGGACTGAAGGTGCAGGTTTCTTTGGGAGTGGGTCTGTGAGATCTTTGAGGCCCCTGATTTGAGTCTGACTCCTGGTCCCACCCCAGTCACCTCAGGGTCCTGGGTGTGGGCCAGCTCTCACCTCCGTTTGGCACTGGTCGGTTTTCCTGGCCTGACGCACTTGTCCTTTGTACCCGTTGATGGCATACGTGAACGTGTCAGCCAGCTCCTCTACGATGTCCTTGTTGGAGCTCTGCAAAGACAGAGCCCCCACCGGACACAAGGAGGCCTCAGGGGCCTGCCTGTGAAGTGCCAGTGGGGCAGATGCCCGCCACCCATTCTGCTCCCCAGATCAGATCAGGCAGAGAGGGGTATCTGCAAAGACCTCCAGGCAGGGAGTGAAGTTGATGACCCCCTGAATAGCCCCCCGACCCACCCTAACAGGCGGATAGCAGATCTCCGAACCCAGCACTCACATGACACGCCCTCCAGGCTTCTGACACCTACCAACCTGCTCCTGCCCAGGATGTGCGTCCCTCATCCCACGCTGTCCCTCACCATCACGGACACACACACACACACACACACACACACACACACACACACATACCTGGGATGAGGGGTA
This sequence comes from Cnephaeus nilssonii, assembly GCF_951640355.1. Taxonomy (NCBI): domain Eukaryota; kingdom Metazoa; phylum Chordata; class Mammalia; order Chiroptera; family Vespertilionidae; genus Cnephaeus; species Cnephaeus nilssonii. Next base: position 56,432,436 of record NC_137086.1, on the reverse strand, counting down.
AGAGGTGTGGGGCTGCCCAGGTGTGACCCCAGCTGGCGCCTGACCTGGATGGGCCTGGCCTGGGCTGCCCTCGGTTACCTGTGGGTGCCTCCTGCCAGAGGGCAAGGGGGATCGGTGGTGGCGCTTGCGCCTATTTCTACAGCAACAGAAACATCTCTCAGCCTGGGCTTTCTTCTGCCCAGAGCCTCGGAAGAACGGGAAGCAACACAGAGACATCCTCGTCTCCTGACCCTCCCCACTCAAGTGAGCTGGAAAGGCAGTTGTCTCCAGAATGTGGGTACCTGGTTACCACGGTTCCAATTTCTCTCAGTAAGGAAGTGAGGTCACCCCTTCAAGGTTCCACGACCTGTGCCCCTTCCTCCAATCAGAGCCACCCAAAGGCCCCTGTGGACTGTTGGCCTCTCACCCTCCTGGCCCATGTTATCTCCATACCTGTACACCAATACCCAGTATCCAGCACAGCCCTCTGCCCAGCTCTCTGGGAATGTGCGAGGCACCCCGGCTTGGGAGGGAAAGCTGTGTTCACACCTCCTTGTCCTTACTTGTTCTGTGCCCCGGAGAAGCCTCTGTGCCTCTCAGGGAGTCCCCCAGTCTGCAAAGCTGGCCCATGAGGAGGATGCTGGACGCTATTTCCATAGGAAGTCATCAGGTGTAGATGAGACAAGGCCCCTAACACCTGTGGGCTGGCCTCCCAAAAATCTGATGAGCAAACATAGAGGTGGAAGCGTGACAAGAATGAGTGGGACACAGAATGGGACACTAGACAAAACAGGCCCGAGGTCCAGCCTGAGATCTCAGGAAAGTCACTGCTCATGTCGGCCTCATTTTCAAGTCTGCACCTTTAAGGGTTTGAAATGACAGGAAATTCAGAGATTGTCACTCACTGGCCCAAAACCTCGCAGTGGTGTCCTTTTACACGTAGCATCAGACCCAGTGCCTTAGGTGGGCCCAGGTGTTAGGGGCCTTCACAGTGGCTTTAAGTGAGTCCAGCCTCCTGGTGGGAACATCCTTGTGTGTCCGCCGAGAGCTCAGTAACTGGCTTCTGAACAACGTAGCGTACAGCCCAGGTGATGGGATGTCAGGTCCTGTCACTTCTCTCGGACTCTCATTCTTGAGGTCGCTTCCTTCCTCGCAGCCTCTACCTCACTTTGTCTCTATATGTGTGTGTGTCTGTGCCACTGAACTGTTGTTCTGTCTTTGAACTGAGTCCACACCCTTCTCCTTACCACTTTAGTAAATCTTGGTTTTGGTAAGTTCTCCCCTTGGTTCTTAGAGTCTCTTGTTCTGAGAAGAGAGACGGCACCTTTGGCTACTTTATTGTTACTTCTAGACCTAACCTGTCGAGTCCCATGAGTGTGATAGCTTTCAACCTTGCCATTCCTGATACAAGGATTCTAGTGTGAAGCCATCAAGGTTAGCACCCAGAGTCCTAAGCCCCATTGGCCTCAGGGCCTCTTGATACCATGTGTTCTCTCTGACCAGTCAATTCTAGTATGGCTGGGTCCCTAACCATTCTCTACCAGCAGCCCGAAGGATCTTTTGAAAATGTAAATGTGATCATGTCTCTTATGGGAACTAACAGTGGTTTCCTATGGCCTTGAGAATCAAGTCCAAAATCCTTAGTGTGTCCGTCCAGGCCCTCCGTGACGTGACCTTATCTTCTTTTCCAGTTTTGTCTCCCCCTCGCCCCTTTTCTCTGGTCACACTTTTGAGATCCTCATTGGCATCACACTCTCCCAGCCCTGCTTAGAGCTGTGTCATGCCCCGTGTCCCAACGTTTCCCTCTGGGGTCGTTGGAAGACTGGTGTTCTTTCAGGCATCTCTCATCTTTCCTCTGTCCTCCTCTCTGCTTCCATACTTGTGTTTGCTATACCATGAAATGCTACAAGCTTGTCCACCCTCAGGAGTTTTAAGGATCTCATTCAGTGTGGAAGCTGAGAATTATAAGCAGCAGAATACTGATGAAACACAAGTAGGGATTTGTTTTTCTCACAAAATGACCAATCCACAGGTAGGTGGATCCAATATTGAATTCAGCTGCTCAATGATATCAGGGTAAGCTGCCAGCAACAAAGTGGCGGCAACAGCTCCCAGCATCCAAGAGAGGAAAAAAGTTCTCACTTCCCTATTGTGCTTTCTATCAGGAAGGAAAATAGTGTCTCAGAAATCAATTATGAGACCCTTGCATGAACCCTTGGCCAGAACAGGCCAAATTGCAAGGGACATGGGGTCGTTTAGTAGCAAAGTGCTCCTGAAGGAGGTGCCTCAGCCCTGGAGGAGGAGGAGAAGAACGAGGAGGAGGAGGAGGAGGAGGAGGAAGAGGAGGAGAAGGAAGAGGAGGAGGAGGAGGAGGAGGAGGGAGGAGAAGGGAAGGGCAGTTGGGAAGTGTCTGATGGTGAGCTTCCTGTTTCTGCTGTGAACACTACTGGCCCCATACATTTCTTCTGTGTGGAGGTGTGGAGGAAAGGTGTCCCGAGATTCAGGGATGACTGTTTTCAAATCTGTTTCTAGTGTCTTGAAGTACTCTGTCTAATAGGGCCCACATTATCCATACGTAACTTTTAAAAAATATATGTATTTATTGATCTCAGAGGGAGGAAAGGAAACAGAAGGGAGAGAGAGAGAGGGGTGGGGGGAGAGAGAAACATCAGTGATGAGAGAGCCTCCTTGATCACATAGCCCCTAGACTGCAACCCAGGTATGTGCCCTGACTGGGAATGAAACTGGGACTTCCTGGTTCAGGGTTTGACGCGCAACCATGGAGCCACAGCAGCCTGGCCACCACATATCACTTTTTTAAATTAAACTTTCATTAATTCAAATTAAGTAAAAGTTAAAATTCACTTAGACATTTAGGTTTCTCTTGTTGGATACCCAAGGAGGAGTGTTGGCTTGGTGTATAGACCAGCTGGTTTCCTTTGAAAGCAAGTATGAAATGAAAGAAAGGAAATGTGTCTCCCCTCAGAGCAAGAGTTTTCAGGTGGGAATGATGAGCTTTGGATGATTGGGCCACAGCACTGCGTGGATCGGTCTTGCACAGCATGCCTCCTTTTGAAATACTCACCTACTAATGGCATTCCCTTTTCCTTTTCTGCTTAAAAGTGTTTGACACAATGGTTTTAATTTTAATGATAGATTGTTCCAGTGGTGACAGTGAACTGTGGCCCTTCCGGTAGAACCAGGGCTGCGTACCATGTTTCCGTCCCGCCCTGTGCCAGTGGAACCGTTGCCTCTTCCTCAGATGAGTTAGACTGGTGAGTTAAATTCTGGGCTCACTGGGGAAGGAAAATGATTAAGGAAGTGTTTAGTGGAGGGAGTTGTTTTGAATTATTCCTGTTGCAACCAAAGCAATGCTCTTTCTATCCCTAGTGGTTTTAAATATTGTTCACGTGTAGTGTAGTGGTTGTTGCTGCTCAAGTAGCAAATCAAGCTAAACACTGAGTGAAGTGGAATGCAGCCCAGTGAGTAACTTTTGCTTTTAATGAGAGCGTTTCAAGATATAAATTGGCACTTGGGAAAGTTTGGAAAGATATTATTGAGTCTGGCCAGTGTTGCACAGTGGTTGAGTCAGGTGCGCCTGTGAAGCAGGCAGGAGTTCACGGTTGGCTTGCTTCCGGGTCAGGGCACGTGCCCGGGTTGCAGACTGGATCACCAATAGGGGTCGTGAAGGAGGCTGCCGAGGAATGATTCTCTCTCATCATTTACGTTTCCCTCCCCTTCGCTCTCCCTGAAATCAATCCAAGTATATTTTTAAAATATTTATTTAGCCTAGCCCTGGCTGATGTGGCTCATTTGGATGGGCATCTCCCCTTGCACTGAAAGGTTTCCGGATCAGTTCCCAGTAGGGCACGTGGCAGGGTTTTGCGGTCAGTTCCATTCGGGGGTGGGCAGGAGGCAGCTGATGCACCTTTCATCGATGTTTCTCTGCCTCTCCATTCCTCTGTCTGCTGCCTATTTATATATTGGATATATGATCCTTGTGTAAAACCTGAAACTATACGTAAGGAAATGAGAAGAAACTGTCACTTCTAGAAGTTTGACTTCCTCCAGTTCACCAGTGTTCACATTTTGATGCATATATTTCCAGATTTCCTTTCTCCATTTTATCAGTTTATACTTAATCATCAGAACAAATTAAATGTTTCAAACATTATTTTACCACTGTATTATGCAGTGAGCATGCTTCCATGGCAGCATATATGTGTACACATGTATGTGTGTGTATGTATATATGTATGTGTGTACACATATATATGAAATTAGGTATATGTACGTGAATATATAAGGCCTACACGTGTTTAGAATCAACAATTTTATTTCTATTTATTCAAAAGAGTATTTAATTTAATGGATTATTGTCTACATAAATAGCTAGGTATTATTGGAAATTATCATTATTTACTATTATACATATACAGTTGGGGCGTATTCCTCTTATTAGTTATTTAAGATAATCGCCTAGGACTCTTATGACAGCACCAGAGAAGGCTTGCAGCACCGGCAGCAGCTGTCTCCAGAGTGGCTTCAGGTACTGCCTCAGGCCAGGCCAGGCCAGGGCGGGGCCTCTCTCTGGACCAGGCTCTGGCCCCTGAGCAGGCCCTTCCTCTGGCTCTGGAGAGCTCTGGAGCTCCGGGTGTGGACCTGGAGCAGGAGAAAGAGAGAGATTTACTCACACACCTGGCTTTCCCGTGACTTTCCACAGACTGGAAAGATGCCACCGCCTTTAAGGGAACTCCCGCCCATGAGCCTGCCCTCCCCAGATTATCTGCCCAGGTTATCAGTCCCCCTCACCTTCCCGGGTTGCCTCGGTGGGCTCAAGATGCTCCAGCTCTAGATTTGGGGCGTGGCCAACCAGGCGTGATGCAGGGGAGTTGATGGGCACCAAGGCCTGCTCTGCCTCCACCAAGGGGAAAGGCAGGGGCTGCCCAAAATCCTGGACATGGTCCAGCCAGGTCCCCACGAGCGAAGCAATGGCCCTGGGGAGAGGCAGGTGGGCAGTCAAGTCAGAATTCCGGTCTTTCCTTCCACTCTGCCCTCCCATGGCACTCTTGTTTGGGACTGAGCCTCTGTGCAGTCCCCTCCACGCCACCCCCAACCCCTGTGTGTCTGTTGTGTTTGTAGCAGATGTGGGATCCAGCAGGTTGAACGCAGAGTCTGTGTGAGCCTCTTCTTCCCACTGGCGGCTCTCCTGAAGGTCCTGTACACTGCCCAGCCCAGGCCTCCATGCCCCTGGGCATCTGGGCTGAGGACTGAGACAGACTCCCGAGCAGCCTGCTCGCCACAATCCTGTTCTGAGGCCCGCCCCGGTGGTCAGTGGAGGTGGATGGAGAGAGGGGGCAGGCAGAGCGCGATGGGTGTTGCGGGGAAGGAGACTCTGAGGGACAACTCAGCCCAGCCTCCCCTCTGGGTCTACAATACCCGGGGCCCCATCCTCTGTCCTCTTTGACTCTTGTCCTCCTAGAATAGAAGCCACCAGAGCTCAGGCCTTTCTTGGGAATCAGAAGATGTATAAGATCAGGGTTCCGCCGGGCACTCCCCCACCTCACAGTCCCCACTCTGCTGACACAGGGGGCCCTCCTTCTGGGCCCAGAGACCACTCACTTCATGACTTGGTCCTGCGGCGTGTCACCCCGGTGCTTATAAGGAGGTGTGCCTCCAGAGGTACAAAACACCTTGCTGGCATCAGCTCTGATGGATGGTGGACAGGACCTGTGAATGATGGACAGCGTGACTGCTGGACCCACTGCCTAGAACTGAGGCCCAGGGATCGTGTCTGCTTCATTCCTTGAGTCGGGCAAAGTGTCTCCAAACGTGCTTGCCTGTAGTAGGAGCTTCATACACATTGTCGAGTAAATAAACTCCAACCAGCACCCTCCCATCCATCTGAGTGGGCTTGGGGCCCCTGCTACCCGCCCGAGATCCCCAGTGTGGCTACACCAAGGCCGAGGACCAGCTAGGTGAAATCTCCAACTGCTTGACAGGTTGCTTTCCATGTGCTTTTCCAAACTCCGATGCCACAGGCCGCTGATGGGTGAGTCAGCGTTCTTTCCATGGGACAGAGTGAGATAATTGCCACAAACAACCGGCGCGCGTCCAGCAACCCTGCCTGAAGAGCCAGGGAGCAGGTGGGACCTGCCACGGCTTGTCCCCACAGCAGTGCTATGAGGTTTATCCCCCACCACCCCACTTTTCAGAGGAGCATACTGAGACTCGGAAAGATGTGGTGACGTTTTCAAGACTCACAGCTTGCAGTGGGCAGAGGCACGAGTGTGTGCTCACCTAGTTAGCAGCTCTTCGAGGAACTGTTGGGCTCTGGAGAAGGCCAGGGTGGAGACATGGGATAGGTTTCCCCCCGGGAAAGCTGGTACCATGGACGTGGCCACTTGCTCCAAGGTGCCCTCATGGAGGGCCTGCAGCCTGCAGGACTCAGGTAGGTTCCCAGTTACCTCAGCTGCGCACTGGGAGGGACACGGAAGGACATCCAGTCAGCGGCATGACCGTGAATCCCACAAGGATCGAGGTCTGGAGCTCATTCGGGAGGTCCCAGCCCCACAGGGACGTGTGCGAGAGGAGGGACAGGAGTGCCCAGGCTGAACGAGGTTCTAGGTCTTCAAAGTGCCACTTAAGTTCTGTGCATGTTCAGAAAATTGTCACCTTCTAGGCATCATTATTTTTTTTTTCTTTTCTTAGCTGAGGAACAACAAACCTCCTTGTGGGAATAGTGTATATGAAGTGCACGGGCCCTGTGAGTCGTCTAGAAACCTCCCCGTTATAGAGATGAGAACACAGAGGCTTAGGGATATGAAATGTCCGGTGAAGGGCATGCAGGTCAGAACTGGGACCTGTCCTGCAGGACATCCCCTCGCAGGTACTGGAGACTTCATCTGCTCCCGACATGGGTGGAAAGGGTGTGGGAACCTTGTCCCTCCCCAGCGTGGGAACAGTGTACCCAGTTGACATGGCCTATGACAACCATTGACTTCAAAGGAGAAAGTTATATTTCATCCTTTTACACTCAAGGGCATTTTAAGACCGTCATTATGGAGATCCCAGATCCTGCCAGGTGGCAAATGCTTGGAGACTGCAGACTGGAGAAAGGTGATCACCAGGCAGTAATCTGAGCAGAGGACTCGGGAAGGAGGCAATGTATGTGGTGGCAGAAAAGTGACAGGTGACTCAAAGTACCCATGAGGCAATTGCCAATGAAGGAACACTGTGATTGAGTTGGACAACCTGGCATCGGACAGGTGAACATTTCAGTGAGTGAGAAATCCCCGGGCCAGGCCTGCAGCAAGGCAGCAGCCATCATGAGAAACTGCTTTTGGCTATGTCCCTGCTACAGCCCTTTGGATTTGGAATCTGCCTGCAGCCGTTCAAAGTTTACATGTGCACGTCCTTCAACCAGCAGTGGGCTTCCATCTCCAGCTGAGGACATCACACGTACTGTGGTCAGAATTGTGTCCCTCTAATCCCATGAATTTGCAACCCCTAGAACTTCATTATGTGTCCGCATTTGAGTTTTAGTCTTCAAGCAAATAATTAAGGTGAAGTGAATTCAGTGGTGTGGGTCTTAATCTAGTCTGACCAGTGTCCTTGGAAGAGGAGGGGAGGATACATGGCAGTGCAGAAGGGAGTCCACGTGACACAGAGCGAGAAGACGGCCATCTACAAGCTGAGGAGAGACCCCTCAGGGGAAACCAGCCAGGCTGACAGCCTCCTGTCTCACTCCTAGCCTCCGGAATAGTGAGAAAATGAATGTCTGCTGCTGACACCACCCAGTGTGGTCCTATGTTACGGCAGCCCGAGCAACCTAACACAGTCCATTCCGACACCCTTCATGAAGTGTTCCAGGCAGCGCTGCTGATATGGCAGCCGAACTGAATCGGGCCCATGTCCAACAGCACTGAAGGGCTGCATCGCCGGGGCAAGGACATCTGCTATTGGCCAAGTTCTGCAAGGACTGTGGACTGAGGGGCAAGGGTAGTTTCAACAACAAAATCAGCGAAATGCCCAAGCGCTCATGGAGTCTACTGTGAAGTCAAACCACATCTCTCTCTCATATTTCTACACATATGTGAGGAGTGTCTTTCTACCCTCCCATGTAGCTGGAGGGAGGAGTGGGGGTCCGGATTCCTTTGTCATGGGGCTGTGGGACAGTCTAGGGAGAGTCCTGGGAGGGTCCCCGGGGAGTCCGCAGATTTGCGTGTGGGTCTGGGCACTGCCAGGTCGTCTTGGGGTTGTGGGTGTAGAGACCCTCGAGGCCAGCTCTCACCTCTGACAGGCACTGGACTGTGTCGTCAGCCTGGTGCACCTGCACCCTGACCCGGTAGGTGGTGTAGTCGGGTCCAAGGGCCAGCACCTCCATGATGTCCTCCTGGGAGCTCTGCAAAGACAGAGTGGGTACTGAGCCAGGAGGCATCAGGAACCTTCCACCCAATGTGTGGTCCTGTGTCATGGCAGACCTCGTCTGTTAGGACACAGTGAGGATGTTCCTGGCAGCCCCGCTGAGCTAGCAAGCATTGATTTGTGTCAAGGTCTAGCAACAGTGAAAGCCTGAATCACTGATGAAAACTATGCCCTTGTTGGGATGATATGGAGTTGGGTAAGGCCACAGCTCCTGACCTGGCCGCACTGCAATGGTTTGTCGTCCTCTGTGAGGTGATAGGTTGCAGAGAAAAGTATTCAAGACCTTAATCCCTCCCTTGCCCCCAACCCTCTTTTTTTTTTTTTAAATACACAGCACTATCAAGTGGGATGATGTTTAAGGCTTGGGGAAGGTCTACAAGGACAGTGGAGCTGGGACTGGTCCACAGGTTACTTGGGGCAGGGAGTGAATCAACTGAAAGGAGCATAAGGCAAAGACAGCAACAAATGCTTCCTCTGTGATCCCAAGAAGCACGTGAAGAAAGATTGCTTTTCTCCCCTACCTACCAGGAAGCTGGTCGGGAGGACTGAAGGTGCAGGTTTCTTTGGGAGTGGGTCTGTGAGATCTTTGAGGCCCCTGATTTGAGTCTGACTCCTGGTCCCACCCCAGTCACCTCAGGGTCCTGGGTGTGGGCCAGCTCTCACCTCCGTTTGGCACTGGTCGGTTTTCCTGGCCTGACGCACTTGTCCTTTGTACCCGTTGATGGCATACGTGAACGTGTCAGCCAGCTCCTCTACGATGTCCTTGTTGGAGCTCTGCAAAGACAGAGCCCCCACCGGACACAAGGAGGCCTCAGGGGCCTGCCTGTGAAGTGCCAGTGGGGCAGATGCCCGCCACCCATTCTGCTCCCCAGATCAGATCAGGCAGAGAGGGGTATCTGCAAAGACCTCCAGGCAGGGAGTGAAGTTGATGACCCCCTGAATAGCCCCCCGACCCACCCTAACAGGCGGATAGCAGATCTCCGAACCCAGCACTCACATGACATGCCCTCCAGGCTTCTGACACCTACCAACCTGCTCCTGCCCAGGATGTGCGTCCCTCATCCCACGCTGTCCCTCACCATCACGGACACACACACACACACACACACACACACACACACATACCTGGGATGAGGGGTAAGAGGTGTGGGGCTGCCCAGGTGTGACCCCAGCTGGCGCCTGACCTGGATGGGCCTGGCCTGGGCTGCCCTCGGTTACCTGTGGGTGCCTCCTGCCAGAGGGCAAGGGGGATCGGTGGTGGCGCTTGCGCCTATTTCTACAGCAACAGAAACATCTCTCAGCCTGGGCTTTCTTCTGCCCAGAGCCTCGGAAGAACGGGAAGCAACACAGAGACATCCTCGTCTCCTGACCCTCCCCACTCAAGTGAGCTGGAAAGGCAGTTGTCTCCAGAATGTGGGTACCTGGTTACCACGGTTCCAATTTCTCTCAGTAAGGAAGTGAGGTCACCCCTTCAAGGTTCCACGACCTGTGCCCCTTCCTCCAATCAGAGCCACCCAAAGGCCCCTGTGGACTGTTGGCCTCTCACCCTCCTGGCCCATGTTATCTCCATACCTGTACACCAATACCCAGTATCCAGCACAGCCCTCTGCCCAGCTCTCTGGGAATGTGCGAGGCACCCCGGCTTGGGAGGGAAAGCTGTGTTCACACCTCCTTGTCCTTACTTGTTCTGTGCCCCGGAGAAGCCTCTGTGCCTCTCAGGGAGTCCCCCAGTCTGCAAAGCTGGCCCATGAGGAGGATGCTGGACGCTATTTCCATAGGAAGTCATCAGGTGTAGATGAGACAAGGCCCCTAACACCTGTGGGCTGGCCTCCCAAAAATCTGATGAGCAAACATAGAGGTGGAAGCGTGACAAGAATGAGTGGGACACAGAATGGGACACTAGACAAAACAGGCCCGAGGTCCAGCCTGAGATCTCAGGAAAGTCACTGCTCATGTCGGCCTCATTTTCAAGTCTGCACCTTTAAGGGTTTGAAATGACAGGAAATTCAGAGATTGTCACTCACTGGCCCAAAACCTCGCAGTGGTGTCCTTTTACACGTAGCATCAGACCCAGTGCCTTAGGTGGGCCCAGGTGTTAGGGGCCTTCACAGTGGCTTTAAGTGAGTCCAGCCTCCTTGGGGGAACATCCTTGTGTGTCCGCCGAGAGCTCAGTAACTGGCTGCTGAACAACGTAGCGTACAGCCCAGGTGATGGGATGTCAGGTCCTGTCACTTCTCTCGGACTCTCATTCTTGAGGTCGCTTCCTTCCTCGCAGCCTCTACCTCACTTTGTCTCTATATGTGTGTGTGTCTGTGCCACTGAACTGTTGTTCTGTCTTTGAACTGAGTCCACACCCTTCTCCTTACCACTTTAGTAAATCTTGGTTTTGGTAAGTTCTCCCCTTGGTTCTTAGAGTCTCTTGTTCTGAGAAGAGAGACGGCACCTTTGGCTACTTTATTGTTACTTCTAGACCTAACCTGTCGAGTCCCATGAGTGTGATAGCTTTCAACCTTGCCATTCCTGATACAAGGATTCTAGTGTGAAGCCATCAAGGTTAGCACCCAGAGTCCTAAGCCCCATTGGCCTCAGGGCCTCTTGATACCATGTGTTCTCTCTGACCAGTCAATTCTAGTATGGCTGGGTCCCTAACCATTCTCTACCAGCAGCCCGAAGGATCTTTTGAAAATGTAAATGTGATCATGTCTCTTATGGGAACTAACAGTGGTTTCCTATGGCCTTGAGAATCAAGTCCAAAATCCTTAGTGTGTCCGTCCAGGCCCTCCGTGACGTGACCTTATCTTCTTTTCCAGTTTTGTCTCCCCCTCGCCCCTTTTCTCTGGTCACACTTTTGAGATCCTCATTGGCATCACACTCTCCCAGCCCTGCTTAGAGCTGTGTCATGCCCCGTGTCCCAACGTTTCCCTCTGGGGTCGTTGGAAGACTGGTGTTCTTTCAGGCATCTCTCATCTTTCCTCTGTCCTCCTCTCTGCTTCCATACTTGTGTTTGCTATACCATGAAATGCTACAAGCTTGTCCACCCTCAGGAGTTTTAAGGATCTCATTCAGTGTGGAAGCTGAGAATTATAAGCAGCAGAATACTGATGAAACACAAGTAGGGATTTGTTTTTCTCACAAAATGACCAATCCACAGGTAGGTGGATCCAATATTGAATTCAGCTGCTCAATGATATCAGGGTAAGCTGCCAGCAACAAAGTGGCGGCAACAGCTCCCAGCATCCAAGAGAGGAAAAAAGTTCTCACTTCCCTATTGTGCTTTCTATCAGGAAGGAAAATAGTGTCTCAGAAATCAATTATGAGACCCTTGCATGAACCCTTGGCCAGAACAGGCCAAATTGCAAGGGACATGGGGTCGTTTAGTAGCAAAGTGCTCCTGAAGGAGGTGCCTCAGCCCTGGAGGAGGAGGAGAAGAACGAGGAGGAGGAGGAGGAGGAGGAGGAAGAGGAGGAGAAGGAAGAGGAGGAGGAGGAGGAGGAGGAGGGAGGAGAAGGGAAGGGCAGTTGGGAAGTGTCTGATGGTGAGCTTCCTGTTTCTGCTGTGAACACTACTGGCCCCATACATTTCTTCTGTGTGGAGGTGTGGAGGAAAGGTGTCCCGAGATTCAGGGATGACTGTTTTCAAATCTGTTTCTAGTGTCTTGAAGTACTCTGTCTAATAGGGCCCACATTATCCATACGTAACTTTTAAAAAATATATGTATTTATTGATCTCAGAGGGAGGAAAGGAAACAGAAGGGAGAGAGAGAGAGGGGTGGGGGGAGAGAGAAACATCAGTGATGAGAGAGCCTCCTTGATCACATAGCCCCTAGACTGCAACCCAGGTATGTGCCCTGACTGGGAATGAAACTGGGACTTCCTGGTTCAGGGTTTGACGCGCAACCATGGAGCCACAGCAGCCTGGCCACCACATATCACTTTTTTAAATTAAACTTTCATTAATTCAAATTAAGTAAAAGTTAAAATTCACTTAGACATTTAGGTTTCTCTTGTTGGATACCCAAGGAGGAGTGTTGGCTTGGTGTATAGACCAGCTGGTTTCCTTTGAAAGCAAGTATGAAATGAAAGAAAGGAAATGTGTCTCCCCTCAGAGCAAGAGTTTTCAGGTGGGAATGATGAGCTTTGGATGATTGGGCCACAGCACTGCGTGGATCGGTCTTGCACAGCATGCCTCCTTTTGAAATACTCACCTACTAATGGCATTCCCTTTTCCTTTTCTGCTTAAAAGTGTTTGACACAATGGTTTTAATTTTAATGATAGATTGTTCCAGTGGTGACAGTGAACTGTGGCCCTTCCGGTAGAACCAGGGCTGCGTACCATGTTTCCGTCCCGCCCTGTGCCAGTGGAACCGTTGCCTCTTCCTCAGATGAGTTAGACTGGTGAGTTAAATTCTGGGCTCACTGGGGAAGGAAAATGATTAAGGAAGTGTTTAGTGGAGGGAGTTGTTTTGAATTATTCCTGTTGCAACCAAAGCAATGCTCTTTCTATCCCTAGTGGTTTTAAATATTGTTCACGTGTAGTGTAGTGGTTGTTGCTGCTCAAGTAGCAAATCAAGCTAAACACTGAGTGAAGTGGAATGCAGCCCAGTGAGTAACTTTTGCTTTTAATGAGAGCGTTTCAAGATATAAATTGGCACTTGGGAAAGTTTGGAAAGATATTATTGAGTCTGGCCAGTGTTGCACAGTGGTTGAGTCAGGTGCGCCTGTGAAGCAGGCAGGAGTTCACGGTTGGCTTGCTTCCGGGTCAGGGCACGTGCCCGGGTTGCAGACTGGATCACCAATAGGGGTCGTGAAGGAGGCTGCCGAGGAATGATTCTCTCTCATCATTTACGTTTCCCTCCCCTTCGCTCTCCCTGAAATCAATCCAAGTATATTTTTAAAATATTTATTTAGCCTAGCCCTGGCTGATGTGGCTCATTTGGATGGGCATCTCCCCTTGCACTGAAAGGTTTCCGGATCAGTTCCCAGTAGGGCACGTGGCAGGGTTTTGCGGTCAGTTCCATTCGGGGGTGGGCAGGAGGCAGCTGATGCACCTTTCATCGATGTTTCTCTGCCTCTCCATTCCTCTGTCTGCTGCCTATTTATATATTGGATATATGATCCTTGTGTAAAACCTGAAACTATACGTAAGGAAATGAGAAGAAACTGTCACTTCTAGAAGTTTGACTTCCTCCAGTTCACCAGTGTTCACATTTTGATGCATATATTTCCAGATTTCCTTTCTCCATTTTATCAGTTTATACTTAATCATCAGAACAAATTAAATGTTTCAAACATTATTTTACCACTGTATTATGCAGTGAGCATGCTTCCATGGCAGCATATATGTGTACACATGTATGTGTGTGTATGTATATATGTATGTGTGTACACATATATATGAAATTAGGTATATGTACGTGAATATATAAGGCCTACACGTGTTTAGAATCAACAATTTTATTTCTATTTATTCAAAAGAGTATTTAATTTAATGGATTATTGTCTACATAAAAAGCTAGGTATTATTGGAAATTATCATTATTTACTATTATACATATACAGTTGGGGCGTATTCCTCTTATTAGTTATTTAAGATAATCGCCTAGGACTCTTATGACAGCACCAGAGAAGGCTTGCAGCACCGGCAGCAGCTGTCTCCAGAGTGGCTTCAGGTACTGCCTCAGGCCAGGCCAGGCCAGGGCGGGGCCTCTCTCTGGACCAGGCTCTGGCCCTGAGCAGGCCCTTCCTCTGGCTCTGGAGAGCTCTGGAGCTCCGGGTGTGGACCTGGAGCAGGAGAAAGAGAGAGATTTACTCACACACCTGGCTTTCCCGTGACTTTCCACAGACTGGAAAGATGCCACCGCCTTTAAGGGAACTCCCGCCCATGAGCCTGCCCTCCCCAGATTATCTGCCCAGGTTATCAGTCCCCCTCACCTTCCCGGGTTGCCTCGGTGGGCTCAAGATGCTCCAGCTCTAGATTTGGGGCGTGGCCAACCAGGCGTGATGCAGGGGAGTTGATGGGCACCAAGGCCTGCTCTGCCTCCACCAAGGGGAAAGGCAGGGGCTGCCCAAAATCCTGGACATGGTCCAGCCAGGTCCCCACGAGCGAAGCAATGGCCCTGGGGAGAGGCAGGTGGGCCGTCAAGTCAGAATTCCGGTCTTTCCTTCCACTCTGCCCTCCCATGGCACTCTTGTTTGGGACTGAGCCTCTGTGCAGTCCCCTCCACGCCACCCCCAACCCCTGTGTGTCTGTTGTGTTTGTAGCAGATGTGGGATCCAGCAGGTTGAACGCAGAGTCTGTGTGAGCCTCTTCTTCCCACTGGCGGCTCTCCTGAAGGTCCTGTACACTGCCCAGCCCAGGCCTCCATGCCCCTGGGCATCTGGGCTGAGGACTGAGACAGACTCCCGAGCAGCCTGCTCGCCACAATCCTGTTCTGAGGCCCGCCCCGGTGGTCAGTGGAGGTGGATGGAGAGAGGGGGCAGGCAGAGCGCGATGGGTGTTGCGGGGAAGGAGACTCTGAGGGACAACTCAGCCCAGCCTGCCCTCTGGGTCTACAATACCCGGGGCCCCATCCTCTGTCCTCTTTGACTCTTGTCCTCCTAGAATAGAAGCCACCAGAGCTCAGGCCTTTCTTGGGAATCAGAAGATGTATAAGATCAGGGTTCCGCCGGGCACTCCCCCACCTCACAGTCCCCACTCTGCTGACACAGGGGGCCCTCCTTCTGGGCCCAGAGACCACTCACTTCATGACTTGGTCCTGCGGCGTGTCACCCCGGTGCTTATAAGGAGGTGTGCCTCCAGAGGTACAAAACACCTTGCTGGCATCAGCTCTGATGGATGGTGGACAGGACCTGTGAATGATGGACAGCGTGACTGCTGGACCCACTGCCTAGAACTGAGGCCCAGGGATCGTGTCTGCTTCATTCCTTGAGTCGGGCAAAGTGTCTCCAAACGTGCTTGCCTGTAGTAGGAGCTTCATACACATTGTCGAGTAAATAAACTCCAACCAGCACCCTCCTATCCATCTGAGTGGGCTTGGGGCCCCTGCTACCCGCCCGAGATCCCCAGTGTGGCTACACCAAGGCCGAGGACCAGCTAGGTGAAATCTCCAACTGCTTGACAGGTTGCTTTCCATGTGCTTTTCCAAACTCCGATGCCACAGGCCGCTGATGGGTGAGTCAGCGTTCTTTCCATGGGACAGAGTGAGATAATTGCCACAAACAACCGGCGCGCGTCCAGCAACCCTGCCTGAAGAGCCAGGGAGCAGGTGGGACCTGCCACGGCTTGTCCCCACAGCAGTGCTATGAGGTTTATCCCCCACCACCCCACTTTTCAGAGGAGCATACTGAGACTCGGAAAGATGTGGTGACGTTTTCAAGACTCACAGCTTGCAGTGGGCAGAGGCACGAGTGTGTGCTCACCTAGTTAGCAGCTCTTCGAGGAACTGTTGGGCTCTGGAGAAGGCCAGGGTGGAGACATGGGATAGGTTTCCCCCCGGGAAAGCTGGTACCATGGACGTGGCCACTTGCTCCAAGGTGCCCTCATGGAGGGCCTGCAGCCTGCAGGACTCAGGTAGGTTCCCAGTTACCTCAGCTGCGCAGTGGGAGGGACACGGAAGGACATCCAGTCAGCGGCATGACCGTGAATCCCACAAGGATCGAGGTCTGGAGCTCATTCGGGAGGTCCCAGCCCCACAGGGACGTGTGCGAGAGGAGGGACAGGAGTGCCCAGGCTGAACGAGGTTCTAGGTCTTCAAAGTGCCACTTAAGTTCTGTGCATGTTCAGAAAATTGTCACCTTCTAGCCATCATTATTTTTTTTTTCTTTTCTTAGCTGAGGAACAACAAACCTCCTTGTGGGAATAGTGTATATGAAGTGCACGGGCCCTGTGAGTCGTCTAGAAACCTCCCCGTTATAGAGATGAGAACACAGAGGCTTAGGGATATGAAATGTCCGGTGAAGGGCATGCAGGTCAGAACTGGGACCTGTCCTGCAGGACATCCCCTCGCAGGTACTGGAGACTTCATCTGCTCCCGACATGGGTGGAAAGGGTGTGGGAACCTTGTCCCTCCCCAGCGTGGGAACAGTGTACCCAGTTGACATGGCCTATGACAACCATTGACTTCAAAGGAGAAAGTTATATTTCATCCTTTTACACTCAAGGGCATTTTAAGACCGTCATTATGGAGATCCCAGATCCTGCCAGGTGGCAAATGCTTGGAGACTGCAGACTGGAGAAAGGTGATCACCAGGCAGTAATCTGAGCAGAGGACTCGGGAAGGAGGCAATGTATGTGGTGGCAGAAAAGTGACAGGTGACTCAAAGTACCCATGAGGCAATTGCCAATGAAGGAACACTGTGATTGAGTTGGACAACCTGGCATCGGACAGGTGAACATTTCAGTGAGTGAGAAATCCCCGGGCCAGGCCTGCAGCAAGGCAGCAGCCATCATGAGAAACTGCTTTTGGCTATGTCCCTGCTACAGCCCTTTGGATTTGGAATCTGCCTGCAGCCGTTCAAAGTTTACATGTGCACGTCCTTCAACCAGCAGTGGGCTTCCATCTCCAGCTGAGGACATCACACGTACTGTGGTCAGAATTGTGTCCCTCTAATCCCATGAATTTGCAACCCCTAGAACTTCATTATGTGTCCGCATTTGAGTTTTAGTCTTCAAGCAAATAATTAAGGTGAAGTGAATTCAGTGGTGTGGGTCTTAATCTAGTCTGACCAGTGTCCTTGGAAGAGGAGGGGAGGATACATGGCAGTGCAGAAGGGAGTCCACGTGACACAGAGCGAGAAGACGGCCATCTACAAGCTGAGGAGAGACCCCTCAGGGGAAACCAGCCAGGCTGACAGCCTCCTGTCTCACTCCTAGCCTCCGGAATAGTGAGAAAATGAATGTCTGCTGCTGACACCACCCAGTGTGGTCCTATGTTACGGCAGCCCGAGCAACCTAACACAGTCCATTCCGACACCCTTCATGAAGTGTTCCAGGCAGCGCTGCTGATATGGCAGCCGAACTGAATCGGGCCCATGTCCAACAGCACTGAAGGGCTGCATCGCCGGGGCAAGGACATCTGCTATTGGCCAAGTTCTGCAAGGACTGTGGACTGAGGGGCAAGGGTAGTTTCAACAACAAAATCAGCGAAATGCCCAAGCGCTCATGGAGTCTACTGTGAAGTCAAACCACATCTCTCTCTCATATTTCTACACATATGTGAGGAGTGTCTTTCTACCCTCCCATGTAGCTGGAGGGAGGAGTGGGGGTCCGGATTCCTTTGTCATGGGGCTGTGGGACAGTCTAGGGAGAGTCCTGGGAGGGTCCCCGGGGAGTCCGCAGATTTGCGTGTGGGTCTGGGCACTGCCAGGTCGTCTTGGGGTTGTGGGTGTAGAGACCCTCGAGGCCAGCTCTCACCTCTGACAGGCACTGGACTGTGTCGTCAGCCTGGTGCACCTGCACCCTGACCCGGTAGGTGGTGTAGTCGGGTCCAAGGGCCAGCACCTCCATGATGTCCTCCTGGGAGCTCTGCAAAGACAGAGTGGGTACTGAGCCAGGAGGCATCAGGAACCTTCCACCCAATGTGTGGTCCTGTGTCATGGCAGACCTCGTCTGTTAGGACACAGTGAGGATGTTCCTGGCAGCCCCGCTGAGCTAGCAAGCATTGATTTGTGTCAAGGTCTAGCAACAGTGAAAGCCTGAATCACTGATGAAAACTATGCCCTTGTTGGGATGATATGGAGTTGGGTAAGGCCACAGCTCCTGACCTGGCCGCACTGCAATGGTTTGTCGTCCTCTGTGAGGTGATAGGTTGCAGAGAAAAGTATTCAAGACCTTAATCCCTCCCTTGCCCCCAACCCTCTTTTTTTTTTTTTAAATACACAGCACTATCAAGTGGGATGATGTTTAAGGCTTGGGGAAGGTCTACAAGGACAGTGGAGCTGGGACTGGTCCACAGGTTACTTGGGGCAGGGAGTGAATCAACTGAAAGGAGCATAAGGCAAAGACAGCAACAAATGCTTCCTCTGTGATCCCAAGAAGCACGTGAAGAAAGATTGCTTTTCTCCCCTACCTACCAGGAAGCTGGTCGGGAGGACTGAAGGTGCAGGTTTCTTTGGGAGTGGGTCTGTGAGATCTTTGAGGCCCCTGATTTGAGTCTGACTCCTGGTCCCACCCCAGTCACCTCAGGGTCCTGGGTGTGGGCCAGCTCTCACCTCCGTTTGGCACTGGTCGGTTTTCCTGGCCTGACGCACTTGTCCTTTGTACCCGTTGATGGCATACGTGAACGTGTCAGCCAGCTCCTCTACGATGTCCTTGTTGGAGCTCTGCAAAGACAGAGCCCCCACCGGACACAAGGAGGCCTCAGGGGCCTGCCTGTGAAGTGCCAGTGGGGCAGATGCCCGCCACCCATTCTGCTCCCCAGATCAGATCAGGCAGAGAGGGGTATCTGCAAAGACCTCCAGGCAGGGAGTGAAGTTGATGACCCCCTGAATAGCCCCCCGACCCACCCTAACAGGCGGATAGCAGATCTCCGAACCCAGCACTCACATGACATGCCCTCCAGGCTTCTGACACCTACCAACCTGCTCCTGCCCAGGATGTGCGTCCCTCATCCCACGCTGTCCCTCACCATCACGGACACACACACACACACACACACACACACACACACATACCTGGGATGAGGGGTAAGAGGTGTGGGGCTGCCCAGGTGTGACCCCAGCTGGCGCCTGACCTGGATGGGCCTGGCCTGGGCTGCCCTCGGTTACCTGTGGGTGCCTCCTGCCAGAGGGCAAGGGGGATCGGTGGTGGCGCTTGCGCCTATTTCTACAGCAACAGAAACATCTCTCAGCCTGGGCTTTCTTCTGCCCAGAGCCTCGGAAGAACGGGAAGCAACACAGAGACATCCTCGTCTCCTGACCCTCCCCACTCAAGTGAGCTGGAAAGGCAGTTGTCTCCAGAATGTGGGTACCTGGTTACCACGGTTCCAATTTCTCTCAGTAAGGAAGTGAGGTCACCCCTTCAAGGTTCCACGACCTGTGCCCCTTCCTCCAATCAGAGCCACCCAAAGGCCCCTGTGGACTGTTGGCCTCTCACCCTCCTGGCCCATGTTATCTCCATACCTGTACACCAATACCCAGTATCCAGCACAGCCCTCTGCCCAGCTCTCTGGGAATGTGCGAGGCACCCCGGCTTGGGAGGGAAAGCTGTGTTCACACCTCCTTGTCCTTACTTGTTCTGTGCCCCGGAGAAGCCTCTGTGCCTCTCAGGGAGTCCCCCAGTCTGCAAAGCTGGCCCATGAGGAGGATGCTGGACGCTATTTCCATAGGAAGTCATCAGGTGTAGATGAGACAAGGCCCCTAACACCTGTGGGCTGGCCTCCCAAAAATCTGATGAGCAAACATAGAGGTGGAAGCGTGACAAGAATGAGTGGGACACAGAATGGGACACTAGACAAAACAGGCCCGAGGTCCAGCCTGAGATCTCAGGAAAGTCACTGCTCATGTCGGCCTCATTTTCAAGTCTGCACCTTTAAGGGTTTGAAATGACAGGAAATTCAGAGATTGTCACTCACTGGCCCAAAACCTCGCAGTGGTGTCCTTTTACACGTAGCATCAGACCCAGTGCCTTAGGTGGGCCCAGGTGTTAGGGGCCTTCACAGTGGCTTTAAGTGAGTCCAGCCTCCTTGGGGGAACATCCTTGTGTGTCCGCCGAGAGCTCAGTAACTGGCTGCTGAACAACGTAGCGTACAGCCCAGGTGATGGGATGTCAGGTCCTGTCACTTCTCTCGGACTCTCATTCTTGAGGTCGCTTCCTTCCTCGCAGCCTCTACCTCACTTTGTCTCTATATGTGTGTGTGTCTGTGCCACTGAACTGTTGTTCTGTCTTTGAACTGAGTCCACACCCTTCTCCTTACCACTTTAGTAAATCTTGGTTTTGGTAAGTTCTCCCCTTGGTTCTTAGAGTCTCTTGTTCTGAGAAGAGAGACGGCACCTTTGGCTACTTTATTGTTACTTCTAGACCTAACCTGTCGAGTCCCATGAGTGTGATAGCTTTCAACCTTGCCATTCCTGATACAAGGATTCTAGTGTGAAGCCATCAAGGTTAGCACCCAGAGTCCTAAGCCCCATTGGCCTCAGGGCCTCTTGATACCATGTGTTCTCTCTGACCAGTCAATTCTAGTATGGCTGGGTCCCTAACCATTCTCTACCAGCAGCCCGAAGGATCTTTTGAAAATGTAAATGTGATCATGTCTCTTATGGGAACTAACAGTGGTTTCCTATGGCCTTGAGAATCAAGTCCAAAATCCTTAGTGTGTCCGTCCAGGCCCTCCGTGACGTGACCTTATCTTCTTTTCCAGTTTTGTCTCCCCCTCGCCCCTTTTCTCTGGTCACACTTTTGAGATCCTCATTGGCATCACACTCTCCCAGCCCTGCTTAGAGCTGTGTCATGCCCCGTGTCCCAACGTTTCCCTCTGGGGTCGTTGGAAGACTGGTGTTCTTTCAGGCATCTCTCATCTTTCCTCTGTCCTCCTCTCTGCTTCCATACTTGTGTTTGCTATACCATGAAATGCTACAAGCTTGTCCACCCTCAGGAGTTTTAAGGATCTCATTCAGTGTGGAAGCTGAGAATTATAAGCAGCAGAATACTGATGAAACACAAGTAGGGATTTGTTTTTCTCACAAAATGACCAATCCACAGGTAGGTGGATCCAATATTGAATTCAGCTGCTCAATGATATCAGGGTAAGCTGCCAGCAACAAAGTGGCGGCAACAGCTCCCAGCATCCAAGAGAGGAAAAAAGTTCTCACTTCCCTATTGTGCTTTCTATCAGGAAGGAAAATAGTGTCTCAGAAATCAATTATGAGACCCTTGCATGAACCCTTGGCCAGAACAGGCCAAATTGCAAGGGACATGGGGTCGTTTAGTAGCAAAGTGCTCCTGAAGGAGGTGCCTCAGCCCTGGAGGAGGAGGAGAAGAACGAGGAGGAGGAGGAGGAGGAGGAGGAAGAGGAGGAGAAGGAAGAGGAGGAGGAGGAGGAGGAGGAGGGAGGAGAAGGGAAGGGCAGTTGGGAAGTGTCTGATGGTGAGCTTCCTGTTTCTGCTGTGAACACTACTGGCCCCATACATTTCTTCTGTGTGGAGGTGTGGAGGAAAGGTGTCCCGAGATTCAGGGATGACTGTTTTCAAATCTGTTTCTAGTGTCTTGAAGTACTCTGTCTAATAGGGCCCACATTATCCATACGTAACTTTTAAAAAATATATGTATTTATTGATCTCAGAGGGAGGAAAGGAAACAGAAGGGAGAGAGAGAGAGGGGTGGGGGGAGAGAGAAACATCAGTGATGAGAGAGCCTCCTTGATCACATAGCCCCTAGACTGCAACCCAGGTATGTGCCCTGACTGGGAATGAAACTGGGACTTCCTGGTTCAGGGTTTGACGCGCAACCATGGAGCCACAGCAGCCTGGCCACCACATATCACTTTTTTAAATTAAACTTTCATTAATTCAAATTAAGTAAAAGTTAAAATTCACTTAGACATTTAGGTTTCTCTTGTTGGATACCCAAGGAGGAGTGTTGGCTTGGTGTATAGACCAGCTGGTTTCCTTTGAAAGCAAGTATGAAATGAAAGAAAGGAAATGTGTCTCCCCTCAGAGCAAGAGTTTTCAGGTGGGAATGATGAGCTTTGGATGATTGGGCCACAGCACTGCGTGGATCGGTCTTGCACAGCATGCCTCCTTTTGAAATACTCACCTACTAATGGCATTCCCTTTTCCTTTTCTGCTTAAAAGTGTTTGACACAATGGTTTTAATTTTAATGATAGATTGTTCCAGTGGTGACAGTGAACTGTGGCCCTTCCGGTAGAACCAGGGCTGCGTACCATGTTTCCGTCCCGCCCTGTGCCAGTGGAACCGTTGCCTCTTCCTCAGATGAGTTAGACTGGTGAGTTAAATTCTGGGCTCACTGGGGAAGGAAAATGATTAAGGAAGTGTTTAGTGGAGGGAGTTGTTTTGAATTATTCCTGTTGCAACCAAAGCAATGCTCTTTCTATCCCTAGTGGTTTTAAATATTGTTCACGTGTAGTGTAGTGGTTGTTGCTGCTCAAGTAGCAAATCAAGCTAAACACTGAGTGAAGTGGAATGCAGCCCAGTGAGTAACTTTTGCTTTTAATGAGAGCGTTTCAAGATATAAATTGGCACTTGGGAAAGTTTGGAAAGATATTATTGAGTCTGGCCAGTGTTGCACAGTGGTTGAGTCAGGTGCGCCTGTGAAGCAGGCAGGAGTTCACGGTTGGCTTGCTTCCGGGTCAGGGCACGTGCCCGGGTTGCAGACTGGATCACCAATAGGGGTCGTGAAGGAGGCTGCCGAGGAATGATTCTCTCTCATCATTTACGTTTCCCTCCCCTTCGCTCTCCCTGAAATCAATCCAAGTATATTTTTAAAATATTTATTTAGCCTAGCCCTGGCTGATGTGGCTCATTTGGATGGGCATCTCCCCTTGCACTGAAAGGTTTCCGGATCAGTTCCCAGTAGGGCACGTGGCAGGGTTTTGCGGTCAGTTCCATTCGGGGGTGGGCAGGAGGCAGCTGATGCACCTTTCATCGATGTTTCTCTGCCTCTCCATTCCTCTGTCTGCTGCCTATTTATATATTGGATATATGATCCTTGTGTAAAACCTGAAACTATACGTAAGGAAATGAGAAGAAACTGTCACTTCTAGAAGTTTGACTTCCTCCAGTTCACCAGTGTTCACATTTTGATGCATATATTTCCAGATTTCCTTTCTCCATTTTATCAGTTTATACTTAATCATCAGAACAAATTAAATGTTTCAAACATTATTTTACCACTGTATTATGCAGTGAGCATGCTTCCATGGCAGCATATATGTGTACACATGTATGTGTGTGTATGTATATATGTATGTGTGTACACATATATATGAAATTAGGTATATGTACGTGAATATATAAGGCCTACACGTGTTTAGAATCAACAATTTTATTTCTATTTATTCAAAAGAGTATTTAATTTAATGGATTATTGTCTACATAAATAGCTAGGTATTATTGGAAATTATCATTATTTACTATTATACATATACAGTTGGGGCGTATTCCTCTTATTAGTTATTTAAGATAATCGCCTAGGACTCTTATGACAGCACCAGAGAAGGCTTGCAGCACCGGCAGCAGCTGTCTCCAGAGTGGCTTCAGGTACTGCCTCAGGCCAGGCCAGGCCAGGGCGGGGCCTCTCTCTGGACCAGGCTCTGGCCCCTGAGCAGGCCCTTCCTCTGGCTCTGGAGAGCTCTGGAGCTCCGGGTGTGGACCTGGAGCAGGAGAAAGAGAGAGATTTACTCACACACCTGGCTTTCCCGTGACTTTCCACAGACTGGAAAGATGCCACCGCCTTTAAGGGAACTCCCGCCCATGAGCCTGCCCTCCCCAGATTATCTGCCCAGGTTATCAGTCCCCCTCACCTTCCCGGGTTGCCTCGGTGGGCTCAAGATGCTCCAGCTCTAGATTTGGGGCGTGGCCAACCAGGCGTGATGCAGGGGAGTTGATGGGCACCAAGGCCTGCTCTGCCTCCACCAAGGGGAAAGGCAGGGGCTGCCCAAAATCCTGGACATGGTCCAGCCAGGTCCCCACGAGCGAAGCAATGGCCCTGGGGAGAGGCAGGTGGGCAGTCAAGTCAGAATTCCGGTCTTTCCTTCCACTCTGCCCTCCCATGGCACTCTTGTTTGGGACTGAGCCTCTGTGCAGTCCCCTCCACGCCACCCCCAACCCCTGTGTGTCTGTTGTGTTTGTAGCAGATGTGGGATCCAGCAGGTTGAACGCAGAGTCTGTGTGAGCCTCTTCTTCCCACTGGCGGCTCTCCTGAAGGTCCTGTACACTGCCCAGCCCAGGCCTCCATGCCCCTGGGCATCTGGGCTGAGGACTGAGACAGACTCCCGAGCAGCCTGCTCGCCACAATCCTGTTCTGAGGCCCGCCCCGGTGGTCAGTGGAGGTGGATGGAGAGAGGGGGCAGGCAGAGCGCGATGGGTGTTGCGGGGAAGGAGACTCTGAGGGACAACTCAGCCCAGCCTGCCCTCTGGGTCTACAATACCCGGGGCCCCATCCTCTGTCCTCTTTGACTCTTGTCCTCCTAGAATAGAAGCCACCAGAGCTCAGGCCTTTCTTGGGAATCAGAAGATGTATAAGATCAGGGTTCCGCCGGGCACTCCCCCACCTCACAGTCCCCACTCTGCTGACACAGGGGGCCCTCCTTCTGGGCCCAGAGACCACTCACTTCATGACTTGGTCCTGCGGCGTGTCACCCCGGTGCTTATAAGGAGGTGTGCCTCCAGAGGTACAAAACACCTTGCTGGCATCAGCTCTGATGGATGGTGGACAGGACCTGTGAATGATGGACAGCGTGACTGCTGGACCCACTGCCTAGAACTGAGGCCCAGGGATCGTGTCTGCTTCATTCCTTGAGTCGGGCAAAGTGTCTCCAAACGTGCTTGCCTGTAGTAGGAGCTTCATACACATTGTCGAGTAAATAAACTCCAACCAGCACCCTCCCATCCATCTGAGTGGGCTTGGGGCCCCTGCTACCCGCCCGAGATCCCCAGTGTGGCTACACCAAGGCCGAGGACCAGCTAGGTGAAATCTCCAACTGCTTGACAGGTTGCTTTCCATGTGCTTTTCCAAACTCCGATGCCACAGGCCGCTGATGGGTGAGTCAGCGTTCTTTCCATGGGACAGAGTGAGATAATTGCCACAAACAACCGGCGCGCGTCCAGCAACCCTGCCTGAAGAGCCAGGGAGCAGGTGGGACCTGCCACGGCTTGTCCCCACAGCAGTGCTATGAGGTTTATCCCCCACCACCCCACTTTTCAGAGGAGCATACTGAGACTCGGAAAGATGTGGTGACGTTTTCAAGACTCACAGCTTGCAGTGGGCAGAGGCACGAGTGTGTGCTCACCTAGTTAGCAGCTCTTCGAGGAACTGTTGGGCTCTGGAGAAGGCCAGGGTGGAGACATGGGATAGGTTTCCCCCCGGGAAAGCTGGTACCATGGACGTGGCCACTTGCTCCAAGGTGCCCTCATGGAGGGCCTGCAGCCTGCAGGACTCAGGTAGGTTCCCAGTTACCTCAGCTGCGCACTGGGAGGGACACGGAAGGACATCCAGTCAGCGGCATGACCGTGAATCCCACAAGGATCGAGGTCTGGAGCTCATTCGGGAGGTCCCAGCCCCACAGGGACGTGTGCGAGAGGAGGGACAGGAGTGCCCAGGCTGAACGAGGTTCTAGGTCTTCAAAGTGCCACTTAAGTTCTGTGCATGTTCAGAAAATTGTCACCTTCTAGGCATCATTATTTTTTTTTTCTTTTCTTAGCTGAGGAACAACAAACCTCCTTGTGGGAATAGTGTATATGAAGTGCACGGGCCCTGTGAGTCGTCTAGAAACCTCCCCGTTATAGAGATGAGAACACAGAGGCTTAGGGATATGAAATGTCCGGTGAAGGGCATGCAGGTCAGAACTGGGACCTGTCCTGCAGGACATCCCCTCGCAGGTACTGGAGACTTCATCTGCTCCCGACATGGGTGGAAAGGGTGTGGGAACCTTGTCCCTCCCCAGCGTGGGAACAGTGTACCCAGTTGACATGGCCTATGACAACCATTGACTTCAAAGGAGAAAGTTATATTTCATCCTTTTACACTCAAGGGCATTTTAAGACCGTCATTATGGAGATCCCAGATCCTGCCAGGTGGCAAATGCTTGGAGACTGCAGACTGGAGAAAGGTGATCACCAGGCAGTAATCTGAGCAGAGGACTCGGGAAGGAGGCAATGTATGTGGTGGCAGAAAAGTGACAGGTGACTCAAAGTACCCATGAGGCAATTGCCAATGAAGGAACACTGTGATTGAGTTGGACAACCTGGCATCGGACAGGTGAACATTTCAGTGAGTGAGAAATCCCCGGGCCAGGCCTGCAGCAAGGCAGCAGCCATCATGAGAAACTGCTTTTGGCTATGTCCCTGCTACAGCCCTTTGGATTTGGAATCTGCCTGCAGCCGTTCAAAGTTTACATGTGCACGTCCTTCAACCAGCAGTGGGCTTCCATCTCCAGCTGAGGACATCACACGTACTGTGGTCAGAATTGTGTCCCTCTAATCCCATGAATTTGCAACCCCTAGAACTTCATTATGTGTCCGCATTTGAGTTTTAGTCTTCAAGCAAATAATTAAGGTGAAGTGAATTCAGTGGTGTGGGTCTTAATCTAGTCTGACCAGTGTCCTTGGAAGAGGAGGGGAGGATACATGGCAGTGCAGAAGGGAGTCCACGTGACACAGAGCGAGAAGACGGCCATCTACAAGCTGAGGAGAGACCCCTCAGGGGAAACCAGCCAGGCTGACAGCCTCCTGTCTCACTCCTAGCCTCCGGAATAGTGAGAAAATGAATGTCTGCTGCTGACACCACCCAGTGTGGTCCTATGTTACGGCAGCCCGAGCAACCTAACACAGTCCATTCCGACACCCTTCATGAAGTGTTCCAGGCAGCGCTGCTGATATGGCAGCCGAACTGAATCGGGCCCATGTCCAACAGCACTGAAGGGCTGCATCGCCGGGGCAAGGACATCTGCTATTGGCCAAGTTCTGCAAGGACTGTGGACTGAGGGGCAAGGGTAGTTTCAACAACAAAATCAGCGAAATGCCCAAGCGCTCATGGAGTCTACTGTGAAGTCAAACCACATCTCTCTCTCATATTTCTACAAATATGTGAGGAGTGTCTTTCTACCCTCCCATGTAGCTGGAGGGAGGAGTGGGGGTCCGGATTCCTTTGTCATGGGGCTGTGGGACAGTCTAGGGAGAGTCCTGGGAGGGTCCCCGGGGAGTCCGCAGATTTGCGTGTGGGTCTGGGCACTGCCAGGTCGTCTTGGGGTTGTGGGTGTAGAGACCCTCGAGGCCAGCTCTCACCTCTGACAGGCACTGGACTGTGTCGTCAGCCTGGTGCACCTGCACCCTGACCCGGTAGGTGGTGTAGTCGGGTCCAAGGGCCAGCACCTCCATGATGTCCTCCTGGGAGCTCTGCAAAGACAGAGTGGGTACTGAGCCAGGAGGCATCAGGAACCTTCCACCCAATGTGTGGTCCTGTGTCATGGCAGACCTCGTCTGTTAGGACACAGTGAGGATGTTCCTGGCAGCCCCGCTGAGCTAGCAAGCATTGATTTGTGTCAAGGTCTAGCAACAGTGAAAGCCTGAATCACTGATGAAAACTATGCCCTTGTTGGGATGATATGGAGTTGGGTAAGGCCACAGCTCCTGACCTGGCCGCACTGCAATGGTTTGTCGTCCTCCGTGAGGTGATAGGTTGCAGAGAAAAGTATTCAAGACCTTAATCCCTCCCTTGCCCCCAACCCTCTTTTTTTTTTTTTTTTTTTTTTTTTTAAATACACAGCACTATCAAGTGGGATGATGTTTAAGGCTTGGGGAAGGTCTACAAGGACAGTGGAGCTGGGACTGGTCCACAGGTTACTTGGGGCAGGGAGTGAATCAACTGAAAGGAGCATAAGGCAAAGACAGCAACAAATGCTTCCTCTGTGATCCCAAGAAGCACATGAAGAAAGATTGCTTTTCTCCCCTACCTACCAGGAAGCTGGTCGGGAGGACTGAAGGTGCAGGTTTCTTTGGGAGTGGGTCTGTGAGATCTTTGAGGCCCCTGATTTGAGTCTGACTCCTGGTCCCACCCCAGTCACCTCAGGGTCCTGGGTGTGGGCCAGCTCTCACCTCCGTTTGGCACTGGTCGGTTTTCCTGGCCTGACGCACTTGTCCTTTGTACCCGTTGATGGCATACGTGAACGTGTCAGCCAGCTCCTCTACGATGTCCTTGTTGGAGCTCTGCAAAGACAGAGCCCCCACCGGACACAAGGAGGCCTCAGGGGCCTGCCTGTGAAGTGCCAGTGGGGCAGATGCCCGCCACCCATTCTGCTCCCCAGATCAGATCAGGCAGAGAGGGGTATCTGCAAAGACCTCCAGGCAGGGAGTGAAGTTGATGACCCCCTGAATAGCCCCCCGACCCACCCTAACAGGCGGATAGCAGATCTCCGAACCCAGCACTCACATGACACGCCCTCCAGGCTTCTGACACCTACCAACCTGCTCCTGCCCAGGATGTGCGTCCCTCATCCCACGCTGTCCCTCACCATCACGGACACACACACACACACACACACACATATACCTGGGATGAGGGGTAAGAGGTGTGGGGCTGCCCAGGTGTGACCCCAGCTGGCGCCTGACCTGGATGGGCCTGGCCTGGGCTGCCCTCGGTTACCTGTGGGTGCCTCCTGCCAGAGGGCAAGGGGGATCGGTGGTGGCGCTTGCGCCTATTTCTACAGCAACAGAAACATCTCTCAGCCTGGGCTTTCTTCTGCCCAGAGCCTCGGAAGAACGGGAAGCAACACAGAGACATCCTCGTCTCCTGACCCTCTCCACTCAAGTGAGCTGGAAAGGCAGTTGTCTCCAGAATGTGGGTACCTGGTTACCACGGTTCCAATTTCTCTCAGTAAGGAAGTGAGGTCACCCCTTCAAGGTTCCACGACCTGTGCCCCTTCCTCCAATCAGAGCCACCCAAAGGCCCCTGTGGACTGTTGGCCTCTCACCCTCCTGGCCCATGTTATCTCCATACCTGTACACCAATACCCAGTATCCAGCACAGCCCTCTGCCCAGCTCTCTGGGAATGTGCGAGGCACCCCGGCTTGGGAGGGAAAGCTGTGTTCACACCTCCTTGTCCTTACTTGTTCTGTGCCCCGGAGAAGCCTCTGTGCCTCTCAGGGAGTCCCCCAGTCTGCAAAGCTGGCCCATGAGGAGGATGCTGGACGCTATTTCCATAGGAAGTCATCAGGTGTAGATGAGACAAGGCCCCTAACACCTGTGGGCTGGCCTCCCAAAAATCTGATGAGCAAACATAGAGGTGGAAGCGTGACAAGAATGAGTGGGACACAGAATGGGACACTAGACAAAACAGGCCCGAGGTCCAGCCTGAGATCTCAGGAAAGTCACTGCTCATGTCGGCCTCATTTTCAAGTCTGCACATTTAAGGGTTTGAAATGACAGGAAATTCAGAGATTGTCACTCACTGGCCCAAAACCTCGCAGTGGTGTCCTTTTACACGTAGCATCAGACCCAGTGCCTTAGGTGGGCCCAGGTGTTAGGGGCCTTCACAGTGGCTTTAAGTGAGTCCAGCCTCCTGGTGGGAACATCCTTGTGTGTCCGCCGAGAGCTCAGTAACTGGCTGCTGAACAACGTAGCGTACAGCCCAGGTGATGGGATGTCAGGTCCTGTCACTTCTCTCGGACTCTCATTCTTGAGGTCGCTTCCTTCCTCGCAGCCTCTACCTCACTTTGTCTCTATATGTGTGTGTGTCTGTGCCACTGAACTGTTGTTCTGTCTTTGAACTGAGTCCACACCCTTCTCCTTACCACTTTAGTAAATCTTGGTTTTGGTAAGTTCTCCCCTTGGTTCTTAGAGTCTCTTGTTCTGAGAAGAGAGACGGCACCTTTGGCTACTTTATTGTTACTTCTAGACCTAACCTGTCGAGTCCCATGAGTGTGATAGCTTTCAACCTTGCCATTCCTGATACAAGGATTCTAGTGTGAAGCCATCAAGGTTAGCACCCAGAGTCCTAAGCCCCATTGGCCTCAGGGCCTCTTGATACCATGTGTTCTCTCTGACCAGTCAATTCTAGTATGGCTGGGTCCCTAACCATTCTCTACCAGCAGCCCGAAGGATCTTTTGAAAATGTAAATGTGATCATGTCTCTTATGGGAACTAACAGTGGTTTCCTATGGCCTTGAGAATCAAGTCCAAAATCCTTAGTGTGTCCGTCCAGGCCCTCCGTGACGTGACCTTATCTTCTTTTCCAGTTTTGTCTCCCCCTCGCCCCTTTTCTCTGGTCACACTTTTGAGATCCTCATTGGCATCACACTCTCCCAGCCCTGCTTAGAGCTGTGTCATGCCCCGTGTCCCAACGTTTCCCTCTGGGGTCGTTGGAAGACTGGTGTTCTTTCAGGCATCTCTCATCTTTCCTCTGTCCTCCTCTCTGCTTCCATACTTGTGTTTGCTATACCATGAAATGCTACAAGCTTGTCCACCCTCAGGAGTTTTAAGGATCTCATTCAGTGTGGAAGCTGAGAATTATAAGCAGCAGAATACTGATGAAACACAAGTAGGGATTTGTTTTTCTCACAAAATGACCAATCCACAGGTAGGTGGATCCAATATTGAATTCAGCTGCTCAATGATATCAGGGTAAGCTGCCAGCAACAAAGTGGCGGCAACAGCTCCCAGCATCCAAGAGAGGAAAAAAGTTCTCACTTCCCTATTGTGCTTTCTATCAGGAAGGAAAATAGTGTCTCAGAAATCAATTATGAGACCCTTGCATGAACCCTTGGCCAGAACAGGCCAAATTGCAAGGGACATGGGGTCGTTTAGTAGCAAAGTGCTCCTGAAGGAGGTGCCTCAGCCCTGGAGGAGGAGGAGAAGAACGAGGAGGAGGAGGAGGAGGAGGAGGAAGAGGAGGAGAAGGAAGAGGAGGAGGAGGAGGAGGAGGAGGGAGGAGAAGGGAAGGGCAGTTGGGAAGTGTCTGATGGTGAGCTTCCTGTTTCTGCTGTGAACACTACTGGCCCCATACATTTCTTCTGTGTGGAGGTGTGGAGGAAAGGTGTCCCGAGATTCAGGGATGACTGTTTTCAAATCTGTTTCTAGTGTCTTGAAGTACTCTGTCTAATAGGGCCCACATTATCCATACGTAACTTTTAAAAAATATATGTATTTATTGATCTCAGAGGGAGGAAAGGAAACAGAAGGGAGAGAGAGAGAGGGGTGGGGGGAGAGAGAAACATCAGTGATGAGAGAGCCTCCTTGATCACATAGCCCCTAGACTGCAACCCAGGTATGTGCCCTGACTGGGAATGAAACTGGGACTTCCTGGTTCAGGGTTTGACGCGCAACCATGGAGCCACAGCAGCCTGGCCACCACATATCACTTTTTTAAATTAAACTTTCATTAATTCAAATTAAGTAAAAGTTAAAATTCACTTAGACATTTAGGTTTCTCTTGTTGGATACCCAAGGAGGAGTGTTGGCTTGGTGTATAGACCAGCTGGTTTCCTTTGAAAGCAAGTATGAAATGAAAGAAAGGAAATGTGTCTCCCCTCAGAGCAAGAGTTTTCAGGTGGGAATGATGAGCTTTGGATGATTGGGCCACAGCACTGCGTGGATCGGTCTTGCACAGCATGCCTCCTTTTGAAATACTCACCTACTAATGGCATTCCCTTTTCCTTTTCTGCTTAAAAGTGTTTGACACAATGGTTTTAATTTTAATGATAGATTGTTCCAGTGGTGACAGTGAACTGTGGCCCTTCCGGTAGAACCAGGGCTGCGTACCATGTTTCCGTCCCGCCCTGTGCCAGTGGAACCGTTGCCTCTTCCTCAGATGAGTTAGACTGGTGAGTTAAATTCTGGGCTCACTGGGGAAGGAAAATGATTAAGGAAGTGTTTAGTGGAGGGAGTTGTTTTGAATTATTCCTGTTGCAACCAAAGCAATGCTCTTTCTATCCCTAGTGGTTTTAAATATTGTTCACGTGTAGTGTAGTGGTTGTTGCTGCTCAAGTAGCAAATCAAGCTAAACACTGAGTGAAGTGGAATGCAGCCCAGTGAGTAACTTTTGCTTTTAATGAGAGCGTTTCAAGATATAAATTGGCACTTGGGAAAGTTTGGAAAGATATTATTGAGTCTGGCCAGTGTTGCACAGTGGTTGAGTCAGGTGCGCCTGTGAAGCAGGCAGGAGTTCACGGTTGGCTTGCTTCCGGGTCAGGGCACGTGCCCGGGTTGCAGACTGGATCACCAATAGGGGTCGTGAAGGAGGCTGCCGAGGAATGATTCTCTCTCATCATTTACGTTTCCCTCCCCTTCGCTCTCCCTGAAATCAATCCAAGTATATTTTTAAAATATTTATTTAGCCTAGCCCTGGCTGATGTGGCTCATTTGGATGGGCATCTCCCCTTGCACTGAAAGGTTTCCGGATCAGTTCCCAGTAGGGCACGTGGCAGGGTTTTGCGGTCAGTTCCATTCGGGGGTGGGCAGGAGGCAGCTGATGCACCTTTCATCGATGTTTCTCTGCCTCTCCATTCCTCTGTCTGCTGCCTATTTATATATTGGATATATGATCCTTGTGTAAAACCTGAAACTATACGTAAGGAAATGAGAAGAAACTGTCACTTCTAGAAGTTTGACTTCCTCCAGTTCACCAGTGTTCACATTTTGATGCATATATTTCCAGATTTCCTTTCTCCATTTTATCAGTT
The DNA here is from genome assembly GCF_951640355.1 of Cnephaeus nilssonii. Taxonomy (NCBI): domain Eukaryota; kingdom Metazoa; phylum Chordata; class Mammalia; order Chiroptera; family Vespertilionidae; genus Cnephaeus; species Cnephaeus nilssonii. Next base: position 56,399,682 of record NC_137086.1, on the reverse strand, counting down.
TATACTTAATCATCAGAACAAATTAAATGTTTCAAACATTATTTTACCACTGTATTATGCAGTGAGCATGCTTCCATGGCAGCATATATGTGTACACATGTATGTGTGTGTATGTATATATGTATGTGTGTACACATATATATGAAATTAGGTATATGTACGTGAATATATAAGGCCTACACGTGTTTAGAATCAACAATTTTATTTCTATTTATTCAAAAGAGTATTTAATTTAATGGATTATTGTCTACATAAATAGCTAGGTATTATTGGAAATTATCATTATTTACTATTATACATATACAGTTGGGGCGTATTCCTCTTATTAGTTATTTAAGATAATCGCCTAGGACTCTTATGACAGCACCAGAGAAGGCTTGCAGCACCGGCAGCAGCTGTCTCCAGAGTGGCTTCAGGTACTGCCTCAGGCCAGGCCAGGCCAGGGCGGGGCCTCTCTCTGGACCAGGCTCTGGCCCCTGAGCAGGCCCTTCCTCTGGCTCTGGAGAGCTCTGGAGCTCCGGGTGTGGACCTGGAGCAGGAGAAAGAGAGAGATTTACTCACACACCTGGCTTTCCCGTGACTTTCCACAGACTGGAAAGATGCCACCGCCTTTAAGGGAACTCCCGCCCATGAGCCTGCCCTCCCCAGATTATCTGCCCAGGTTATCAGTCCCCCTCACCTTCCCGGGTTGCCTCGGTGGGCTCAAGATGCTCCAGCTCTAGATTTGGGGCGTGGCCAACCAGGCGTGATGCAGGGGAGTTGATGGGCACCAAGGCCTGCTCTGCCTCCACCAAGGGGAAAGGCAGGGGCTGCCCAAAATCCTGGACATGGTCCAGCCAGGTCCCCACGAGCGAAGCAATGGCCCTGGGGAGAGGCAGGTGGGCAGTCAAGTCAGAATTCCGGTCTTTCCTTCCACTCTGCCCTCCCATGGCACTCTTGTTTGGGACTGAGCCTCTGTGCAGTCCCCTCCACGCCACCCCCAACCCCTGTGTGTCTGTTGTGTTTGTAGCAGATGTGGGATCCAGCAGGTTGAACGCAGAGTCTGTGTGAGCCTCTTCTTCCCACTGGCGGCTCTCCTGAAGGTCCTGTACACTGCCCAGCCCAGGCCTCCATGCCCCTGGGCATCTGGGCTGAGGACTGAGACAGACTCCCGAGCAGCCTGCTCGCCACAATCCTGTTCTGAGGCCCGCCCCGGTGGTCAGTGGAGGTGGATGGAGAGAGGGGGCAGGCAGAGCGCGATGGGTGTTGCGGGGAAGGAGACTCTGAGGGACAACTCAGCCCAGCCTCCCCTCTGGGTCTACAATACCCGGGGCCCCATCCTCTGTCCTCTTTGACTCTTGTCCTCCTAGAATAGAAGCCACCAGAGCTCAGGCCTTTCTTGGGAATCAGAAGATGTATAAGATCAGGGTTCCGCCGGGCACTCCCCCACCTCACAGTCCCCACTCTGCTGACACAGGGGGCCCTCCTTCTGGGCCCAGAGACCACTCACTTCATGACTTGGTCCTGCGGCGTGTCACCCCGGTGCTTATAAGGAGGTGTGCCTCCAGAGGTACAAAACACCTTGCTGGCATCAGCTCTGATGGATGGTGGACAGGACCTGTGAATGATGGACAGCGTGACTGCTGGACCCACTGCCTAGAACTGAGGCCCAGGGATCGTGTCTGCTTCATTCCTTGAGTCGGGCAAAGTGTCTCCAAACGTGCTTGCCTGTAGTAGGAGCTTCATACACATTGTCGAGTAAATAAACTCCAACCAGCACCCTCCCATCCATCTGAGTGGGCTTGGGGCCCCTGCTACCCGCCCGAGATCCCCAGTGTGGCTACACCAAGGCCGAGGACCAGCTAGGTGAAATCTCCAACTGCTTGACAGGTTGCTTTCCATGTGCTTTTCCAAACTCCGATGCCACAGGCCGCTGATGGGTGAGTCAGCGTTCTTTCCATGGGACAGAGTGAGATAATTGCCACAAACAACCGGCGCGCGTCCAGCAACCCTGCCTGAAGAGCCAGGGAGCAGGTGGGACCTGCCACGGCTTGTCCCCACAGCAGTGCTATGAGGTTTATCCCCCACCACCCCACTTTTCAGAGGAGCATACTGAGACTCGGAAAGATGTGGTGACGTTTTCAAGACTCACAGCTTGCAGTGGGCAGAGGCACGAGTGTGTGCTCACCTAGTTAGCAGCTCTTCGAGGAACTGTTGGGCTCTGGAGAAGGCCAGGGTGGAGACATGGGATAGGTTTCCCCCCGGGAAAGCTGGTACCATGGACGTGGCCACTTGCTCCAAGGTGCCCTCATGGAGGGCCTGCAGCCTGCAGGACTCAGGTAGGTTCCCAGTTACCTCAGCTGCGCACTGGGAGGGACACGGAAGGACATCCAGTCAGCGGCATGACCGTGAATCCCACAAGGATCGAGGTCTGGAGCTCATTCGGGAGGTCCCAGCCCCACAGGGACGTGTGCGAGAGGAGGGACAGGAGTGCCCAGGCTGAACGAGGTTCTAGGTCTTCAAAGTGCCACTTAAGTTCTGTGCATGTTCAGAAAATTGTCACCTTCTAGCCATCATTATTTTTTTTTTTCTTTTCTTAGCTGAGGAACAACAAACCTCCTTGTGGGAATAGTGTATATGAAGTGCACGGGCCCTGTGAGTCGTCTAGAAACCTCCCCGTTATAGAGATGAGAACACAGAGGCTTAGGGATATGAAATGTCCGGTGAAGGGCATGCAGGTCAGAACTGGGACCTGTCCTGCAGGACATCCCCTCGCAGGTACTGGAGACTTCATCTGCTCCCGACATGGGTGGAAAGGGTGTGGGAACCTTGTCCCTCCCCAGCGTGGGAACAGTGTACCCAGTTGACATGGCCTATGACAACCATTGACTTCAAAGGAGAAAGTTATATTTCATCCTTTTACACTCAAGGGCATTTTAAGACCGTCATTATGGAGATCCCAGATCCTGCCAGGTGGCAAATGCTTGGAGACTGCAGACTGGAGAAAGGTGATCACCAGGCAGTAATCTGAGCAGAGGACTCGGGAAGGAGGCAATGTATGTGGTGGCAGAAAAGTGACAGGTGACTCAAAGTACCCATGAGGCAATTGCCAATGAAGGAACACTGTGATTGAGTTGGACAACCTGGCATCGGACAGGTGAACATTTCAGTGAGTGAGAAATCCCCGGGCCAGGCCTGCAGCAAGGCAGCAGCCATCATGAGAAACTGCTTTTGGCTATGTCCCTGCTACAGCCCTTTGGATTTGGAATCTGCCTGCAGCCGTTCAAAGTTTACATGTGCACGTCCTTCAACCAGCAGTGGGCTTCCATCTCCAGCTGAGGACATCACACGTACTGTGGTCAGAATTGTGTCCCTCTAATCCCATGAATTTGCAACCCCTAGAACTTCATTATGTGTCCGCATTTGAGTTTTAGTCTTCAAGCAAATAATTAAGGTGAAGTGAATTCAGTGGTGTGGGTCTTAATCTAGTCTGACCAGTGTCCTTGGAAGAGGAGGGGAGGATACATGGCAGTGCAGAAGGGAGTCCACGTGACACAGAGCGAGAAGACGGCCATCTACAAGCTGAGGAGAGACCCCTCAGGGGAAACCAGCCAGGCTGACAGCCTCCTGTCTCACTCCTAGCCTCCGGAATAGTGAGAAAATGAATGTCTGCTGCTGACACCACCCAGTGTGGTCCTATGTTACGGCAGCCCGAGCAACCTAACACAGTCCATTCCGACACCCTTCATGAAGTGTTCCAGGCAGCGCTGCTGATATGGCAGCCGAACTGAATCGGGCCCATGTCCAACAGCACTGAAGGGCTGCATCGCCGGGGCAAGGACATCTGCTATTGGCCAAGTTCTGCAAGGACTGTGGACTGAGGGGCAAGGGTAGTTTCAACAACAAAATCAGCGAAATGCCCAAGCGCTCATGGAGTCTACTGTGAAGTCAAACCACATCTCTCTCTCATATTTCTACAAATATGTGAGGGAGTGTCTTTCTACCCTCCCATGTAGCTGGAGGGAGGAGTGGGGGTCCGGATTCCTTTGTCATGGGGCTGTGGGACAGTCTAGGGAGAGTCCTGGGAGGGTCCCCGGGGAGTCCGCAGATTTGCGTGTGGGTCTGGGCACTGCCAGGTCGTCTTGGGGTTGTGGGTGTAGAGACCCTCGAGGCCAGCTCTCACCTCTGACAGGCACTGGACTGTGTCGTCAGCCTGGTGCACCTGCACCCTGACCCGGTAGGTGGTGTAGTCGGGTCCAAGGGCCAGCACCTCCATGATGTCCTCCTGGGAGCTCTGCAAAGACAGAGTGGGTACTGAGCCAGGAGGCATCAGGAACCTTCCACCCAATGTGTGGTCCTGTGTCATGGCAGACCTCGTCTGTTAGGAAACAGTGAGGATGTTCCTGGTAGCCCCGCTGAGCTAGCAAGCATTGATTTGTGTCAAGGTCTAGCAACAGTGAAAGCCTGAATCACTGATGAAAACTATGCCCTTGTTGGGATGATATGGAGTTGGGTAAGGCCACAGCTCCTGACCTGGCCGCACTGCAATGGTTTGTCGTCCTCTGTGAGGTGATAGGTTGCAGAGAAAAGTATTCAAGACCTTAATCCCTCCCTTGCCCCCAACCCTGTTTTTTTTTTTTTTTTTTTTTTTTTAAATACACAGCACTATCAAGTGGGATGATGTTTAAGGCTTGGGGAAGGTCTACAAGGACAGTGGAGCTGGGACTGGTCCACAGGTTACTTGGGGCAGGGAGTGAATCAACTGAAAGGAGCATAAGGCAAAGACAGCAACAAATGCTTCCTCTGTGATCCCAAGAAGCACATGAAGAAAGATTGCTTTTCTCCCCTACCTACCAGGAAGCTGGTCGGGAGGACTGAAGGTGCAGGTTTCTTTGGGAGTGGGTCTGTGAGATCTTTGAGGCCCCTGATTTGAGTCTGACTCCTGGTCCCACCCCAGTCACCTCAGGGTCCTGGGTGTGGGCCAGCTCTCACCTCCGTTTGGCACTGGTCGGTTTTCCTGGCCTGACGCACTTGTCCTTTGTACCCGTTGATGGCATACGTGAACGTGTCAGCCAGCTCCTCTACGATGTCCTTGTTGGAGCTCTGCAAAGACAGAGCCCCCACCGGACACAAGGAGGCCTCAGGGGCCTGCCTGTGAAGTGCCAGTGGGGCAGATGCCCGCCACCCATTCTGCTCCCCAGATCAGATCAGGCAGAGAGGGGTATCTGCAAAGACCTCCAGGCAGGGAGTGAAGTTGATGACCCCCTGAATAGCCCCCCGACCCACCCTAACAGGCGGATAGCAGATCTCCGAACCCAGCACTCACATGACACGCCCTCCAGGCTTCTGACACCTACCAACCTGCTCCTGCCCAGGATGTGCGTCCCTCATCCCACGCTGTCCCTCACCATCACGGACACACACACACACACACACACACACACACACACACACACACATATACCTGGGATGAGGGGTAAGAGGTGTGGGGCTGCCCAGGTGTGACCCCAGCTGGCGCCTGACCTGGATGGGCCTGGCCTGGGCTGCCCTCGGTTACCTGTGGGTGCCTCCTGCCAGAGGGCAAGGGGGATCGGTGGTGGCGCTTGCGCCTATTTCTACAGCAACAGAAACATCTCTCAGCCTGGGCTTTCTTCTGCCCAGAGCCTCGGAAGAACGGGAAGCAACACAGAGACATCCTCGTCTCCTGACCCTCTCCACTCAAGTGAGCTGGAAAGGCAGTTGTCTCCAGAATGTGGGTACCTGGTTACCACGGTTCCAATTTCTCTCAGTAAGGAAGTGAGGTCACCCCTTCAAGGTTCCACGACCTGTGCCCCTTCCTCCAATCAGAGCCACCCAAAGGCCCCTGTGGACTGTTGGCCTCTCACCCTCCTGGCCCATGTTATCTCCATACCTGTACACCAATACCCAGTATCCAGCACAGCCCTCTGCCCAGCTCTCTGGGAATGTGCGAGGCACCCCGGCTTGGGAGGGAAAGCTGTGTTCACACCTCCTTGTCCTTACTTGTTCTGTGCCCCGGAGAAGCCTCTGTGCCTCTCAGGGAGTCCCCCAGTCTGCAAAGCTGGCCCATGAGGAGGATGCTGGACGCTATTTCCATAGGAAGTCATCAGGTGTAGATGAGACAAGGCCCCTAACACCTGTGGGCTGGCCTCCCAAAAATCTGATGAGCAAACATAGAGGTGGAAGCGTGACAAGAATGAGTGGGACACAGAATGGGACACTAGACAAAACAGGCCCGAGGTCCAGCCTGAGATCTCAGGAAAGTCACTGCTCATGTCGGCCTCATTTTCAAGTCTGCACCTTTAAGGGTTTGAAATGACAGGAAATTCAGAGATTGTCACTCACTGGCCCAAAACCTCGCAGTGGTGTCCTTTTACACGTAGCATCAGACCCAGTGCCTTAGGTGGGCCCAGGTGTTAGGGGCCTTCACAGTGGCTTTAAGTGAGTCCAGCCTCCTGGTGGGAACATCCTTGTGTGTCCGCCGAGAGCTCAGTAACTGGCTGCTGAACAACGTAGCGTACAGCCCAGGTGATGGGATGTCAGGTCCTGTCACTTCTCTCGGACTCTCATTCTTGAGGTCGCTTCCTTCCTCGCAGCCTCTACCTCACTTTGTCTCTATATGTGTGTGTGTCTGTGCCACTGAACTGTTGTTCTGTCTTTGAACTGAGTCCACACCCTTCTCCTTACCACTTTAGTAAATCTTGGTTTTGGTAAGTTCTCCCCTTGGTTCTTAGAGTCTCTTGTTCTGAGAAGAGAGACGGCACCTTTGGCTACTTTATTGTTACTTCTAGACCTAACCTGTCGAGTCCCATGAGTGTGATAGCTTTCAACCTTGCCATTCCTGATACAAGGATTCTAGTGTGAAGCCATCAAGGTTAGCACCCAGAGTCCTAAGCCCCATTGGCCTCAGGGCCTCTTGATACCATGTGTTCTCTCTGACCAGTCAATTCTAGTATGGCTGGGTCCCTAACCATTCTCTACCAGCAGCCCGAAGGATCTTTTGAAAATGTAAATGTGATCATGTCTCTTATGGGAACTAACAGTGGTTTCCTATGGCCTTGAGAATCAAGTCCAAAATCCTTAGTGTGTCCGTCCAGGCCCTCCGTGACGTGACCTTATCTTCTTTTCCAGTTTTGTCTCCCCCTCGCCCCTTTTCTCTGGTCACACTTTTGAGATCCTCATTGGCATCACACTCTCCCAGCCCTGCTTAGAGCTGTGTCATGCCCCGTGTCCCAACGTTTCCCTCTGGGGTCGTTGGAAGACTGGTGTTCTTTCAGGCATCTCTCATCTTTCCTCTGTCCTCCTCTCTGCTTCCATACTTGTGTTTGCTATACCATGAAATGCTACAAGCTTGTCCACCCTCAGGAGTTTTAAGGATCTCATTCAGTGTGGAAGCTGAGAATTATAAGCAGCAGAATACTGATGAAACACAAGTAGGGATTTGTTTTTCTCACAAAATGACCAATCCACAGGTAGGTGGATCCAATATTGAATTCAGCTGCTCAATGATATCAGGGTAAGCTGCCAGCAACAAAGTGGCGGCAACAGCTCCCAGCATCCAAGAGAGGAAAAAAGTTCTCACTTCCCTATTGTGCTTTCTATCAGGAAGGAAAATAGTGTCTCAGAAATCAATTATGAGACCCTTGCATGAACCCTTGGCCAGAACAGGCCAAATTGCAAGGGACATGGGGTCGTTTAGTAGCAAAGTGCTCCTGAAGGAGGTGCCTCAGCCCTGGAGGAGGAGGAGAAGAACGAGGAGGAGGAGGAGGAGGAGGAGGAAGAGGAGGAGAAGGAAGAGGAGGAGGAGGAGGAGGAGGAGGGAGGAGAAGGGAAGGGCAGTTGGGAAGTGTCTGATGGTGAGCTTCCTGTTTCTGCTGTGAACACTACTGGCCCCATACATTTCTTCTGTGTGGAGGTGTGGAGGAAAGGTGTCCCGAGATTCAGGGATGACTGTTTTCAAATCTGTTTCTAGTGTCTTGAAGTACTCTGTCTAATAGGGCCCACATTATCCATACGTAACTTTTAAAAAATATATGTATTTATTGATCTCAGAGGGAGGAAAGGAAACAGAAGGGAGAGAGAGAGAGGGGTGGGGGGAGAGAGAAACATCAGTGATGAGAGAGCCTCCTTGATCACATAGCCCCTAGACTGCAACCCAGGTATGTGCCCTGACTGGGAATGAAACTGGGACTTCCTGGTTCAGGGTTTGACGCGCAACCATGGAGCCACAGCAGCCTGGCCACCACATATCACTTTTTTAAATTAAACTTTCATTAATTCAAATTAAGTAAAAGTTAAAATTCACTTAGACATTTAGGTTTCTCTTGTTGGATACCCAAGGAGGAGTGTTGGCTTGGTGTATAGACCAGCTGGTTTCCTTTGAAAGCAAGTATGAAATGAAAGAAAGGAAATGTGTCTCCCCTCAGAGCAAGAGTTTTCAGGTGGGAATGATGAGCTTTGGATGATTGGGCCACAGCACTGCGTGGATCGGTCTTGCACAGCATGCCTCCTTTTGAAATACTCACCTACTAATGGCATTCCCTTTTCCTTTTCTGCTTAAAAGTGTTTGACACAATGGTTTTAATTTTAATGATAGATTGTTCCAGTGGTGACAGTGAACTGTGGCCCTTCCGGTAGAACCAGGGCTGCGTACCATGTTTCCGTCCCGCCCTGTGCCAGTGGAACCGTTGCCTCTTCCTCAGATGAGTTAGACTGGTGAGTTAAATTCTGGGCTCACTGGGGAAGGAAAATGATTAAGGAAGTGTTTAGTGGAGGGAGTTGTTTTGAATTATTCCTGTTGCAACCAAAGCAATGCTCTTTCTATCCCTAGTGGTTTTAAATATTGTTCACGTGTAGTGTAGTGGTTGTTGCTGCTCAAGTAGCAAATCAAGCTAAACACTGAGTGAAGTGGAATGCAGCCCAGTGAGTAACTTTTGCTTTTAATGAGAGCGTTTCAAGATATAAATTGGCACTTGGGAAAGTTTGGAAAGATATTATTGAGTCTGGCCAGTGTTGCACAGTGGTTGAGTCAGGTGCGCCTGTGAAGCAGGCAGGAGTTCACGGTTGGCTTGCTTCCGGGTCAGGGCACGTGCCCGGGTTGCAGACTGGATCACCAATAGGGGTCGTGAAGGAGGCTGCCGAGGAATGATTCTCTCTCATCATTTACGTTTCCCTCCCCTTCGCTCTCCCTGAAATCAATCCAAGTATATTTTTAAAATATTTATTTAGCCTAGCCCTGGCTGATGTGGCTCATTTGGATGGGCATCTCCCCTTGCACTGAAAGGTTTCCGGATCAGTTCCCAGTAGGGCACGTGGCAGGGTTTTGCGGTCAGTTCCATTCGGGGGTGGGCAGGAGGCAGCTGATGCACCTTTCATCGATGTTTCTCTGCCTCTCCATTCCTCTGTCTGCTGCCTATTTATATATTGGATATATGATCCTTGTGTAAAACCTGAAACTATACGTAAGGAAATGAGAAGAAACTGTCACTTCTAGAAGTTTGACTTCCTCCAGTTCACCAGTGTTCACATTTTGATGCATATATTTCCAGATTTCCTTTCTCCATTTTATCAGTTTATACTTAATCATCAGAACAAATTAAATGTTTCAAACATTATTTTACCACTGTATTATGCAGTGAGCATGCTTCCATGGCAGCATATATGTGTACACATGTATGTGTGTGTATGTATATATGTATGTGTGTACACATATATATGAAATTAGGTATATGTACGTGAATATATAAGGCCTACACGTGTTTAGAATCAACAATTTTATTTCTATTTATTCAAAAGAGTATTTAATTTAATGGATTATTGTCTACATAAATAGCTAGGTATTATTGGAAATTATCATTATTTACTATTATACATATACAGTTGGGGCGTATTCCTCTTATTAGTTATTTAAGATAATCGCCTAGGACTCTTATGACAGCACCAGAGAAGGCTTGCAGCACCGGCAGCAGCTGTCTCCAGAGTGGCTTCAGGTACTGCCTCAGGCCAGGCCAGGCCAGGGCGGGGCCTCTCTCTGGACCAGGCTCTGGCCCCTGAGCAGGCCCTTCCTCTGGCTCTGGAGAGCTCTGGAGCTCCGGGTGTGGACCTGGAGCAGGAGAAAGAGAGAGATTTACTCACACACCTGGCTTTCCCGTGACTTTCCACAGACTGGAAAGATGCCACCGCCTTTAAGGGAACTCCCGCCCATGAGCCTGCCCTCCCCAGATTATCTGCCCAGGTTATCAGTCCCCCTCACCTTCCCGGGTTGCCTCGGTGGGCTCAAGATGCTCCAGCTCTAGATTTGGGGCGTGGCCAACCAGGCGTGATGCAGGGGAGTTGATGGGCACCAAGGCCTGCTCTGCCTCCACCAAGGGGAAAGGCAGGGGCTGCCCAAAATCCTGGACATGGTCCAGCCAGGTCCCCACGAGCGAAGCAATGGCCCTGGGGAGAGGCAGGTGGGCAGTCAAGTCAGAATTCCGGTCTTTCCTTCCACTCTGCCCTCCCATGGCACTCTTGTTTGGGACTGAGCCTCTGTGCAGTCCCCTCCACGCCACCCCCAACCCCTGTGTGTCTGTTGTGTTTGTAGCAGATGTGGGATCCAGCAGGTTGAACGCAGAGTCTGTGTGAGCCTCTTCTTCCCACTGGCGGCTCTCCTGAAGGTCCTGTACACTGCCCAGCCCAGGCCTCCATGCCCCTGGGCATCTGGGCTGAGGACTGAGACAGACTCCCGAGCAGCCTGCTCGCCACAATCCTGTTCTGAGGCCCGCCCCGGTGGTCAGTGGAGGTGGATGGAGAGAGGGGGCAGGCAGAGCGCGATGGGTGTTGCGGGGAAGGAGACTCTGAGGGACAACTCAGCCCAGCCTCCCCTCTGGGTCTACAATACCCGGGGCCCCATCCTCTGTCCTCTTTGACTCTTGTCCTCCTAGAATAGAAGCCACCAGAGCTCAGGCCTTTCTTGGGAATCAGAAGATGTATAAGATCAGGGTTCCGCCGGGCACTCCCCCACCTCACAGTCCCCACTCTGCTGACACAGGGGGCCCTCCTTCTGGGCCCAGAGACCACTCACTTCATGACTTGGTCCTGCGGCGTGTCACCCCGGTGCTTATAAGGAGGTGTGCCTCCAGAGGTACAAAACACCTTGCTGGCATCAGCTCTGATGGATGGTGGACAGGACCTGTGAATGATGGACAGCGTGACTGCTGGACCCACTGCCTAGAACTGAGGCCCAGGGATCGTGTCTGCTTCATTCCTTGAGTCGGGCAAAGTGTCTCCAAACGTGCTTGCCTGTAGTAGGAGCTTCATACACATTGTCGAGTAAATAAACTCCAACCAGCACCCTCCCATCCATCTGAGTGGGCTTGGGGCCCCTGCTACCCGCCCGAGATCCCCAGTGTGGCTACACCAAGGCCGAGGACCAGCTAGGTGAAATCTCCAACTGCTTGACAGGTTGCTTTCCATGTGCTTTTCCAAACTCCGATGCCACAGGCCGCTGATGGGTGAGTCAGCGTTCTTTCCATGGGACAGAGTGAGATAATTGCCACAAACAACCGGCGCGCGTCCAGCAACCCTGCCTGAAGAGCCAGGGAGCAGGTGGGACCTGCCACGGCTTGTCCCCACAGCAGTGCTATGAGGTTTATCCCCCACCACCCCACTTTTCAGAGGAGCATACTGAGACTCGGAAAGATGTGGTGACGTTTTCAAGACTCACAGCTTGCAGTGGGCAGAGGCACGAGTGTGTGCTCACCTAGTTAGCAGCTCTTCGAGGAACTGTTGGGCTCTGGAGAAGGCCAGGGTGGAGACATGGGATAGGTTTCCCCCCGGGAAAGCTGGTACCATGGACGTGGCCACTTGCTCCAAGGTGCCCTCATGGAGGGCCTGCAGCCTGCAGGACTCAGGTAGGTTCCCAGTTACCTCAGCTGCGCACTGGGAGGGACACGGAAGGACATCCAGTCAGCGGCATGACCGTGAATCCCACAAGGATCGAGGTCTGGAGCTCATTCGGGAGGTCCCAGCCCCACAGGGACGTGTGCGAGAGGAGGGACAGGAGTGCCCAGGCTGAACGAGGTTCTAGGTCTTCAAAGTGCCACTTAAGTTCTGTGCATGTTCAGAAAATTGTCACCTTCTAGCCATCATTATTTTTTTTTTTCTTTTCTTAGCTGAGGAACAACAAACCTCCTTGTGGGAATAGTGTATATGAAGTGCACGGGCCCTGTGAGTCGTCTAGAAACCTCCCCGTTATAGAGATGAGAACACAGAGGCTTAGGGATATGAAATGTCCGGTGAAGGGCATGCAGGTCAGAACTGGGACCTGTCCTGCAGGACATCCCCTCGCAGGTACTGGAGACTTCATCTGCTCCCGACATGGGTGGAAAGGGTGTGGGAACCTTGTCCCTCCCCAGCGTGGGAACAGTGTACCCAGTTGACATGGCCTATGACAACCATTGACTTCAAAGGAGAAAGTTATATTTCATCCTTTTACACTCAAGGGCATTTTAAGACCGTCATTATGGAGATCCCAGATCCTGCCAGGTGGCAAATGCTTGGAGACTGCAGACTGGAGAAAGGTGATCACCAGGCAGTAATCTGAGCAGAGGACTCGGGAAGGAGGCAATGTATGTGGTGGCAGAAAAGTGACAGGTGACTCAAAGTACCCATGAGGCAATTGCCAATGAAGGAACACTGTGATTGAGTTGGACAACCTGGCATCGGACAGGTGAACATTTCAGTGAGTGAGAAATCCCCGGGCCAGGCCTGCAGCAAGGCAGCAGCCATCATGAGAAACTGCTTTTGGCTATGTCCCTGCTACAGCCCTTTGGATTTGGAATCTGCCTGCAGCCGTTCAAAGTTTACATGTGCACGTCCTTCAACCAGCAGTGGGCTTCCATCTCCAGCTGAGGACATCACACGTACTGTGGTCAGAATTGTGTCCCTCTAATCCCATGAATTTGCAACCCCTAGAACTTCATTATGTGTCCGCATTTGAGTTTTAGTCTTCAAGCAAATAATTAAGGTGAAGTGAATTCAGTGGTGTGGGTCTTAATCTAGTCTGACCAGTGTCCTTGGAAGAGGAGGGGAGGATACATGGCAGTGCAGAAGGGAGTCCACGTGACACAGAGCGAGAAGACGGCCATCTACAAGCTGAGGAGAGACCCCTCAGGGGAAACCAGCCAGGCTGACAGCCTCCTGTCTCACTCCTAGCCTCCGGAATAGTGAGAAAATGAATGTCTGCTGCTGACACCACCCAGTGTGGTCCTATGTTACGGCAGCCCGAGCAACCTAACACAGTCCATTCCGACACCCTTCATGAAGTGTTCCAGGCAGCGCTGCTGATATGGCAGCCGAACTGAATCGGGCCCATGTCCAACAGCACTGAAGGGCTGCATCGCCGGGGCAAGGACATCTGCTATTGGCCAAGTTCTGCAAGGACTGTGGACTGAGGGGCAAGGGTAGTTTCAACAACAAAATCAGCGAAATGCCCAAGCGCTCATGGAGTCTACTGTGAAGTCAAACCACATCTCTCTCTCATATTTCTACAAATATGTGAGGAGTGTCTTTCTACCCTCCCATGTAGCTGGAGGGAGGAGTGGGGGTCCGGATTCCTTTGTCATGGGGCTGTGGGACAGTCTAGGGAGAGTCCTGGGAGGGTCCCCGGGGAGTCCGCAGATTTGCGTGTGGGTCTGGGCACTGCCAGGTCGTCTTGGGGTTGTGGGTGTAGAGACCCTCGAGGCCAGCTCTCACCTCTGACAGGCACTGGACTGTGTCGTCAGCCTGGTGCACCTGCACCCTGACCCGGTAGGTGGTGTAGTCGGGTCCAAGGGCCAGCACCTCCATGATGTCCTCCTGGGAGCTCTGCAAAGACAGAGTGGGTACTGAGCCAGGAGGCATCAGGAACCTTCCACCCAATGTGTGGTCCTGTGTCATGGCAGACCTCGTCTGTTAGGACACAGTGAGGATGTTCCTGGCAGCCCCGCTGAGCTAGCAAGCATTGATTTGTGTCAAGGTCTAGCAACAGTGAAAGCCTGAATCACTGATGAAAACTATGCCCTTGTTGGGATGATATGGAGTTGGGTAAGGCCACAGCTCCTGACCTGGCCGCACTGCAATGGTTTGTCGTCCTCTGTGAGGTGATAGGTTGCAGAGAAAAGTATTCAAGACCTTAATCCCTCCCTTGCCCCCAACCCTCTTTTTTTTTTTTTAAATACACAGCACTATCAAGTGGGATGATGTTTAAGGCTTGGGGAAGGTCTACAAGGACAGTGGAGCTGGGACTGGTCCACAGGTTACTTGGGGCAGGGAGTGAATCAACTGAAAGGAGCATAAGGCAAAGACAGCAACAAATGCTTCCTCTGTGATCCCAAGAAGCAGGTGAAGAAAGATTGCTTTTCTCCCCTACCTACCAGGAAGCTGGTCGGGAGGACTGAAGGTGCAGGTTTCTTTGGGAGTGGGTCTGTGAGATCTTTGAGGCCCCTGATTTGAGTCTGACTCCTGGTCCCACCCCAGTCACCTCAGGGTCCTGGGTGTGGGCCAGCTCTCACCTCCGTTTGGCACTGGTCGGTTTTCCTGGCCTGACGCACTTGTCCTTTGTACCCGTTGATGGCATACGTGAACGTGTCAGCCAGCTCCTCTACGATGTCCTTGTTGGAGCTCTGCAAAGACAGAGCCCCCACCGGACACAAGGAGGCCTCAGGGGCCTGCCTGTGAAGTGCCAGTGGGGCAGATGCCCGCCACCCATTCTGCTCCCCAGATCAGATCAGGCAGAGAGGGGTATCTGCAAAGACCTCCAGGCAGGGAGTGAAGTTGATGACCCCCTGAATAGCCCCCCGACCCACCCTAACAGGCGGATAGCAGATCTCCGAACCCAGCACTCACATGACACGCCCTCCAGGCTTCTGACACCTACCAACCTGCTCCTGCCCAGGATGTGCGTCCCTCATCCCACGCTGTCTCTCACCATCACGGACACACACACACACACACACACACACACACACACACACACATACCTGGGATGAGGGGTAAGAGGTGTGGGGCTGCCCAGGTGTGACCCCAGCTGGCGCCTGACCTGGATGGGCCTGGCCTGGGCTGCCCTCGGTTACCTGTGGGTGCCTCCTGCCAGAGGGCAAGGGGGATCGGTGGTGGCGCTTGCGCCTATTTCTACAGCAACAGAAACATCTCTCAGCCTGGGCTTTCTTCTGCCCAGAGCCTCGGAAGAACGGGAAGCAACACAGAGACATCCTCGTCTCCTGACCCTCCCCACTCAAGTGAGCTGGAAAGGCAGTTGTCTCCAGAATGTGGGTACCTGGTTACCACGGTTCCAATTTCTCTCAGTAAGGAAGTGAGGTCACCCCTTCAAGGTTCCACGACCTGTGCCCCTTCCTCCAATCAGAGCCACCCAAAGGCCCCTGTGGACTGTTGGCCTCTCACCCTCCTGGCCCATGTTATCTCCATACCTGTACACCAATACCCAGTATCCAGCACAGCCCTCTGCCCAGCTCTCTGGGAATGTGCGAGGCACCCCGGCTTGGGAGGGAAAGCTGTGTTCACACCTCCTTGTCCTTACTTGTTCTGTGCCCCGGAGAAGCCTCTGTGCCTCTCAGGGAGTCCCCCAGTCTGCAAAGCTGGCCCATGAGGAGGATGCTGGACGCTATTTCCATAGGAAGTCATCAGGTGTAGATGAGACAAGGCCCCTAACACCTGTGGGCTGGCCTCCCAAAAATCTGATGAGCAAACATAGAGGTGGAAGCGTGACAAGAATGAGTGGGACACAGAATGGGACACTAGACAAAACAGGCCCGAGGTCCAGCCTGAGATCTCAGGAAAGTCACTGCTCATGTCGGCCTCATTTTCAAGTCTGCACCTTTAAGGGTTTGAAATGACAGGAAATTCAGAGATTGTCACTCACTGGCCCAAAACCTCGCAGTGGTGTCCTTTTACACGTAGCATCAGACCCAGTGCCTTAGGTGGGCCCAGGTGTTAGGGGCCTTCACAGTGGCTTTAAGTGAGTCCAGCCTCCTGGTGGGAACATCCTTGTGTGTCCGCCGAGAGCTCAGTAACTGGCTGCTGAACAACGTAGCGTACAGCCCAGGTGATGGGATGTCAGGTCCTGTCACTTCTCTCGGACTCTCATTCTTGAGGTCGCTTCCTTCCTCGCAGCCTCTACCTCACTTTGTCTCTATATGTGTGTGTGTCTGTGCCACTGAACTGTTGTTCTGTCTTTGAACTGAGTCCACACCTTTCTCCTTACCACTTTAGTAAATCTTGGTTTTGGTAAGTTCTCCCCTTGGTTCTTAGAGTCTCTTGTTCTGAGAAGAGAGACGGCACCTTTTGCTACTTTATTGTTACTTCTAGACCTAACCTGTCGAGTCCCATGAGTGTGATAGCTTTCAACCTTGCCATTCCTGATACAAGGATTCTAGTGTGAAGCCATCAAGGTTAGCACCCAGAGTCCTAAGCCCCATTGGCCTCAGGGCCTCTTGATACCATGTGTTCTCTCTGACCAGTCAATTCTAGTATGGCTGGGTCCCTAACCATTCTCTACCAGCAGCCCGAAGGATCTTTTGACAATGTAAATGTGATCATGTCTCTTATGGGAACTAACAGTGGTTTCCTATGGCCTTGAGAATCAAGTCCAAAATCCTTAGTGTGTCCGTCCAGGCCCTCCGTGACGTGACCTTATCTTCTTTTCCAGTTTTGTCTCCCCCTCGCCCCTTTTCTCTGGTCACACTTTTGAGATCCTCATTGGCATCACACTCTCCCAGCCCTGCTTAGAGCTGTGTCATGCCCCGTGTCCCAACGTTTCCCTCTGGGGTCGTTGGAAGACTGGTGTTCTTTCAGGCATCTCTCATCTTTCCTCTGTCCTCCTCTCTGCTTCCATACTTGTGTTTGCTATACCATGAAATGCTACAAGCTTGTCCACCCTCAGGAGTTTTAAGGATCTCATTCAGTGTGGAAGCTGAGAATTATAAGCAGCAGAATACTGATGAAACACAAGTAGGGATTTGTTTTTCTCACAAAATGACCAATCCACAGGTAGGTGGATCCAATATTGAATTCAGCTGCTCAATGATATCAGGGTAAGCTGCCAGCAACAAAGTGGCGGCAACAGCTCCCAGCATCCAAGAGAGGAAAAAAGTTCTCACTTCCCTATTGTGCTTTCTATCAGGAAGGAAAATAGTGTCTCAGAAATCAATTATGAGACCCTTGCATGAACCCTTGGCCAGAACAGGCCAAATTGCAAGGGACATGGGGTCGTTTAGTAGCAAAGTGCTCCTGAAGGAGGTGCCTCAGCCCTGGAGGAGGAGGAGAAGAACGAGGAGGAGGAGGAGGAGGAGGAGGAGGAAGAGGAGGAGAAGGAAGAGGAGGAGGAGGAGGAGGAGGAGGGAGGAGAAGGGAAGGGCAGTTGGGAAGTGTCTGATGGTGAGCTTCCTGTTTCTGCTGTGAACACTACTGGCCCCATACATTTCTTCTGTGTGGAGGTGTGGAGGAAAGGTGTCCCGAGATTCAGGGATGACTGTTTTCAAATCTGTTTCTAGTGTCTTGAAGTACTCTGTCTAATAGGGCCCACATTATCCATACGTAACTTTTAAAAAATATATGTATTTATTGATCTCAGAGGGAGGAAAGGAAACAGAAGGGAGAGAGAGAGGGGGGTGGGGGGAGAGAGAAACATCAGTGATGAGAGAGCCTCCTTGATCACATAGCCCCTAGACTGCAACCCAGGTATGTGCCCTGACTGGGAATGAAACTGGGACTTCCTGGTTCAGGGTTTGACGCGCAACCATTGAGCCACAGCAGCCTGGCCACCACATATCACTTTTTTAAATTAAACTTTCATTAATTCAAATTAAGTAAAAGTTAAAATTCACTTAGACATTTAGGTTTCTCTTGTTGGATACCCAAGGAGGAGTGTTGGCTTGGTGTATAGACCAGCTGGTTTCCCTTGAAAGCAAGTATGAAATGAAAGAAAGGAAATGTGTCTCCCCTCAGAGCAAGAGTTTTCAGGTGGGAATGATGAGCTTTGGATGATTGGGCCACAGCACTGCGTGGATCGGTCTTGCACAGCATGCCTCCTTTTGAAATACTCACCTACTAATGGCATTCCCTTTTCCTTTTCTGCTTAAAAGTGTTTGACACAATGGTTTTAATTTTAATGATAGATTGTTCCAGTGGTGACAGTGAACTGTGGCCCTTCCGGTAGAACCAGGGCTGCGTACCATGTTTCCGTCCCGCCCTGTGCCAGTGGAACCGTTGCCTCTTCCTCAGATGAGTTAGACTGGTGAGTTAAATTCTGGGCTCACTGGGGAAGGAAAATGATTAAGGAAGTGTTTAGTGGAGGGAGTTGTTTTGAATTATTCCTGTTGCAACCAAAGCAATGCTCTTTCTATCCCTAGTGGTTTTAAATATTGTTCACATGTAGTGTAGTGGTTGTTGCTGCTCAAGTAGCAAATCAAGCTAAACACTGAGTGAAGTGGAATGCAGCCCAGTGAGTAACTTTTGCTTTTAATGAGAGCGTTTCAAGATATAAATTGGCACTTGGGAAAGTTTGGAAAGATATTATTGAGTCTGGCCAGTGTTGCACAGTGGTTGAGTCAGGTGCGCCTGTGAAGCAGGCAGGAGTTCATGGTTGGCTTGCTTCCGGGTCAGGGCACGTGCCCGGGTTGCAGACTGGATCACCAATAGGGGTCGTGAAGGAGGCTGCCGAGGAATGATTCTCTCTCATCATTTACGTTTCCCTCCCCTTCGCTCTCCCTGAAATCAATCCAAGTATATTTTTAAAATATTTATTTAGCCTAGCCCTGGCTGATGTGGCTCATTTGGATGGGCATCTCCCCTTGCACTGAAAGGTTTCCGGATCAGTTCCCAGTAGGGCACGTGGCAGGGTTTTGCGGTCAGTTCCATTCGGGGGTGGGCAGGAGGCAGCTGATGCACCTTTCATCGATGTTTCTCTGCCTCTCCATTCCTCTGTCTACTGCCTATTTATATATTGGATATATGATCCTTGTGTAAAACCTGAAACTATACGTAAGGAAATGAGAAGAAACTGTCACTTCTAGAAGTTTGACTTCCTCCAGTTCACCAGTGTTCACATTTTGATGCATATATTTCCAGATTTCCTTTCTCCATTTTATCAGTTTATACTTAATTATCAGAACAAATTAAATGTTTCAAACATTATTTTACCACTGTATTATGCAGTGAGCATGCTTCCATGGCAGCATATATGTGTACACATGTATGTGTGTGTATGTATATATGTATGTGTGTACACATATATATGAAATTAGGTATATGTACGTGAATATATAAGGCCTACACGTGTTTAGAATCAACAATTTTATTTCTATTTATTCAAAAGAGTATTTAATTTAATGGATTATTGTCTACATAAATAGCTAGGTATTATTGGAAATTATCATTATTTACTATTATACATATACAGTTGGGGCGTATTCCTCTTATTAGTTATTTAAGATAATCGCCTAGGACTCTTATGACAGCACCAGAGAAGGCTTGCAGCACCGGCAGCAGCTGTCTCCAGAGTGGCTTCAGGTACTGCCTCAGGCCAGGCCAGGCCAGGGCGGGGCCTCTCTCTGGACCAGGCTCTGGCCCCTGAGCAGGCCCTTCCTCTGGCTCTGGAGAGCTCTGGAGCTCCGGGTGTGGACCTGGAGCAGGAGAAAGAGAGAGATTTACTCACACACCTGGCTTTCCCGTGACTTTCCACAGACTGGAAAGATGCCACCGCCTTTAAGGGAACTCCCGCCCATGAGCCTGCCCTCCCCAGATTATCTGCCCAGGTTATCAGTCCCCCTCACCTTCCCGGGTTGCCTCGGTGGGCTCAAGATGCTCCAGCTCTAGATTTGGGGCGTGGCCAACCAGGCGTGATGCAGGGGAGTTGATGGGCACCAAGGCCTGCTCTGCCTCCACCAAGGGGAAAGGCAGGGGCTGCCCAAAATCCTGGACATGGTCCAGCCAGGTCCCCACGAGCGAAGCAATGGCCCTGGGGAGAGGCAGGTGGGCAGTCAAGTCAGAATTCCGGTCTTTCCTTCCACTCTGCCCTCCCATGGCACTCTTGTTTGGGACTGAGCCTCTGTGCAGTCCCCTCCACGCCACCCCCAACCCCTGTGTGTCTGTTGTGTTTGTAGCAGATGTGGGATCCAGCAGGTTGAACGCAGAGTCTGTGTGAGCCTCTTCTTCCCACTGGCGGCTCTCCTGAAGGTCCTGTACACTGCCCAGCCCAGGCCTCCATGCCCCTGGGCATCTGGGCTGAGGACTGAGACAGACTCCCGAGCAGCCTGCTCGCCACAATCCTGTTCTGAGGCCCGCCCCGGTGGTCAGTGGAGGTGGATGGAGAGAGGGGGCAGGCAGAGCGCGATGGGTGTTGCGGGGAAGGAGACTCTGAGGGACAACTCAGCCCAGCCTGCCCTCTGGGTCTACAATACCCGGGGCCCCATCCTCTGTCCTCTTTGACTCTTGTCCTCCTAGAATAGAAGCCACCAGAGCTCAGGCCTTTCTTGGGAATCAGAAGATGTATAAGATCAGGGTTCCGCCGGGCACTCCCCCACCTCACAGTCCCCACTCTGCTGACACAGGGGGCCCTCCTTCTGGGCCCAGAGACCACTCACTTCATGACTTGGTCCTGCGGCGTGTCACCCCGGTGCTTATAAGGAGGTGTGCCTCCAGAGGTACAAAACACCTTGCTGGCATCAGCTCTGATGGATGGTGGACAGGACCTGTGAATGATGGACAGCGTGACTGCTGGACCCACTGCCTAGAACTGAGGCCCAGGGATCGTGTCTGCTTCATTCCTTGAGTCGGGCAAAGTGTCTCCAAACGTGCTTGCCTGTAGTAGGAGCTTCATACACATTGTCGAGTAAATAAACTCCAACCAGCACCCTCCCATCCATCTGAGTGGGCTTGGGGCCCCTGCTACCCGCCCGAGATCCCCAGTGTGGCTACACCAAGGCCGAGGACCAGCTAGGTGAAATCTCCAACTGCTTGACAGGTTGCTTTCCATGTGCTTTTCCAAACTCCGATGCCACAGGCCGCTGATGGGTGAGTCAGCGTTCTTTCCATGGGACAGAGTGAGATAATTGCCACAAACAACCGGCGCGCGTCCAGCAACCCTGCCTGAAGAGCCAGGGAGCAGGTGGGACCTGCCACGGCTTGTCCCCACAGCAGTGCTATGAGGTTTATCCCCCACCACCCCACTTTTCAGAGGAGCATACTGAGACTCGGAAAGATGTGGTGACGTTTTCAAGACTCACAGCTTGCAGTGGGCAGAGGCACGAGTGTGTGCTCACCTAGTTAGCAGCTCTTCGAGGAACTGTTGGGCTCTGGAGAAGGCCAGGGTGGAGACATGGGATAGGTTTCCCCCCGGGAAAGCTGGTACCATGGACGTGGCCACTTGCTCCAAGGTGCCCTCATGGAGGGCCTGCAGCCTGCAGGACTCAGGTAGGTTCCCAGTTACCTCAGCTGCGCACTGGGAGGGACACGGAAGGACATCCAGTCAGCGGCATGACCGTGAATCCCACAAGGATCGAGGTCTGGAGCTCATTCGGGAGGTCCCAGCCCCACAGGGACGTGTGCGAGAGGAGGGACAGGAGTGCCCAGGCTGAACGAGGTTCTAGGTCTTCAAAGTGCCACTTAAGTTCTGTGCATGTTCAGAAAATTGTCACCTTCTAGGCATCATTATTTTTTTTTTCTTTTCTTAGCTGAGGAACAACAAACCTCCTTGTGGGAATAGTGTATATGAAGTGCACGGGCCCTGTGAGTCGTCTAGAAACCTCCCCGTTATAGAGATGAGAACACAGAGGCTTAGGGATATGAAATGTCCGGTGAAGGGCATGCAGGTCAGAACTGGGACCTGTCCTGCAGGACATCCCCTCGCAGGTACTGGAGACTTCATCTGCTCCCGACATGGGTGGAAAGGGTGTGGGAACCTTGTCCCTCCCCAGCGTGGGAACAGTGTACCCAGTTGACATGGCCTATGACAACCATTGACTTCAAAGGAGAAAGTTATATTTCATCCTTTTACACTCAAGGGCATTTTAAGACCGTCATTATGGAGATCCCAGATCCTGCCAGGTGGCAAATGCTTGGAGACTGCAGACTGGAGAAAGGTGATCACCAGGCAGTAATCTGAGCAGAGGACTCGGGAAGGAGGCAATGTATGTGGTGGCAGAAAAGTGACAGGTGACTCAAAGTACCCATGAGGCAATTGCCAATGAAGGAACACTGTGATTGAGTTGGACAACCTGGCATCGGACAGGTGAACATTTCAGTGAGTGAGAAATCCCCGGGCCAGGCCTGCAGCAAGGCAGCAGCCATCATGAGAAACTGCTTTTGGCTATGTCCCTGCTACAGCCCTTTGGATTTGGAATCTGCCTGCAGCCGTTCAAAGTTTACATGTGCACGTCCTTCAACCAGCAGTGGGCTTCCATCTCCAGCTGAGGACATCACACGTACTGTGGTCAGAATTGTGTCCCTCTAATCCCATGAATTTGCAACCCCTAGAACTTCATTATGTGTCCGCATTTGAGTTTTAGTCTTCAAGCAAATAATTAAGGTGAAGTGAATTCAGTGGTGTGGGTCTTAATCTAGTCTGACCAGTGTCCTTGGAAGAGGAGGGGAGGATACATGGCAGTGCAGAAGGGAGTCCACGTGACACAGAGCGAGAAGACGGCCATCTACAAGCTGAGGAGAGACCCCTCAGGGGAAACCAGCCAGGCTGACAGCCTCCTGTCTCACTCCTAGCCTCCGGAATAGTGAGAAAATGAATGTCTGCTGCTGACACCACCCAGTGTGGTCCTATGTTACGGCAGCCCGAGCAACCTAACACAGTCCATTCCGACACCCTTCATGAAGTGTTCCAGGCAGCGCTGCTGATATGGCAGCCGAACTGAATCGGGCCCATGTCCAACAGCACTGAAGGGCTGCATCGCCGGGGCAAGGACATCTGCTATTGGCCAAGTTCTGCAAGGACTGTGGACTGAGGGGCAAGGGTAGTTTCAACAACAAAATCAGCGAAATGCCCAAGCGCTCATGGAGTCTACTGTGAAGTCAAACCACATCTCTCTCTCATATTTCTACAAATATGTGAGGAGTGTCTTTCTACCCTCCCATGTAGCTGGAGGGAGGAGTGGGGGTCCGGATTCCTTTGTCATGGGGCTGTGGGACAGTCTAGGGAGAGTCCTGGGAGGGTCCCCGGGGAGTCCGCAGATTTGCGTGTGGGTCTGGGCACTGCCAGGTCGTCTTGGGGTTGTGGGTGTAGAGACCCTCGAGGCCAGCTCTCACCTCTGACAGGCACTGGACTGTGTCGTCAGCCTGGTGCACCTGCACCCTGACCCGGTAGGTGGTGTAGTCGGGTCCAAGGGCCAGCACCTCCATGATGTCCTCCTGGGAGCTCTGCAAAGACAGAGTGGGTACTGAGCCAGGAGGCATCAGGAACCTTCCACCCAATGTGTGGTCCTGTGTCATGGCAGACCTCGTCTGTTAGGACACAGTGAGGATGTTCCTGGCAGCCCCGCTGAGCTAGCAAGCATTGATTTGTGTCAAGGTCTAGCAACAGTGAAAGCCTGAATCACTGATGAAAACTATGCCCTTGTTGGGATGATATGGAGTTGGGTAAGGCCACAGCTCCTGACCTGGCCGCACTGCAATGGTTTGTCGTCCTCTGTGAGGTGATAGGTTGCAGAGAAAAGTATTCAAGACCTTAATCCCTCCCTTGCCCCCAACCCTCTTTTTTTTTTTTTTTTTTAAATACACAGCACTATCAAGTGGGATGATGTTTAAGGCTTGGGGAAGGTCTACAAGGACAGTGGAGCTGGGACTGGTCCACAGGTTACTTGGGGCAGGGAGTGAATCAACTGAAAGGAGCATAAGGCAAAGACAGCAACAAATGCTTCCTCTGTGATCCCAAGAAGCACGTGAAGAAAGATTGCTTTTCTCCCCTACCTACCAGGAAGCTGGTCGGGAGGACTGAAGGTGCAGGTTTCTTTGGGAGTGGGTCTGTGAGATCTTTGAGGCCCCTGATTTGAGTCTGACTCCTGGTCCCACCCCAGTCACCTCAGGGTCCTGGGTGTGGGCCAGCTCTCACCTCCGTTTGGCACTGGTCGGTTTTCCTGGCCTGACGCACTTGTCCTTTGTACCCGTTGATGGCATACGTGAACGTGTCAGCCAGCTCCTCTACGATGTCCTTGTTGGAGCTCTGCAAAGACAGAGCCCCCACCGGACACAAGGAGGCCTCAGGGGCCTGCCTGTGAAGTGCCAGTGGGGCAGATGCCCGCCACCCATTCTGCTCCCCAGATCAGATCAGTCAGAGAGGGGTATCTGCAAAGACCTCCAGGCAGGGAGTGAAGTTGATGACCCCCTGAATAGCCCCCCGACCCACCCTAACAGGCGGATAGCAGATCTCCGAACCCAGCACTCACATGACACGCCCTCCAGGCTTCTGACACCTACCAACCTGCTCCTGCCCAGGATGTGCGTCCCTCATCCCACGCTGTCCCTCACCATCACGGACACACACACACACACACACACACACACACACACACATACCTGGGATGAGGGGTAAGAGGTGTGGGGCTGCCCAGGTGTGACCCCAGCTGGCGCCTGACCTGGATGGGCCTGGCCTGGGCTGCCCTCGGTTACCTGTGGGTGCCTCCTGCCAGAGGGCAAGGGGGATCGGTGGTGGCGCTTGCGCCTATTTCTACAGCAACAGAAACATCTCTCAGCCTGGGCTTTCTTCTGCCCAGAGCCTCGGAAGAACGGGAAGCAACACAGAGACATCCTCGTCTCCTGACCCTCCCCACTCAAGTGAGCTGGAAAGGCAGTTGTCTCCAGAATGTGGGTACCTGGTTACCACGGTTCCAATTTCTCTCAGTAAGGAAGTGAGGTCACCCCTTCAAGGTTCCACGACCTGTGCCCCTTCCTCCAATCAGAGCCACCCAAAGGCCCCTGTGGACTGTTGGCCTCTCACCCTCCTGGCCCATGTTATCTCCATACCTGTACACCAATACCCAGTATCCAGCACAGCCCTCTGCCCAGCTCTCTGGGAATGTGCGAGGCACCCCGGCTTGGGAGGGAAAGCTGTGTTCACACCTCCTTGTCCTTACTTGTTCTGTGCCCCGGAGAAGCCTCTGTGCCTCTCAGGGAGTCCCCCAGTCTGCAAAGCTGGCCCATGAGGAGGATGCTGGACGCTATTTCCATAGGAAGTCATCAGGTGTAGATGAGACAAGGCCCCTAACACCTGTGGGCTGGCCTCCCAAAAATCTGATGAGCAAACATAGAGGTGGAAGCGTGACAAGAATGAGTGGGACACAGAATGGGACACTAGACAAAACAGGCCCGAGGTCCAGCCTGAGATCTCAGGAAAGTCACTGCTCATGTCGGCCTCATTTTCAAGTCTGCACCTTTAAGGGTTTGAAATGACAGGAAATTCAGAGATTGTCACTCACTGGCCCAAAACCTCGCAGTGGTGTCCTTTTACACGTAGCATCAGACCCAGTGCCTTAGGTGGGCCCAGGTGTTAGGGGCCTTCACAGTGGCTTTAAGTGAGTCCAGCCTCCTGGTGGGAACATCCTTGTGTGTCCGCCGAGAGCTCAGTAACTGGCTGCTGAACAACGTAGCGTACAGCCCAGGTGATGGGATGTCAGGTCCTGTCACTTCTCTCGGACTCTCATTCTTGAGGTCGCTTCCTTCCTCGCAGCCTCTACCTCACTTTGTCTCTATATGTGTGTGTGTCTGTGCCACTGAACTGTTGTTCTGTCTTTGAACTGAGTCCACACCTTTCTCCTTACCACTTTAGTAAATCTTGGTTTTGGTAAGTTCTCCCCTTGGTTCTTAGAGTCTCTTGTTCTGAGAAGAGAGACGGCACCTTTTGCTACTTTATTGTTACTTCTAGACCTAACCTGTCGAGTCCCATGAGTGTGATAGCTTTCAACCTTGCCATTCCTGATACAAGGATTCTAGTGTGAAGCCATCAAGGTTAGCACCCAGAGTCCTAAGCCCCATTGGCCTCAGGGCCTCTTGATACCATGTGTTCTCTCTGACCAGTCAATTCTAGTATGGCTGGGTCCCTAACCATTCTCTACCAGCAGCCCGAAGGATCTTTTGACAATGTAAATGTGATCATGTCTCTTATGGGAACTAACAGTGGTTTCCTATGGCCTTGAGAATCAAGTCCAAAATCCTTAGTGTGTCCGTCCAGGCCCTCCGTGACGTGACCTTATCTTCTTTTCCAGTTTTGTCTCCCCCTCGCCCCTTTTCTCTGGTCACACTTTTGAGATCCTCATTGGCATCACACTCTCCCAGCCCTGCTTAGAGCTGTGTCATGCCCCGTGTCCCAACGTTTCCCTCTGGGGTCGTTGGAAGACTGGTGTTCTTTCAGGCATCTCTCATCTTTCCTCTGTCCTCCTCTCTGCTTCCATACTTGTGTTTGCTATACCATGAAATGCTACAAGCTTGTCCACCCTCAGGAGTTTTAAGGATCTCATTCAGTGTGGAAGCTGAGAATTATAAGCAGCAGAATACTGATGAAACACAAGTAGGGATTTGTTTTTCTCACAAAATGACCAATCCACAGGTAGGTGGATCCAATATTGAATTCAGCTGCTCAATGATATCAGGGTAAGCTGCCAGCAACAAAGTGGCGGCAACAGCTCCCAGCATCCAAGAGAGGAAAAAAGTTCTCACTTCCCTATTGTGCTTTCTATCAGGAAGGAAAATAGTGTCTCAGAAATCAATTATGAGACCCTTGCATGAACCCTTGGCCAGAACAGGCCAAATTGCAAGGGACATGGGGTCGTTTAGTAGCAAAGTGCTCCTGAAGGAGGTGCCTCAGCCCTGGAGGAGGAGGAGAAGAACGAGGAGGAGGAGGAGGAGGAGGAGGAAGAGGAGGAGAAGGAAGAGGAGGAGGAGGAGGAGGAGGAGGAGGAGGAGGAGGAGGAGGAGGGAGGAGAAGGGAAGGGCAGTTGGGAAGTGTCTGATGGTGAGCTTCCTGTTTCTGCTGTGAACACTACTGGCCCCATACATTTCTTCTGTGTGGAGGTGTGGAGGAAAGGTGTCCCGAGATTCAGGGATGACTGTTTTCAAATCTGTTTCTAGTGTCTTGAAGTACTCTGTCTAATAGGGCCCACATTATCCATACGTAACTTTTAAAAAATATATGTATTTATTGATCTCAGAGGGAGGAAAGGAAACAGAAGGGAGAGAGAGAGAGGGGTGGGGGGAGAGAGAAACATCAGTGATGAGAGAGCCTCCTTGATCACATAGCCCCTAGACTGCAACCCAGGTATGTGCCCTGACTGGGAATGAAACTGGGACTTCCTGGTTCAGGGTTTGACGCGCAACCATGGAGCCACAGCAGCCTGGCCACCACATATCACTTTTTTAAATTAAACTTTCATTAATTCAAATTAAGTAAAAGTTAAAATTCACTTAGACATTTAGGTTTCTCTTGTTGGATACCCAAGGAGGAGTGTTGGCTTGGTGTATAGACCAGCTGGTTTCCTTTGAAAGCAAGTATGAAATGAAAGAAAGGAAATGTGTCTCCCCTCAGAGCAAGAGTTTTCAGGTGGGAATGATGAGCTTTGGATGATTGGGCCACAGCACTGCGTGGATCGGTCTTGCACAGCATGCCTCCTTTTGAAATACTCACCTACTAATGGCATTCCCTTTTCCTTTTCTGCTTAAAAGTGTTTGACACAATGGTTTTAATTTTAATGATAGATTGTTCCAGTGGTGACAGTGAACTGTGGCCCTTCCGGTAGAACCAGGGCTGCGTACCATGTTTCCGTCCCGCCCTGTGCCAGTGGAACCGTTGCCTCTTCCTCAGATGAGTTAGACTGGTGAGTTAAATTCTGGGCTCACTGGGGAAGGAAAATGATTAAGGAAGTGTTTAGTGGAGGGAGTTGTTTTGAATTATTCCTGTTGCAACCAAAGCAATGCTCTTTCTATCCCTAGTGGTTTTAAATATTGTTCACGTGTAGTGTAGTGGTTGTTGCTGCTCAAGTAGCAAATCAAGCTAAACACTGAGTGAAGTGGAATGCAGCCCAGTGAGTAACTTTTGCTTTTAATGAGAGCGTTTCAAGATATAAATTGGCACTTGGGAAAGTTTGGAAAGATATTATTGAGTCTGGCCAGTGTTGCACAGTGGTTGAGTCAGGTGCGCCTGTGAAGCAGGCAGGAGTTCACGGTTGGCTTGCTTCCGGGTCAGGGCACGTGCCCGGGTTGCAGACTGGATCACCAATAGGGGTCGTGAAGGAGGCTGCCGAGGAATGATTCTCTCTCATCATTTACGTTTTCCTCCCCTTCGCTCTCCCTGAAATCAATCCAAGTATATTTTTAAAATATTTATTTAGCCTAGCCCTGGCTGATGTGGCTCATTTGGATGGGCATCTCCCCTTGCACTGAAAGGTTTCCGGATCAGTTCCCAGTAGGGCACGTGGCAGGGTTTTGCGGTCAGTTCCATTCGGGGGTGGGCAGGAGGCAGCTGATGCACCTTTCATCGATGTTTCTCTGCCTCTCCATTCCTCTGTCTGCTGCCTATTTATATATTGGATATATGATCCTTGTGTAAAACCTGAAACTATACGTAAGGAAATGAGAAGAAACTGTCACTTCTAGAAGTTTGACTTCCTCCAGTTCACCAGTGTTCACATTTTGATGCATATATTTCCAGATTTCCTTTCTCCATTTTATCAGTTTATACTTAATCATCAGAACAAATTAAATGTTTCAAACATTATTTTACCACTGTATTATGCAGTGAGCATGCTTCCATGGCAGCATATATGTGTACACATGTATGTGTGTGTATGTATATATGTATGTGTGTACACATATATATGAAATTAGGTATATGTACGTGAATATATAAGGCCTACACGTGTTTAGAATCAACAATTTTATTTCTATTTATTCAAAAGAGTATTTAATTTAATGGATTATTGTCTACATAAAAAGCTAGGTATTATTGGAAATTATCATTATTTACTATTATACATATACAGTTGGGGCGTATTCCTCTTATTAGTTATTTAAGATAATCGCCTAGGACTCTTATGACAGCACCAGAGAAGGCTTGCAGCACCGGCAGCAGCTGTCTCCAGAGTGGCTTCAGGTACTGCCTCAGGCCAGGCCAGGCCAGGGCGGGGCCTCTCTCTGGACCAGGCTCTGGCCCTGAGCAGGCCCTTCCTCTGGCTCTGGAGAGCTCTGGCGCTCCGGGTGTGGACCTGGAGCAGGAGAAAGAGAGAGATTTACTCACACACCTGGCTTTCCCGTGACTTTCCACAGACTGGAAAGATGCCACCGCCTTTAAGGGAACTCCCGCCCATGAGCCTGCCCTCCCCAGATTATCTGCCCAGGTTATCAGTCCCCCTCACCTTCCCGGGTTGCCTCGGTGGGCTCAAGATGCTCCAGCTCTAGATTTGGGGCGTGGCCAACCAGGCGTGATGCAGGGGAGTTGATGGGCACCAAGGCCTGCTCTGCCTCCACCAAGGGGAAAGGCAGGGGCTGCCCAAAATCCTGGACATGGTCCAGCCAGGTCCCCACGAGCGAAGCAATGGCCCTGGGGAGAGGCAGGTGGGCCGTCAAGTCAGAATTCCGGTCTTTCCTTCCACTCTGCCCTCCCATGGCACTCTTGTTTGGGACTGAGCCTCTGTGCAGTCCCCTCCACGCCACCCCCAACCCCTGTGTGTCTGTTGTGTTTGTAGCAGATGTGGGATCCAGCAGGTTGAACGCAGAGTCTGTGTGAGCCTCTTCTTCCCACTGGCGGCTCTCCTGAAGGTCCTGTACACTGCCCAGCCCAGGCCTCCATGCCCCTGGGCATCTGGGCTGAGGACTGAGACAGACTCCCGAGCAGCCTGCTCGCCACAATCCTGTTCTGAGGCCCGCCCCGGTGGTCAGTGGAGGTGGATGGAGAGAGGGGGCAGGCAGAGCGCGATGGGTGTTGCGGGGAAGGAGACTCTGAGGGACAACTCAGCCCAGCCTGCCCTCTGGGTCTACAATACCCGGGGCCCCATCCTCTGTCCTCTTTGACTCTTGTCCTCCTAGAATAGAAGCCACCAGAGCTCAGGCCTTTCTTGGGAATCAGAAGATGTATAAGATCAGGGTTCCGCCGGGCACTCCCCCACCTCACAGTCCCCACTCTGCTGACACAGGGGGCCCTCCTTCTGGGCCCAGAGACCACTCACTTCATGACTTGGTCCTGCGGCGTGTCACCCCGGTGCTTATAAGGAGGTGTGCCTCCAGAGGTACAAAACACCTTGCTGGCATCAGCTCTGATGGATGGTGGACAGGACCTGTGAATGATGGACAGCGTGACTGCTGGACCCACTGCCTAGAACTGAGGCCCAGGGATCGTGTCTGCTTCATTCCTTGAGTCGGGCAAAGTGTCTCCAAACGTGCTTGCCTGTAGTAGGAGCTTCATACACATTGTCGAGTAAATAAACTCCAACCAGCACCCTCCTATCCATCTGAGTGGGCTTGGGGCCCCTGCTACCCGCCCGAGATCCCCAGTGTGGCTACACCAAGGCCGAGGACCAGCTAGGTGAAATCTCCAACTGCTTGACAGGTTGCTTTCCATGTGCTTTTCCAAACTCCGATGCCACAGGCCGCTGATGGGTGAGTCAGCGTTCTTTCCATGGGACAGAGTGAGATAATTGCCACAAACAACCGGCGCGCGTCCAGCAACCCTGCCTGAAGAGCCAGGGAGCAGGTGGGACCTGCCACGGCTTGTCCCCACAGCAGTGCTATGAGGTTTATCCCCCACCACCCCACTTTTCAGAGGAGCATACTGAGACTCGGAAAGATGTGGTGACGTTTTCAAGACTCACAGCTTGCAGTGGGCAGAGGCACGAGTGTGTGCTCACCTAGTTAGCAGCTCTTCGAGGAACTGTTGGGCTCTGGAGAAGGCCAGGGTGGAGACATGGGATAGGTTTCCCCCCGGGAAAGCTGGTACCATGGACGTGGCCACTTGCTCCAAGGTGCCCTCATGGAGGGCCTGCAGCCTGCAGGACTCAGGTAGGTTCCCAGTTACCTCAGCTGCGCACTGGGAGGGACACGGAAGGACATCCAGTCAGCGGCATGACCGTGAATCCCACAAGGATCGAGGTCTGGAGCTCATTCGGGAGGTCCCAGCCCCACAGGGACGTGTGCGAGAGGAGGGACAGGAGTGCCCAGGCTGAACGAGGTTCTAGGTCTTCAAAGTGCCACTTAAGTTCTGTGCATGTTCAGAAAATTGTCACCTTCTAGCCATCATTATTTTTTTTTTTCTTTTCTTAGCTGAGGAACAACAAACCTCCTTGTGGGAATAGTGTATATGAAGTGCACGGGCCCTGTGAGTCGTCTAGAAACCTCCCCGTTATAGAGATGAGAACACAGAGGCTTAGGGATATGAAATGTCCGGTGAAGGGCATGCAGGTCAGAACTGGGACCTGTCCTGCAGGACATCCCCTCGCAGGTACTGGAGACTTCATCTGCTCCCGACATGGGTGGAAAGGGTGTGGGAACCTTGTCCCTCCCCAGCGTGGGAACAGTGTACCCAGTTGACATGGCCTATGACAACCATTGACTTCAAAGGAGAAAGTTATATTTCATCCTTTTACACTCAAGGGCATTTTAAGACCGTCATTATGGAGATCCCAGATCCTGCCAGGTGGCAAATGCTTGGAGACTGCAGACTGGAGAAAGGTGATCACCAGGCAGTAATCTGAGCAGAGGACTCGGGAAGGAGGCAATGTATGTGGTGGCAGAAAAGTGACAGGTGACTCAAAGTACCCATGAGGCAATTGCCAATGAAGGAACACTGTGATTGAGTTGGACAACCTGGCATCGGACAGGTGAACATTTCAGTGAGTGAGAAATCCCCGGGCCAGGCCTGCAGCAAGGCAGCAGCCATCATGAGAAACTGCTTTTGGCTATGTCCCTGCTACAGCCCTTTGGATTTGGAATCTGCGTGCAGCCGTTCAAAGTTTACATGTGCACGTCCTTCAACCAGCAGTGGGCTTCCATCTCCAGCTGAGGACATCACACGTACTGTGGTCAGAATTGTGTCCCTCTAATCCCATGAATTTGCAACCCCTAGAACTTCATTATGTGTCCGCATTTGAGTTTTAGTCTTCAAGCAAATAATTAAGGTGAAGTGAATTCAGTGGTGTGGGTCTTAATCTAGTCTGACCAGTGTCCTTGGAAGAGGAGGGGAGGATACATGGCAGTGCAGAAGGGAGTCCACGTGACACAGAGCGAGAAGACGGCCATCTACAAGCTGAGGAGAGACCCCTCAGGGGAAACCAGCCAGGCTGACAGCCTCCTGTCTCACTCCTAGCCTCCGGAATAGTGAGAAAATGAATGTCTGCTGCTGACACCACCCAGTGTGGTCCTATGTTACGGCAGCCCGAGCAACCTAACACAGTCCATTCCGACACCCTTCATGAAGTGTTCCAGGCAGCGCTGCTGATATGGCAGCCGAACTGAATCGGGCCCATGTCCAACAGCACTGAAGGGCTGCATCGCCGGGGCAAGGACATCTGCTATTGGCCAAGTTCTGCAAGGACTGTGGACTGAGGGGCAAGGGTAGTTTCAACAACAAAATCAGCGAAATGCCCAAGCGCTCATGGAGTCTACTGTGAAGTCAAACCACATCTCTCTCTCATATTTCTACAAATATGTGAGGAGTGTCTTTCTACCCTCCCATGTAGCTGGAGGGAGGAGTGGGGGTCCGGATTCCTTTGTCATGGGGCTGTGGGACAGTCTAGGGAGAGTCCTGGGAGGGTCCCCGGGGAGTCCGCAGATTTGCGTGTGGGTCTGGGCACTGCCAGGTCGTCTTGGGGTTGTGGGTGTAGAGACCCTCGAGGCCAGCTCTCACCTCTGACAGGCACTGGACTGTGTCGTCAGCCTGGTGCACCTGCACCCTGACCCGGTAGGTGGTGTAGTCGGGTCCAAGGGCCAGCACCTCCATGATGTCCTCCTGGGAGCTCTGCAAAGACAGAGTGGGTACTGAGCCAGGAGGCATCAGGAACCTTCCACCCAATGTGTGGTCCTGTGTCATGGCAGACCTCGTCTGTTAGGACACAGTGAGGATGTTCCTGGCAGCCCCGCTGAGCTAGCAAGCATTGATTTGTGTCAAGGTCTAGCAACAGTGAAAGCCTGAATCACTGATGAAAACTATGCCCTTGTTGGAATGATATGGAGTTGGGTAAGGCCACAGCTCCTGACCTGGCCGCACTGCAATGGTTTGTCGTCCTCTGTGAGGTGATAGGTTGCAGAGAAAAGTATTCAAGACCTTAATCCCTCCCTTGCCCCCAACCCTCTTTTTTTTTTTTTTTTTTTTTTTTTTTTTTAAATACACAGCACTATCAAGTGGGATGATGTTTAAGGCTTGGGGAAGGTCTACAAGGACAGTGGAGCTGGGACTGGTCCACAGGTTACTTGGGGCAGGGAGTGAATCAACTGAAAGGAGCATAAGGCAAAGACAGCAACAAATGCTTCCTCTGTGATCCCAAGAAGCACATGAAGAAAGATTGCTTTTCTCCCCTACCTACCAGGAAGCTGGTCGGGAGGACTGAAGGTGCAGGTTTCTTTGGGAGTGGGTCTGTGAGATCTTTGAGGCCCCTGATTTGAGTCTGACTCCTGGTCCCACCCCAGTCACCTCAGGGTCCTGGGTGTGGGCCAGCTCTCACCTCCGTTTGGCACTGGTCGGTTTTCCTGGCCTGACGCACTTGTCCTTTGTACCCGTTGATGGCATACGTGAACGTGTCAGCCAGCTCCTCTACGATGTCCTTGTTGGAGCTCTGCAAAGACAGAGCCCCCACCGGACACAAGGAGGCCTCAGGGGCCTGCCTGTGAAGTGCCAGTGGGGCAGATGCCCGCCACCCATTCTGCTCCCCAGATCAGATCAGGCAGAGAGGGGTATCTGCAAAGACCTCCAGGCAGGGAGTGAAGTTGATGACCCCCTGAATAGCCCCCCGACCCACCCTAACAGGCGGATAGCAGATCTCCGAACCCAGCACTCACATGACACGCCCTCCAGGCTTCTGACACCTACCAACCTGCTCCTGCCCAGGATGTGCGTCCCTCATCCCACGCTGTCCCTCACCATCACGGACACACACACACACACACACACACACACACACACACACACATATACCTGGGATGAGGGGTAAGAGGTGTGGGGCTGCCCAGGTGTGACCCCAGCTGGCGCCTGACCTGGATGGGCCTGGCCTGGGCTGCCCTCGGTTACCTGTGGGTGCCTCCTGCCAGAGGGCAAGGGGGATCGGTGGTGGCGCTTGCGCCTATTTCTACAGCAACAGAAACATCTCTCAGCCTGGGCTTTCTTCTGCCCAGAGCCTCGGAAGAACGGGAAGCAACACAGAGACATCCTCGTCTCCTGACCCTCTCCACTCAAGTGAGCTGGAAAGGCAGTTGTCTCCAGAATGTGGGTACCTGGTTACCACGGTTCCAATTTCTCTCAGTAAGGAAGTGAGGTCACCCCTTCAAGGTTCCACGACCTGTGCCCCTTCCTCCAATCAGAGCCACCCAAAGGCCCCTGTGGACTGTTGGCCTCTCACCCTCCTGGCCCATGTTATCTCCATACCTGTACACCAATACCCAGTATCCAGCACAGCCCTCTGCCCAGCTCTCTGGGAATGTGCGAGGCACCCCGGCTTGGGAGGGAAAGCTGTGTTCACACCTCCTTGTCCTTACTTGTTCTGTGCCCCGGAGAAGCCTCTGTGCCTCTCAGGGAGTCCCCCAGTCTGCAAAGCTGGCCCATGAGGAGGATGCTGGACGCTATTTCCATAGGAAGTCATCAGGTGTAGATGAGACAAGGCCCCTAACACCTGTGGGCTGGCCTCCCAAAAATCTGATGAGCAAACATAGAGGTGGAAGCGTGACAAGAATGAGTGGGACACAGAATGGGACACTAGACAAAACAGGCCCGAGGTCCAGCCTGAGATCTCAGGAAAGTCACTGCTCATGTCGGCCTCATTTTCAAGTCTGCACCTTTAAGGGTTTGAAATGACAGGAAATTCAGAGATTGTCACTCACTGGCCCAAAACCTCGCAGTGGTGTCCTTTTACACGTAGCATCAGACCCAGTGCCTTAGGTGGGCCCAGGTGTTAGGGGCCTTCACAGTGGCTTTAAGTGAGTCCAGCCTCCTGGTGGGAACATCCTTGTGTGTCCGCCGAGAGCTCAGTAACTGGCTTCTGAACAACGTAGCGTACAGCCCAGGTGATGGGATGTCAGGTCCTGTCACTTCTCTCGGACTCTCATTCTTGAGGTCGCTTCCTTCCTCGCAGCCTCTACCTCACTTTGTCTCTATATGTGTGTGTGTCTGTGCCACTGAACTGTTGTTCTGTCTTTGAACTGAGTCCACACCCTTCTCCTTACCACTTTAGTAAATCTTGGTTTTGGTAAGTTCTCCCCTTGGTTCTTAGAGTCTCTTGTTCTGAGAAGAGAGACGGCACCTTTGGCTACTTTATTGTTACTTCTAGACCTAACCTGTCGAGTCCCATGAGTGTGATAGCTTTCAACCTTGCCATTCCTGATACAAGGATTCTAGTGTGAAGCCATCAAGGTTAGCACCCAGAGTCCTAAGCCCCATTGGCCTCAGGGCCTCTTGATACCATGTGTTCTCTCTGACCAGTCAATTCTAGTATGGCTGGGTCCCTAACCATTCTCTACCAGCAGCCCGAAGGATCTTTTGAAAATGTAAATGTGATCATGTCTCTTATGGGAACTAACAGTGGTTTCCTATGGCCTTGAGAATCAAGTCCAAAATCCTTAGTGTGTCCGTCCAGGCCCTCCGTGACGTGACCTTATCTTCTTTTCCAGTTTTGTCTCCCCCTCGCCCCTTTTCTCTGGTCACACTTTTGAGATCCTCATTGGCATCACACTCTCCCAGCCCTGCTTAGAGCTGTGTCATGCCCCGTGTCCCAACGTTTCCCTCTGGGGTCGTTGGAAGACTGGTGTTCTTTCAGGCATCTCTCATCTTTCCTCTGTCCTCCTCTCTGCTTCCATACTTGTGTTTGCTATACCATGAAATGCTACAAGCTTGTCCACCCTCAGGAGTTTTAAGGATCTCATTCAGTGTGGAAGCTGAGAATTATAAGCAGCAGAATACTGATGAAACTCACAAGTAGGGATTTGTTTTTCTCACAAAATGACCAATCCACAGGTAGGTGGATCCAATATTGAATTCAGCTGCTCAATGATATCAGGGTAAGCTGCCAGCAACAAAGTGGCGGCAACAGCTCCCAGCATCCAAGAGAGGAAAAAAGTTCTCACTTCCCTATTGTGCTTTCTATCAGGAAGGAAAATAGTGTCTCAGAAATCAATTATGAGACCCTTGCATGAACCCTTGGCCAGAACAGGCCAAATTGCAAGGGACATGGGGTCGTTTAGTAGCAAAGTGCTCCTGAAGGAGGTGCCTCAGCCCTGGAGGAGGAGGAGAAGAACGAGGAGGAGGAGGAGGAGGAGGAGGAAGAGGAGGAGAAGGAAGAGGAGGAGGAGGAGGAGGAGGAGGAGGAGGGAGGAGAAGGGAAGGGCAGTTGGGAAGTGTCTGATGGTGAGCTTCCTGTTTCTGCTGTGAACACTACTGGCCCCATACATTTCTTCTGTGTGGAGGTGTGGAGGAAAGGTGTCCCGAGATTCAGGGATGACTGTTTTCAAATCTGTTTCTAGTGTCTTGAAGTACTCTGTCTAATAGGGCCCACATTATCCATACGTAACTTTTAAAAAATATATGTATTTATTGATCTCAGAGGGAGGAAAGGAAACAGAAGGGAGAGAGAGAGGGGGGTGGGGGGAGAGAGAAACATCAGTGATGAGAGAGCCTCCTTGATCACATAGCCCCTAGACTGCAACCCAGGTATGTGCCCTGACTGAGAATGAAACTGGGACTTCCTGGTTCAGGGTTTGACGCGCAACCATTGAGCCACAGCAGCCTGGCCACCACATATCACTTTTTTAAATTAAACTTTCATTAATTCAAATTAAGTAAAAGTTAAAATTCACTTAGACATTTAGGTTTCTCTTGTTGGATACCCAAGGAGGAGTGTTGGCTTGGTGTATAGACCAGCTGGTTTCCTTTGAAAGCAAGTATGAAATGAAAGAAAGGAAATGTGTCTCCCCTCAGAGCAAGAGTTTTCAGGTGGGAATGATGAGCTTTGGATGATTGGGCCACAGCACTGCGTGGATCGGTCTTGCACAGCATGCCTCCTTTTGAAATACTCACCTACTAATGGCATTCCCTTTTCCTTTTCTGCTTAAAAGTGTTTGACACAATGGTTTTAATTTTAATGATAGATTGTTCCAGTGGTGACAGTGAACTGTGGCCCTTCCGGTAGAACCAGGGCTGCGTACCATGTTTCCGTCCCGCCCTGTGCCAGTGGAACCGTTGCCTCTTCCTCAGATGAGTTAGACTGGTGAGTTAAATTCTGGGCTCACTGGGGAAGGAAAATGATTAAGGAAGTGTTTAGTGGAGGGAGTTGTTTTGAATTATTCCTGTTGCAACCAAAGCAATGCTCTTTCTATCCCTAGTGGTTTTAAATATTGTTCACATGTAGTGTAGTGGTTGTTGCTGCTCAAGTAGCAAATCAAGCTAAACACTGAGTGAAGTGGAATGCAGCCCAGTGAGTAACTTTTGCTTTTAATGAGAGCGTTTCAAGATATAAATTGGCACTTGGGAAAGTTTGGAAAGATATTATTGAGTCTGGCCAGTGTTGCACAGTCAGGTGCGCCTGTGAAGCAGGCAGGAGTTCACGGTTGGCTTGCTTCCGGGTCAGGGCACGTGCCCGGGTTGCAGACTGGATCACCAATAGGGGTCGTGAAGGAGGCTGCCGAGGAATGATTCTCTCTCATCATTTACGTTTCCCTCCCCTTCGCTCTCCCTGAAATCAATCCAAGTATATTTTTAAAATATTTATTTAGCCTAGCCCTGGCTGATGTGGCTCATTTGGATGGGCATCTCCCCTTGCACTGAAAGGTTTCCGGATCAGTTCCCAGTAGGGCACGTGGCAGGGTTTTGCGGTCAGTTCCATTCGGGGGTGGGCAGGAGGCAGCTGATGCGCCTTTCATCGATGTTCCTCTGCCTCTCCATTCCTCTGTCTGCTGCCTATTTATATATTGGATAGATGATCCTTGTGTAAAACCTGAAACTATACGTAAGGAAATGAGAAGAAACTGTCACTTCTAGAAGTTTGACTTCCTCCAGTTCACCAGTGTTCACATTTTGATGCATATATTTCCAGATTTCCTTTCTCCATTTTATCAGTTTATACTTAATCATCAGAACAAATTAAATGTTTCAAACATTATTTTACCACTGTATTATGCAGTGAGCATGCTTCCATGGCAGCATATATGTGTACACATGTATGTGTGTGTATGTATATATGTATGTGTGTACACATATATATGAAATTAGGTATATGTACGTGAATATATAAGGCCTACACGTGTTTAGAATCAACAATTTTATTTCTATTTATTCAAAAGAGTATTTAATTTAATGGATTATTGTCTACATAAATAGCTAGGTATTATTGGAAATTATCATTATTTACTATTATACATATACAGTTGGGGCGTATTCCTCTTATTAGTTATTTAAGATAATCGCCTAGGACTCTTATAACAGCACCAGAGAAGGCTTGCAGCACCGGCAGCAGCTGTCTCCAGAGTGGCTTCAGGTACTGCCTCAGGCCAGGCCAGGCCAGGGCGGGGCCTCTCTCTGGACCAGGCTCTGGCCCCTGAGCAGGCCCTTCCTCTGGCTCTGGAGAGCTCTGGAGCTCCGGGTGTGGACCTGGAGCAGGAGAAAGAGAGAGATTTACTCACACACCTGGCTTTCCCGTGACTTTCCACAGACTGGAAAGATGCCACCGCCTTTAAGGGAACTCCCGCCCATGAGCCTGCCCTCCCCAGATTATCTGCCCAGGTTATCAGTCCCCCTCACCTTCCCGGGTTGCCTCGGTGGGCTCAAGATGCTCCAGCTCTAGATTTGGGGCGTGGCCAACCAGGCGTGATGCAGGGGAGTTGATGGGCACCAAGGCCTGCTCTGCCTCCACCAAGGGGAAAGGCAGGGGCTGCCCAAAATCCTGGACATGGTCCAGCCAGGTCCCCACGAGCGAAGCAATGGCCCTGGGGAGAGGCAGGTGGGCCGTCAAGTCAGAATTCCGGTCTTTCCTTCCACTCTGCCCTCCCATGGCACTCTTGTTTGGGACTGAGCCTCTGTGCAGTCCCCTCCACGCCACCCCCAACCCCTGTGTGTCTGTTGTGTTTGTAGCAGATGTGGGATCCAGCAGGTTGAACGCAGAGTCTGTGTGAGCCTCTTCTTCCCACTGGCGGCTCTCCTGAAGGTCCTGTACACTGCCCAGCCCAGGCCTCCATGCCCCTGGGCATCTGGGCTGAGGACTGAGACAGACTCCCGAGCAGCCTGCTCGCCACAATCCTGTTCTGAGGCCCGCCCCGGTGGTCAGTGGAGGTGGATGGAGAGAGGGGGCAGGCAGAGCGCGATGGGTGTTGCGGGGAAGGAGACTCTGAGGGACAACTCAGCCCAGCCTGCCCTCTGGGTCTACAATACCCGGGGCCCCATCCTCTGTCCTCTTTGACTCTTGTCCTCCTAGAATAGAAGCCACCAGAGCTCAGGCCTTTCTTGGGAATCAGAAGATGTATAAGATCAGGGTTCCGCCGGGCACTCCCCCACCTCACAGTCCCCACTCTGCTGACACAGGGGGCCCTCCTTCTGGGCCCAGAGACCACTCACTTCATGACTTGGTCCTGCGGCGTGTCACCCCGGTGCTTATAAGGAGGTGTGCCTCCAGAGGTACAAAACACCTTGCTGGCATCAGCTCTGATGGATGGTGGACAGGACCTGTGAATGATGGACAGCGTGACTGCTGGACCCACTGCCTAGAACTGAGGCCCAGGGATCGTGTCTGCTTCATTCCTTGAGTCGGGCAAAGTGTCTCCAAACGTGCTTGCCTGTAGTAGGAGCTTCATACACATTGTCGAGTAAATAAACTCCAACCAGCACCCTCCTATCCATCTGAGTGGGCTTGGGGCCCCTGCTACCCGCCCGAGATCCCCAGTGTGGCTACACCAAGGCCGAGGACCAGCTAGGTGAAATCTCCAACTGCTTGACAGGTTGCTTTCCATGTGCTTTTCCAAACTCCGATGCCACAGGCCGCTGATGGGTGAGTCAGCGTTCTTTCCATGGGACAGAGTGAGATAATTGCCACAAACAACCGGCGCGCGTCCAGCAACCCTGCCTGAAGAGCCAGGGAGCAGGTGGGACCTGCCACGGCTTGTCCCCACAGCAGTGCTATGAGGTTTATCCCCCACCACCCCACTTTTCAGAGGAGCATACTGAGACTCGGAAAGATGTGGTGACGTTTTCAAGACTCACAGCTTGCAGTGGGCAGAGTCACGAGTGTGTGCTCACCTAGTTAGCAGCTCTTCGAGGAACTGTTGGGCTCTGGAGAAGGCCAGGGTGGAGACATGGGATAGGTTTCCCCCCGGGAAAGCTGGTACCATGGACGTGGCCACTTGCTCCAAGGTGCCCTCATGGAGGGCCTGCAGCCTGCAGGACTCAGGTAGGTTCCCAGTTACCTCAGCTGCGCACTGGGAGGGACACGGAAGGACATCCAGTCAGCGGCATGACCGTGAATCCCACAAGGATCGAGGTCTGGAGCTCATTCGGGAGGTCCCAGCCCCACAGGGACGTGTGCGAGAGGAGGGACAGGAGTGCCCAGGCTGAACGAGGTTCTAGGTCTTCAAAGTGCCACTTAAGTTCTGTGCATGTTCAGAAAATTGTCACCTTCTAGGCATCATTATTTTTTTTTTCTTTTCTTAGCTGAGGAACAACAAACCTCCTTGTGGGAATAGTGTATATGAAGTGCACGGGCCCTGTGAGTCGTCTAGAAACCTCCCCGTTATAGAGATGAGAACACAGAGGCTTAGGGATATGAAATGTCCGGTGAAGGGCATGCAGGTCAGAACTGGGACCTGTCCTGCAGGACATCCCCTCGCAGGTACTGGAGACTTCATCTGCTCCCGACATGGGTGGAAAGGGTGTGGGAACCTTGTCCCTCCCCAGCGTGGGAACAGTGTACCCAGTTGACATGGCCTATGACAACCATTGACTTCAAAGGAGAAAGTTATATTTCATCCTTTTACACTCAAGGGCATTTTAAGACCGTCATTATGGAGATCCCAGATCCTGCCAGGTGGCAAATGCTTGGAGACTGCAGACTGGAGAAAGGTGATCACCAGGCAGTAATCTGAGCAGAGGACTCGGGAAGGAGGCAATGTATGTGGTGGCAGAAAAGTGACAGGTGACTCAAAGTACCCATGAGGCAATTGCCAATGAAGGAACACTGTGATTGAGTTGGACAACCTGGCATCGGACAGGTGAACATTTCAGTGAGTGAGAAATCCCCGGGCCAGGCCTGCAGCAAGGCAGCAGCCATCATGAGAAACTGCTTTTGGCTATGTCCCTGCTACAGCCCTTTGGATTTGGAATCTGCCTGCAGCCGTTCAAAGTTTACATGTGCACGTCCTTCAACCAGCAGTGGGCTTCCATCTCCAGCTGAGGACATCACACGTACTGTGGTCAGAATTGTGTCCCTCTAATCCCATGAATTTGCAACCCCTAGAACTTCATTATGTGTCCGCATTTGAGTTTTAGTCTTCAAGCAAATAATTAAGGTGAAGTGAATTCAGTGGTGTGGGTCTTAATCTAGTCTGACCAGTGTCCTTGGAAGAGGAGGGGAGGATACATGGCAGTGCAGAAGGGAGTCCACGTGACACAGAGCGAGAAGACGGCCATCTACAAGCTGAGGAGAGACCCCTCAGGGGAAACCAGCCAGGCTGACAGCCTCCTGTCTCACTCCTAGCCTCCGGAATAGTGAGAAAATGAATGTCTGCTGCTGACACCACCCAGTGTGGTCCTATGTTACGGCAGCCCGAGCAACCTAACACAGTCCATTCCGACACCCTTCATGAAGTGTTCCAGGCAGCGCTGCTGATATGGCAGCCGAACTGAATCGGGCCCATGTCCAACAGCACTGAAGGGCTGCATCGCCGGGGCAAGGACATCTGCTATTGGCCAAGTTCTGCAAGGACTGTGGACTGAGGGGCAAGGGTAGTTTCAACAACAAAATCAGCGAAATGCCCAAGCGCTCATGGAGTCTACTGTGAAGTCAAACCACATCTCTCTCTCATATTTCTACAAATATGTGAGGAGTGTCTTTCTACCCTCCCATGTAGCTGGAGGGAGGAGTGGGGGTCCGGATTCCTTTGTCATGGGGCTGTGGGACAGTCTAGGGAGAGTCCTGGGAGGGTCCCCGGGGAGTCCGCAGATTTGCGTGTGGGTCTGGGCACTGCCAGGTCGTCTTGGGGTTGTGGGTGTAGAGACCCTCGAGGCCAGCTCTCACCTCTGACAGGCACTGGACTGTGTCGTCAGCCTGGTGCACCTGCACCCTGACCCGGTAGGTGGTGTAGTCGGGTCCAAGGGCCAGCACCTCCATGATGTCCTCCTGGGAGCTCTGCAAAGACAGAGTGGGTACTGAGCCAGGAGGCATCAGGAACCTTCCACCCAATGTGTGGTCCTGTGTCATGGCAGACCTCGTCTGTTAGGACACAGTGAGGATGTTCCTGGCAGCCCCGCTGAGCTAGCAAGCATTGATTTGTGTCAAGGTCTAGCAACAGTGAAAGCCTGAATCACTGATGAAAACTATGCCCTTTTTGGGATGATATGGAGTTGGGTAAGGCCACAGCTCCTGACCTGGCCGCACTGCAATGGTTTGTCGTCCTCTGTGAGGTGATAGGTTGCAGAGAAAAGTATTCAAGACCTTAATCCCTCCCTTGCCCCCAACCCTCTTTTTTTTTTTTTTTAAATACACAGCACTATCAAGTGGGATGATGTTTAAGGCTTGGGGAAGGTCTACAAGGACAGTGGAGCTGGGACTGGTCCACAGGTTACTTGGGGCAGGGAGTGAATCAACTGAAAGGAGCATAAGGCAAAGACAGCAACAAATGCTTCCTCTGTGATCCCAAGAAGCACGTGAAGAAAGATTGCTTTTCTCCCCTACCTACCAGGAAGCTGGTCGGGAGGACTGAAGGTGCAGGTTTCTTTGGGAGTGGGTCTGTGAGATCTTTGAGGCCCCTGATTTGAGTCTGACTCCTGGTCCCACCCCAGTCACCTCAGGGTCCTGGGTGTGGGCCAGCTCTCACCTCCGTTTGGCACTGGTCGGTTTTCCTGGCCTGACGCACTTGTCCTTTGTACCCGTTGATGGCATACGTGAACGTGTCAGCCAGCTCCTCTACGATGTCCTTGTTGGAGCTCTGCAAAGACAGAGCCCCCACCGGACACAAGGAGGCCTCAGGGGCCTGCCTGTGAAGTGCCAGTGGGGCAGATGCCCGCCACCCATTCTGCTCCCCAGATCAGATCAGGCAGAGAGGGGTATCTGCAAAGACCTCCAGGCAGGGAGTGAAGTTGATGACCCCCTGAATAGCCCCCCGACCCACCCTAACAGGCGGATAGCAGATCTCCGAACCCAGCACTCACATGACACGCCCTCCAGGCTTCTGACACCTACCAACCTGCTCCTGCCCAGGATGTGCGTCCCTCATCCCACGCTGTCCCTCACCATCACGGACACACACACACACACACACACACACACACACACACACACACATATACCTGGGATGAGGGGTAAGAGGTGTGGGGCTGCCCAGGTGTGACCCCAGCTGGCGCCTGACCTGGATGGGCCTGGCCTGGGCTGCCCTCGGTTACCTGTGGGTGCCTCCTGCCAGAGGGCAAGGGGGATCGGTGGTGGCGCTTGCGCCTATTTCTACAGCAACAGAAACATCTCTCAGCCTGGGCTTTCTTCTGCCCAGAGCCTCGGAAGAACGGGAAGCAACACAGAGACATCCTCGTCTCCTGACCCTCTCCACTCAAGTGAGCTGGAAAGGCAGTTGTCTCCAGAATGTGGGTACCTGGTTACCACGGTTCCAATTTCTCTCAGTAAGGAAGTGAGGTCACCCCTTCAAGGTTCCACGACCTGTGCCCCTTCCTCCAATCAGAGCCACCCAAAGGCCCCTGTGGACTGTTGGCCTCTCACCCTCCTGGCCCATGTTATCTCCATACCTGTACACCAATACCCAGTATCCAGCACAGCCCTCTGCCCAGCTCTCTGGGAATGTGCGAGGCACCCCGGCTTGGGAGGGAAAGCTGTGTTCACACCTCCTTGTCCTTACTTGTTCTGTGCCCCGGAGAAGCCTCTGTGCCTCTCAGGGAGTCCCCCAGTCTGCAAAGCTGGCCCATGAGGAGGATGCTGGACGCTATTTCCATAGGAAGTCATCAGGTGTAGATGAGACAAGGCCCCTAACACCTGTGGGCTGGCCTCCCAAAAATCTGATGAGCAAACATAGAGGTGGAAGCGTGACAAGAATGAGTGGGACACAGAATGGGACACTAGACAAAACAGGCCCGAGGTCCAGCCTGAGATCTCAGGAAAGTCACTGCTCATGTCGGCCTCATTTTCAAGTCTGCACCTTTAAGGGTTTGAAATGACAGGAAATTCAGAGATTGTCACTCACTGGCCCAAAACCTCGCAGTGGTGTCCTTTTACACGTAGCATCAGACCCAGTGCCTTAGGTGGGCCCAGGTGTTAGGGGCCTTCACAGTGGCTTTAAGTGAGTCCAGCCTCCTGGTGGGAACATCCTTGTGTGTCCGCCGAGAGCTCAGTAACTGGCTGCTGAACAACGTAGCGTACAGCCCAGGTGATGGGATGTCAGGTCCTGTCACTTCTCTCGGACTCTCATTCTTGAGGTCGCTTCCTTCCTCGCAGCCTCTACCTCACTT
This sequence comes from Cnephaeus nilssonii, assembly GCF_951640355.1. Lineage (NCBI taxonomy): Eukaryota > Metazoa > Chordata > Mammalia > Chiroptera > Vespertilionidae > Cnephaeus > Cnephaeus nilssonii. The sequence continues at coordinate 56,354,816 of NC_137086.1, read as the reverse complement.
TGTCTCTATATGTGTGTGTGTCTGTGCCACTGAACTGTTGTTCTGTCTTTGAACTGAGTCCACACCCTTCTCCTTACCACTTTAGTAAATCTTGGTTTTGGTAAGTTCTCCCCTTGGTTCTTAGAGTCTCTTGTTCTGAGAAGAGAGACGGCACCTTTGGCTACTTTATTGTTACTTCTAGACCTAACCTGTCGAGTCCCATGAGTGTGATAGCTTTCAACCTTGCCATTCCTGATACAAGGATTCTAGTGTGAAGCCATCAAGGTTAGCACCCAGAGTCCTAAGCCCCATTGGCCTCAGGGCCTCTTGATACCATGTGTTCTCTCTGACCAGTCAATTCTAGTATGGCTGGGTCCCTAACCATTCTCTACCAGCAGCCCGAAGGATCTTTTGAAAATGTAAATGTGATCATGTCTCTTATGGGAACTAACAGTGGTTTCCTATGGCCTTGAGAATCAAGTCCAAAATCCTTAGTGTGTCCGTCCAGGCCCTCCGTGACGTGACCTTATCTTCTTTTCCAGTTTTGTCTCCCCCTCGCCCCTTTTCTCTGGTCACACTTTTGAGATCCTCATTGGCATCACACTCTCCCAGCCCTGCTTAGAGCTGTGTCATGCCCCGTGTCCCAACGTTTCCCTCTGGGGTCGTTGGAAGACTGGTGTTCTTTCAGGCATCTCTCATCTTTCCTCTGTCCTCCTCTCTGCTTCCATACTTGTGTTTGCTATACCATGAAATGCTACAAGCTTGTCCACCCTCAGGAGTTTTAAGGATCTCATTCAGTGTGGAAGCTGAGAATTATAAGCAGCAGAATACTGATGAAACTCACAAGTAGGGATTTGTTTTTCTCACAAAATGACCAATCCACAGGTAGGTGGATCCAATATTGAATTCAGCTGCTCAATGATATCAGGGTAAGCTGCCAGCAACAAAGTGGCGGCAACAGCTCCCAGCATCCAAGAGAGGAAAAAAGTTCTCACTTCCCTATTGTGCTTTCTATCAGGAAGGAAAATAGTGTCTCAGAAATCAATTATGAGACCCTTGCATGAACCCTTGGCCAGAACAGGCCAAATTGCAAGGGACATGGGGTCGTTTAGGAGCAAAGTGCTCCTGAAGGAGGTGCCTCAGCCCTGGAGGAGGAGGAGAAGAACGAGGAGGAGGAGGAGGAGGAGGAGGAAGAGGAGGAGAAGGAAGAGGAGGAGGAGGAGGAGGAGGAGGAGGGAGGAGAAGGGAAGGGCAGTTGGGAAGTGTCTGATGGTGAGCTTCCTGTTTCTGCTGTGAACACTACTGGCCCCATACATTTCTTCTGTGTGGAGGTGTGGAGGAAAGGTGTCCCGAGATTCAGGGATGACTGTTTTCAAATCTGTTTCTAGTGTCTTGAAGTACTCTGTCTAATAGGGCCCACATTATCCATACGTAACTTTTAAAAAATATATGTATTTATTGATCTCAGAGGGAGGAAAGGAAACAGAAGGGAGAGAGAGAGGGGGGTGGGGGGAGAGAGAAACATCAGTGATGAGAGAGCCTCCTTGATCACATAGCCCCTAGACTGCAACCCAGGTATGTGCCCTGACTGAGAATGAAACTGGGACTTCCTGGTTCAGGGTTTGACGCGCAACCATTGAGCCACAGCAGCCTGGCCACCACATATCACTTTTTTAAATTAAACTTTCATTAATTCAAATTAAGTAAAAGTTAAAATTCACTTAGACATTTAGGTTTCTCTTGTTGGATACCCAAGGAGGAGTGTTGGCTTGGTGTATAGACCAGCTGGTTTCCTTTGAAAGCAAGTATGAAATGAAAGAAAGGAAATGTGTCTCCCCTCAGAGCAAGAGTTTTCAGGTGGGAATGATGAGCTTTGGATGATTGGGCCACAGCACTGCGTGGATCGGTCTTGCACAGCATGCCTCCTTTTGAAATACTCACCTACTAATGGCATTCCCTTTTCCTTTTCTGCTTAAAAGTGTTTGACACAATGGTTTTAATTTTAATGATAGATTGTTCCAGTGGTGACAGTGAACTGTGGCCCTTCCGGTAGAACCAGGGCTGCGTACCATGTTTCCGTCCCGCCCTGTGCCAGTGGAACCGTTGCCTCTTCCTCAGATGAGTTAGACTGGTGAGTTAAATTCTGGGCTCACTGGGGAAGGAAAATGATTAAGGAAGTGTTTAGTGGAGGGAGTTGTTTTGAATTATTCCTGTTGCAACCAAAGCAATGCTCTTTCTATCCCTAGTGGTTTTAAATATTGTTCACATGTAGTGTAGTGGTTGTTGCTGCTCAAGTAGCAAATCAAGCTAAACACTGAGTGAAGTGGAATGCAGCCCAGTGAGTAACTTTTGCTTTTAATGAGAGCGTTTCAAGATATAAATTGGCACTTGGGAAAGTTTGGAAAGATATTATTGAGTCTGGCCAGTGTTGCACAGTCAGGTGCGCCTGTGAAGCAGGCAGGAGTTCACGGTTGGCTTGCTTCCGGGTCAGGGCACGTGCCCGGGTTGCAGACTGGATCACCAATAGGGGTCGTGAAGGAGGCTGCCGAGGAATGATTCTCTCTCATCATTTACGTTTCCCTCCCCTTCGCTCTCCCTGAAATCAATCCAAGTATATTTTTAAAATATTTATTTAGCCTAGCCCTGGCTGATGTGGCTCATTTGGATGGGCATCTCCCCTTGCACTGAAAGGTTTCCGGATCAGTTCCCAGTAGGGCACGTGGCAGGGTTTTGCGGTCAGTTCCATTCGGGGGTGGGCAGGAGGCAGCTGATGCGCCTTTCATCGATGTTTCTCTGCCTCTCCATTCCTCTGTCTGCTGCCTATTTATATATTGGATAGATGATCCTTGTGTAAAACCTGAAACTATACGTAAGGAAATGAGAAGAAACTGTCACTTCTAGAAGTTTGACTTCCTCCAGTTCACCAGTGTTCACATTTTGATGCATATATTTCCAGATTTCCTTTCTCCATTTTATCAGTTTATACTTAATCATCAGAACAAATTAAATGTTTCAAACATTATTTTACCACTGTATTATGCAGTGAGCATGCTTCCATGGCAGCATATATGTGTACACATGTATGTGTGTGTATGTATATATGTATGTGTGTACACATATATATGAAATTAGGTATATGTACGTGAATATATAAGGCCTACACGTGTTTAGAATCAACAATTTTATTTCTATTTATTCAAAAGAGTATTTAATTTAATGGATTATTGTCTACATAAATAGCTAGGTATTATTGGAAATTATCATTATTTACTATTATACATATACAGTTGGGGCGTATTCCTCTTATTAGTTATTTAAGATAATCGCCTAGGACTCTTATGACAGCACCAGAGAAGGCTTGCAGCACCGGCAGCAGCTGTCTCCAGAGTGGCTTCAGGTACTGCCTCAGGCCAGGCCAGGCCAGGGCGGGGCCTCTCTCTGGACCAGGCTCTGGCCCCTGAGCAGGCCCTTCCTCTGGCTCTGGAGAGCTCTGGAGCTCCGGGTGTGGACCTGGAGCAGGAGAAAGAGAGAGATTTACTCACACACCTGGCTTTCCCGTGACTTTCCACAGACTGGAAAGATGCCACCGCCTTTAAGGGAACTCCCGCCCATGAGCCTGCCCTCCCCAGATTATCTGCCCAGGTTATCAGTCCCCCTCACCTTCCCGGGTTGCCTCGGTGGGCTCAAGATGCTCCAGCTCTAGATTTGGGGCGTGGCCAACCAGGCGTGATGCAGGGGAGTTGATGGGCACCAAGGCCTGCTCTGCCTCCACCAAGGGGAAAGGCAGGGGCTGCCCAAAATCCTGGACATGGTCCAGCCAGGTCCCCACGAGCGAAGCAATGGCCCTGGGGAGAGGCAGGTGGGCCGTCAAGTCAGAATTCCGGTCTTTCCTTCCACTCTGCCCTCCCATGGCACTCTTGTTTGGGACTGAGCCTCTGTGCAGTCCCCTCCACGCCACCCCCAACCCCTGTGTGTCTGTTGTGTTTGTAGCAGATGTGGGATCCAGCAGGTTGAACGCAGAGTCTGTGTGAGCCTCTTCTTACCACTGGCGGCTCTCCTGAAGGTCCTGTACACTGCCCAGCCCAGGCCTCCATGCCCCTGGGCATCTGGGCTGAGGACTGAGACAGACTCCCGAGCAGCCTGCTCGCCACAATCCTGTTCTGAGGCCCGCCCCGGTGGTCAGTGGAGGTGGATGGAGAGAGGGGGCAGGCAGAGCGCGATGGGTGTTGCGGGGAAGGAGACTCTGAGGGACAACTCAGCCCAGCCTGCCCTCTGGGTCTACAATACCCGGGGCCCCATCCTCTGTCCTCTTTGACTCTTGTCCTCCTAGAATAGAAGCCACCAGAGCTCAGGCCTTTCTTGGGAATCAGAAGATGTATAAGATCAGGGTTCCGCCGGGCACTCCCCCACCTCACAGTCCCCACTCTGCTGACACAGGGGGCCCTCCTTCTGGGCCCAGAGACCACTCACTTCATGACTTGGTCCTGCGGCGTGTCACCCCGGTGCTTATAAGGAGGTGTGCCTCCAGAGGTACAAAACACCTTGCTGGCATCAGCTCTGATGGATGGTGGACAGGACCTGTGAATGATGGACAGCGTGACTGCTGGACCCACTGCCTAGAACTGAGGCCCAGGGATCGTGTCTGCTTCATTCCTTGAGTCGGGCAAAGTGTCTCCAAACGTGCTTGCCTGTAGTAGGAGCTTCATACACATTGTCGAGTAAATAAACTCCAACCAGCACCCTCCTATCCATCTGAGTGGGCTTGGGGCCCCTGCTACCCGCCCGAGATCCCCAGTGTGGCTACACCAAGGCCGAGGACCAGCTAGGTGAAATCTCCAACTGCTTGACAGGTTGCTTTCCATGTGCTTTTCCAAACTCCGATGCCACAGGCCGCTGATGGGTGAGTCAGCGTTCTTTCCATGGGACAGAGTGAGATAATTGCCACAAACAACCGGCGCGCGTCCAGCAACCCTGCCTGAAGAGCCAGGGAGCAGGTGGGACCTGCCACGGCTTGTCCCCACAGCAGTGCTATGAGGTTTATCCCCCACCACCCCACTTTTCAGAGGAGCATACTGAGACTCGGAAAGATGTGGTGACGTTTTCAAGACTCACAGCTTGCAGTGGGCAGAGTCACGAGTGTGTGCTCACCTAGTTAGCAGCTCTTCGAGGAACTGTTGGGCTCTGGAGAAGGCCAGGGTGGAGACATGGGATAGGTTTCCCCCCGGGAAAGCTGGTACCATGGACGTGGCCACTTGCTCCAAGGTGCCCTCATGGAGGGCCTGCAGCCTGCAGGACTCAGGTAGGTTCCCAGTTACCTCAGCTGCGCACTGGGAGGGACACGGAAGGACATCCAGTCAGCGGCATGACCGTGAATCCCACAAGGATCGAGGTCTGGAGCTCATTCGGGAGGTCCCAGCCCCACAGGGACGTGTGCGAGAGGAGGGACAGGAGTGCCCAGGCTGAACGAGGTTCTAGGTCTTCAAAGTGCCACTTAAGTTCTGTGCATGTTCAGAAAATTGTCACCTTCTAGGCATCATTATTTTTTTTTTCTTTTCTTAGCTGAGGAACAACAAACCTCCTTGTGGGAATAGTGTATATGAAGTGCACGGGCCCTGTGAGTCGTCTAGAAACCTCCCCGTTATAGAGATGAGAACACAGAGGCTTAGGGATATGAAATGTCCGGTGAAGGGCATGCAGGTCAGAACTGGGACCTGTCCTGCAGGACATCCCCTCGCAGGTACTGGAGACTTCATCTGCTCCCGACATGGGTGGAAAGGGTGTGGGAACCTTGTCCCTCCCCAGCGTGGGAACAGTGTACCCAGTTGACATGGCCTATGACAACCATTGACTTCAAAGGAGAAAGTTATATTTCATCCTTTTACACTCAAGGGCATTTTAAGACCGTCATTATGGAGATCCCAGATCCTGCCAGGTGGCAAATGCTTGGAGACTGCAGACTGGAGAAAGGTGATCACCAGGCAGTAATCTGAGCAGAGGACTCGGGAAGGAGGCAATGTATGTGGTGGCAGAAAAGTGACAGGTGACTCAAAGTACCCATGAGGCAATTGCCAATGAAGGAACACTGTGATTGAGTTGGACAACCTGGCATCGGACAGGTGAACATTTCAGTGAGTGAGAAATCCCCGGGCCAGGCCTGCAGCAAGGCAGCAGCCATCATGAGAAACTGCTTTTGGCTATGTCCCTGCTACAGCCCTTTGGATTTGGAATCTGCCTGCAGCCGTTCAAAGTTTACATGTGCACGTCCTTCAACCAGCAGTGGGCTTCCATCTCCAGCTGAGGACATCACACGTACTGTGGTCAGAATTGTGTCCCTCTAATCCCATGAATTTGCAACCCCTAGAACTTCATTATGTGTCCGCATTTGAGTTTTAGTCTTCAAGCAAATAATTAAGGTGAAGTGAATTCAGTGGTGTGGGTCTTAATCTAGTCTGACCAGTGTCCTTGGAAGAGGAGGGGAGGATACATGGCAGTGCAGAAGGGAGTCCACGTGACACAGAGCGAGAAGACGGCCATCTACAAGCTGAGGAGAGACCCCTCAGGGGAAACCAGCCAGGCTGACAGCCTCCTGTCTCACTCCTAGCCTCCGGAATAGTGAGAAAATGAATGTCTGCTGCTGACACCACCCAGTGTGGTCCTATGTTACGGCAGCCCGAGCAACCTAACACAGTCCATTCCGACACCCTTCATGAAGTGTTCCAGGCAGCGCTGCTGATATGGCAGCCGAACTGAATCGGGCCCATGTCCAACAGCACTGAAGGGCTGCATCGCCGGGGCAAGGACATCTGCTATTGGCCAAGTTCTGCAAGGACTGTGGACTGAGGGGCAAGGGTAGTTTCAACAACAAAATCAGCGAAATGCCCAAGCGCTCATGGAGTCTACTGTGAAGTCAAACCACATCTCTCTCTCATATTTCTACAAATATGTGAGGAGTGTCTTTCTACCCTCCCATGTAGCTGGAGGGAGGAGTGGGGGTCCGGATTCCTTTGTCATGGGGCTGTGGGACAGTCTAGGGAGAGTCCTGGGAGGGTCCCCGGGGAGTCCGCAGATTTGCGTGTGGGTCTGGGCACTGCCAGGTCGTCTTGGGGTTGTGGGTGTAGAGACCCTCGAGGCCAGCTCTCACCTCTGACAGGCACTGGACTGTGTCGTCAGCCTGGTGCACCTGCACCCTGACCCGGTAGGTGGTGTAGTCGGGTCCAAGGGCCAGCACCTCCATGATGTCCTCCTGGGAGCTCTGCAAAGACAGAGTGGGTACTGAGCCAGGAGGCATCAGGAACCTTCCACCCAATGTGTGGTCCTGTGTCATGGCAGACCTCGTCTGTTAGGATACAGTGAGGATGTTCCTGGCAGCCCCGCTGAGCTAGCAAGCATTGATTTGTGTCAAGGTCTAGCAACAGTGAAAGCCTGAATCACTGATGAAAACTATGCCCTTGTTGGGATGATATGGAGTTGGGTAAGGCCACAGCTCCTGACCTGGCCGCACTGCAATGGTTTGTCGTCCTCTGTGAGGTGATAGGTTGCAGAGAAAAGTATTCAAGACCTTAATCCCTCCCTTGCCCCCAACCCTCTTTTTTTTTTTTTAAATACACAGCACTATCAAGTGGGATGATGTTTAAGGCTTGGGGAAGGTCTACAAGGACAGTGGAGCTGGGACTGGTCCACAGGTTACTTGGGGCAGGGAGTGAATCAACTGAAAGGAGCATAAGGCAAAGACAGCAACAAATGCTTCCTCTGTGATCCCAAGAAGCACGTGAAGAAAGATTGCTTTTCTCCCCTACCTACCAGGAAGCTGGTCGGGAGGACTGAAGGTGCAGGTTTCTTTGGGAGTGGGTCTGTGAGATCTTTGAGGCCCCTGATTTGAGTCTGACTCCTGGTCCCACCCCAGTCACCTCAGGGTCCTGGGTGTGGGCCAGCTCTCACCTCCGTTTGGCACTGGTCGGTTTTCCTGGCCTGACGCACTTGTCCTTTGTACCCGTTGATGGCATACGTGAACGTGTCAGCCAGCTCCTCTACGATGTCCTTGTTGGAGCTCTGCAAAGACAGAGCCCCCACCGGACACAAGGAGGCCTCAGGGGCCTGCCTGTGAAGTGCCAGTGGGGCAGATGCCCGCCACCCATTCTGCTCCCCAGATCAGATCAGGCAGAGAGGGGTATCTGCAAAGACCTCCAGGCAGGGAGTGAAGTTGATGACCCCCTGAATAGCCCCCCGACCCACCCTAACAGGCGGATAGCAGATCTCCGAACCCAGCACTCACATGACACGCCCTCCAGGCTTCTGACACCTACCAACCTGCTCCTGCCCAGGATGTGCGTCCCTCATCCCACGCTGTCCCTCACCATCACGGACACACACACACACACACACACACACACACACACACACACACACATACCTGGGATGAGGGGTAAGAGGTGTGGGGCTGCCCAGGTGTGACCCCAGCTGGCGCCTGACCTGGATGGGCCTGGCCTGGGCTGCCCTCGGTTACCTGTGGGTGCCTCCTGCCAGAGGGCAAGGGGGATCGGTGGTGGCGCTTGCGCCTATTTCTACAGCAACAGAAACATCTCTCAGCCTGGGCTTTCTTCTGCCCAGAGCCTCGGAAGAACGGGAAGCAACACAGAGACATCCTCGTCTCCTGACCCTCTCCACTCAAGTGAGCTGGAAAGGCAGTTGTCTCCAGAATGTGGGTACCTGGTTACCACGGTTCCAATTTCTCTCAGTAAGGAAGTGAGGTCACCCCTTCAAGGTTCCACGACCTGTGCCCCTTCCTCCAATCAGAGCCACCCAAAGGCCCCTGTGGACTGTTGGCCTCTCACCCTCCTGGCCCATGTTATCTCCATACCTGTACACCAATACCCAGTATCCAGCACAGCCCTCTGCCCAGCTCTCTGGGAATGTGCGAGGCACCCCGGCTTGGGAGGGAAAGCTGTGTTCACACCTCCTTGTCCTTACTTGTTCTGTGCCCCGGAGAAGCCTCTGTGCCTCTCAGGGAGTCCCCCAGTCTGCAAAGCTGGCCCATGAGGAGGATGCTGGACGCTATTTCCATAGGAAGTCATCAGGTGTAGATGAGACAAGGCCCCTAACACCTGTGGGCTGGCCTCCCAAAAATCTGATGAGCAAACATAGAGGTGGAAGCGTGACAAGAATGAGTGGGACACAGAATGGGACACTAGACAAAACAGGCCCGAGGTCCAGCCTGAGATCTCAGGAAAGTCACTGCTCATGTCGGCCTCATTTTCAAGTCTGCACCTTTAAGGGTTTGAAATGACAGGAAATTCAGAGATTGTCACTCACTGGCCCAAAACCTCGCAGTGGTGTCCTTTTACACGTAGCATCAGACCCAGTGCCTTAGGTGGGCCCAGGTGTTAGGGGCCTTCACAGTGGCTTTAAGTGAGTCCAGCCTCCTGGTGGGAACATCCTTGTGTGTCCGCCGAGAGCTCAGTAACTGGCTGCTGAACAACGTAGCGTACAGCCCAGGTGATGGGATGTCAGGTCCTGTCACTTCTCTCGGACTCTCATTCTTGAGGTCGCTTCCTTCCTCGCAGCCTCTACCTCACTTTGTCTCTATATGTGTGTGTGTCTGTGCCACTGAACTGTTGTTCTGTCTTTGAACTGAGTCCACACCCTTCTCCTTACCACTTTAGTAAATCTTGGTTTTGGTAAGTTCTCCCCTTGGTTCTTAGAGTCTCTTGTTCTGAGAAGAGAGACGGCACCTTTGGCTACTTTATTGTTACTTCTAGACCTAACCTGTCGAGTCCCATGAGTGTGATAGCTTTCAACCTTGCCATTCCTGATACAAGGATTCTAGTGTGAAGCCATCAAGGTTAGCACCCAGAGTCCTAAGCCCCATTGGCCTCAGGGCCTCTTGATACCATGTGTTCTCTCTGACCAGTCAATTCTAGTATGGCTGGGTCCCTAACCATTCTCTACCAGCAGCCCGAAGGATCTTTTGAAAATGTAAATGTGATCATGTCTCTTATGGGAACTAACAGTGGTTTCCTATGGCCTTGAGAATCAAGTCCAAAATCCTTAGTGTGTCCGTCCAGGCCCTCCGTGACGTGACCTTATCTTCTTTTCCAGTTTTGTCTCCCCCTCGCCCCTTTTCTCTGGTCACACTTTTGAGATCCTCATTGGCATCACACTCTCCCAGCCCTGCTTAGAGCTGTGTCATGCCCCGTGTCCCAACGTTTCCCTCTGGGGTCGTTGGAAGACTGGTGTTCTTTCAGGCATCTCTCATCTTTCCTCTGTCCTCCTCTCTGCTTCCATACTTGTGTTTGCTATACCATGAAATGCTACAAGCTTGTCCACCCTCAGGAGTTTTAAGGATCTCATTCAGTGTGGAAGCTGAGAATTATAAGCAGCAGAATACTGATGAAACTCACAAGTAGGGATTTGTTTTTCTCACAAAATGACCAATCCACAGGTAGGTGGATCCAATATTGAATTCAGCTGCTCAATGATATCAGGGTAAGCTGCCAGCAACAAAGTGGCGGCAACAGCTCCCAGCATCCAAGAGAGGAAAAAAGTTCTCACTTCCCTATTGTGCTTTCTATCAGGAAGGAAAATAGTGTCTCAGAAATCAATTATGAGACCCTTGCATGAACCCTTGGCCAGAACAGGCCAAATTGCAAGGGACATGGGGTCGTTTAGTAGCAAAGTGCTCCTGAAGGAGGTGCCTCAGCCCTGGAGGAGGAGGAGAAGAACGAGGAGGAGGAGGAGGAGGAGGAGGAAGAGGAGGAGAAGGAAGAGGAGGAGGAGGAGGAGGAGGAGGAGGGAGGAGAAGGGAAGGGCAGTTGGGAAGTGTCTGATGGTGAGCTTCCTGTTTCTGCTGTGAACACTACTGGCCCCATACATTTCTTCTGTGTGGAGGTGTGGAGGAAAGGTGTCCCGAGATTCAGGGATGACTGTTTTCAAATCTGTTTCTAGTGTCTTGAAGTACTCTGTCTAATAGGGCCCACATTATCCATACGTAACTTTTAAAAAATATATGTATTTATTGATCTCAGAGGGAGGAAAGGAAACAGAAGGGAGAGAGAGAGGGGGGTGGGGGGAGAGAGAAACATCAGTGATGAGAGAGCCTCCTTGATCACATAGCCCCTAGACTGCAACCCAGGTATGTGCCCTGACTGAGAATGAAACTGGGACTTCCTGGTTCAGGGTTTGACGCGCAACCATTGAGCCACAGCAGCCTGGCCACCACATATCACTTTTTTAAATTAAACTTTCATTAATTCAAATTAAGTAAAAGTTAAAATTCACTTAGACATTTAGGTTTCTCTTGTTGGATACCCAAGGAGGAGTGTTGGCTTGGTGTATAGACCAGCTGGTTTCCTTTGAAAGCAAGTATGAAATGAAAGAAAGGAAATGTGTCTCCCCTCAGAGCAAGAGTTTTCAGGTGGGAATGATGAGCTTTGGATGACTGGGCCACAGCACTGCGTGGATCGGTCTTGCACAGCATGCCTCCTTTTGAAATACTCACCTACTAATGGCATTCCCTTTTCCTTTTCTGCTTAAAAGTGTTTGACACAATGGTTTTAATTTTAATGATAGATTGTTCCAGTGGTGACAGTGAACTGTGGCCCTTCCGGTAGAACCAGGGCTGCGTACCATGTTTCCGTCCCGCCCTGTGCCAGTGGAACCGTTGCCTCTTCCTCAGATGAGTTAGACTGGTGAGTTAAATTCTGGGCTCACTGGGGAAGGAAAATGATTAAGGAAGTGTTTAGTGGAGGGAGTTGTTTTGAATTATTCCTGTTGCAACCAAAGCAATGCTCTTTCTATCCCTAGTGGTTTTAAATATTGTTCACAGGTAGTGTAGTGGTTGTTGCTGCTCAAGTAGCAAATCAAGCTAAACACTGAGTGAAGTGGAATGCAGCCCAGTGAGTAACTTTTGCTTTTAATGAGAGCGTTTCAAGATATAAATTGGCACTTGGGAAAGTTTGGAAAGATATTATTGAGTCTGGCCAGTGTTGCACAGTCAGGTGCGCCTGTGAAGCAGGCAGGAGTTCACGGTTGGCTTGCTTCCGGGTCAGGGCACGTGCCCGGGTTGCAGACTGGATCACCAATAGGGGTCGTGAAGGAGGCTGCCGAGGAATGATTCTCTCTCATCATTTACGTTTCCCTCCCCTTCGCTCTCCCTGAAATCAATCCAAGTATATTTTTAAAATATTTATTTAGCCTAGCCCTGGCTGATGTGGCTCATTTGGATGGGCATCTCCCCTTGCACTGAAAGGTTTCCGGATCAGTTCCCAGTAGGGCACGTGGCAGGGTTTTGCGGTCAGTTCCATTCGGGGGTGGGCAGGAGGCAGCTGATGCGCCTTTCATCGATGTTCCTCTGCCTCTCCATTCCTCTGTCTGCTGCCTATTTATATATTGGATAGATGATCCTTGTGTAAAACCTGAAACTATACGTAAGGAAATGAGAAGAAACTGTCACTTCTAGAAGTTTGACTTCCTCCAGTTCACCAGTGTTCACATTTTGATGCATATATTTCCAGATTTCCTTTCTCCATTTTATCAGTTTATACTTAATCATCAGAACAAATTAAATGTTTCAAACATTATTTTACCACTGTATTATGCAGTGAGCATGCTTCCATGGCAGCATATATGTGTACACATGTATGTGTGTGTATGTATATATGTATGTGTGTACACATATATATGAAATTAGGTATATGTACGTGAATATATAAGGCCTACACGTGTTTAGAATCAACAATTTTATTTCTATTTATTCAAAAGAGTATTTAATTTAATGGATTATTGTCTACATAAATAGCTAGGTATTATTGGAAATTATCATTATTTACTATTATACATATACAGTTGGGGCGTATTCCTCTTATTAGTTATTTAAGATAATCGCCTAGGACTCTTATGACAGCACCAGAGAAGGCTTGCAGCACCGGCAGCAGCTGTCTCCAGAGTGGCTTCAGGTACTGCCTCAGGCCAGGCCAGGCCAGGGCGGGGCCTCTCTCTGGACCAGGCTCTGGCCCCTGAGCAGGCCCTTCCTCTGGCTCTGGAGAGCTCTGGAGCTCCGGGTGTGGACCTGGAGCAGGAGAAAGAGAGAGATTTACTCACACACCTGGCTTTCCCGTGACTTTCCACAGACTGGAAAGATGCCACCGCCTTTAAGGGAACTCCCGCCCATGAGCCTGCCCTCCCCAGATTATCTGCCCAGGTTATCAGTCCCCCTCACCTTCCCGGGTTGCCTCGGTGGGCTCAAGATGCTCCAGCTCTAGATTTGGGGCGTGGCCAACCAGGCGTGATGCAGGGGAGTTGATGGGCACCAAGGCCTGCTCTGCCTCCACCAAGGGGAAAGGCAGGGGCTGCCCAAAATCCTGGACATGGTCCAGCCAGGTCCCCACGAGCGAAGCAATGGCCCTGGGGAGAGGCAGGTGGGCCGTCAAGTCAGAATTCCGGTCTTTCCTTCCACTCTGCCCTCCCATGGCACTCTTGTTTGGGACTGAGCCTCTGTGCAGTCCCCTCCACGCCACCCCCAACCCCTGTGTGTCTGTTGTGTTTGTAGCAGATGTGGGATCCAGCAGGTTGAACGCAGAGTCTGTGTGAGCCTCTTCTTCCCACTGGCGGCTCTCCTGAAGGTCCTGTACACTGCCCAGCCCAGGCCTCCATGCCCCTGGGCATCTGGGCTGAGGACTGAGACAGACTCCCGAGCAGCCTGCTCGCCACAATCCTGTTCTGAGGCCCGCCCCGGTGGTCAGTGGAGGTGGATGGAGAGAGGGGGCAGGCAGAGCGCGATGGGTGTTGCGGGGAAGGAGACTCTGAGGGACAACTCAGCCCAGCCTGCCCTCTGGGTCTACAATACCCGGGGCCCCATCCTCTGTCCTCTTTGACTCTTGTCCTCCTAGAATAGAAGCCACCAGAGCTCAGGCCTTTCTTGGGAATCAGAAGATGTATAAGATCAGGGTTCCGCCGGGCACTCCCCCACCTCACAGTCCCCACTCTGCTGACACAGGGGGCCCTCCTTCTGGGCCCAGAGACCACTCACTTCATGACTTGGTCCTGCGGCGTGTCACCCCGGTGCTTATAAGGAGGTGTGCCTCCAGAGGTACAAAACACCTTGCTGGCATCAGCTCTGATGGATGGTGGACAGGACCTGTGAATGATGGACAGCGTGACTGCTGGACCCACTGCCTAGAACTGAGGCCCAGGGATCGTGTCTGCTTCATTCCTTGAGTCGGGCAAAGTGTCTCCAAACGTGCTTGCCTGTAGTAGGAGCTTCATACACATTGTCGAGTAAATAAACTCCAACCAGCACCCTCCCATCCATCTGAGTGGGCTTGGGGCCCCTGCTACCCGCCCGAGATCCCCAGTGTGGCTACACCAAGGCCGAGGACCAGCTAGGTGAAATCTCCAACTGCTTGACAGGTTGCTTTCCATGTGCTTTTCCAAACTCCGATGCCACAGGCCGCTGATGGGTGAGTCAGCGTTCTTTCCATGGGACAGAGTGAGATAATTGCCACAAACAACCGGCGCGCGTCCAGCAACCCTGCCTGAAGAGCCAGGGAGCAGGTGGGACCTGCCACGGCTTGTCCCCACAGCAGTGCTATGAGGTTTATCCCCCACCACCCCACTTTTCAGAGGAGCATACTGAGACTCGGAAAGATGTGGTGACGTTTTCAAGACTCACAGCTTGCAGTGGGCAGAGGCACGAGTGTGTGCTCACCTAGTTAGCAGCTCTTCGAGGAACTGTTGGGCTCTGGAGAAGGCCAGGGTGGAGACATGGGATAGGTTTCCCCCCGGGAAAGCTGGTACCATGGACGTGGCCACTTGCTCCAAGGTGCCCTCATGGAGGGCCTGCAGCCTGCAGGACTCAGGTAGGTTCCCAGTTACCTCAGCTGCGCACTGGGAGGGACACGGAAGGACATCCAGTCAGCGGCATGACCGTGAATCCCACAAGGATCGAGGTCTGGAGCTCATTCGGGAGGTCCCAGCCCCACAGGGACGTGTGCGAGAGGAGGGACAGGAGTGCCCAGGCTGAACGAGGTTCTAGGTCTTCAAAGTGCCACTTAAGTTCTGTGCATGTTCAGAAAATTGTCACCTTCTAGGCATCATTATTTTTTTTTTCTTTTCTTAGCTGAGGAACAACAAACCTCCTTGTGGGAATAGTGTATATGAAGTGCACGGGCCCTGTGAGTCGTCTAGAAACCTCCCCGTTATAGAGATGAGAACACAGAGGCTTAGGGATATGAAATGTCCGGTGAAGGGCATGCAGGTCAGAACTGGGACCTGTCCTGCAGGACATCCCCTCGCAGGTACTGGAGACTTCATCTGCTCCCGACATGGGTGGAAAGGGTGTGGGAACCTTGTCCCTCCCCAGCGTGGGAACAGTGTACCCAGTTGACATGGCCTATGACAACCATTGACTTCAAAGGAGAAAGTTATATTTCATCCTTTTACACTCAAGGGCATTTTAAGACCGTCATTATGGAGATCCCAGATCCTGCCAGGTGGCAAATGCTTGGAGACTGCAGACTGGAGAAAGGTGATCACCAGGCAGTAATCTGAGCAGAGGACTCGGGAAGGAGGCAATGTATGTGGTGGCAGAAAAGTGACAGGTGACTCAAAGTACCCATGAGGCAATTGCCAATGAAGGAACACTGTGATTGAGTTGGACAACCTGGCATCGGACAGGTGAACATTTCAGTGAGTGAGAAATCCCCGGGCCAGGCCTGCAGCAAGGCAGCAGCCATCATGAGAAACTGCTTTTGGCTATGTCCCTGCTACAGCCCTTTGGATTTGGAATCTGCCTGCAGCCGTTCAAAGTTTACATGTGCACGTCCTTCAACCAGCAGTGGGCTTCCATCTCCAGCTGAGGACATCACACGTACTGTGGTCAGAATTGTGTCCCTCTAATCCCATGAATTTGCAACCCCTAGAACTTCATTATGTGTCCGCATTTGAGTTTTAGTCTTCAAGCAAATAATTAAGGTGAAGTGAATTCAGTGGTGTGGGTCTTAATCTAGTCTGACCAGTGTCCTTGGAAGAGGAGGGGAGGATACATGGCAGTGCAGAAGGGAGTCCACGTGACACAGAGCGAGAAGACGGCCATCTACAAGCTGAGGAGAGACCCCTCAGGGGAAACCAGCCAGGCTGACAGCCTCCTGTCTCACTCCTAGCCTCCGGAATAGTGAGAAAATGAATGTCTGCTGCTGACACCACCCAGTGTGGTCCTATGTTACGGCAGCCCGAGCAACCTAACACAGTCCATTCCGACACCCTTCATGAAGTGTTCCAGGCAGCGCTGCTGATATGGCAGCCGAACTGAATCGGGCCCATGTCCAACAGCACTGAAGGGCTGCATCGCCGGGGCAAGGACATCTGCTATTGGCCAAGTTCTGCAAGGACTGTGGACTGAGGGGCAAGGGTAGTTTCAACAACAAAATCAGCGAAATGCCCAAGCGCTCATGGAGTCTACTGTGAAGTCAAACCACATCTCTCTCTCATATTTCTACAAATATGTGAGGAGTGTCTTTCTACCCTCCCATGTAGCTGGAGGGAGGAGTGGGGGTCCGGATTCCTTTGTCATGGGGCTGTGGGACAGTCTAGGGAGAGTCCTGGGAGGGTCCCCGGGGAGTCCGCAGATTTGCGTGTGGGTCTGGGCACTGCCAGGTCGTCTTGGGGTTGTGGGTGTAGAGACCCTCGAGGCCAGCTCTCACCTCTGACAGGCACTGGACTGTGTCGTCAGCCTGGTGCACCTGCACCCTGACCCGGTAGGTGGTGTAGTCGGGTCCAAGGGCCAGCACCTCCATGATGTCCTCCTGGGAGCTCTGCAAAGACAGAGTGGGTACTGAGCCAGGAGGCATCAGGAACCTTCCACCCAATGTGTGGTCCTGTGTCATGGCAGACCTCGTCTGTTAGGACACAGTGAGGATGTTCCTGGCAGCCCCGCTGAGCTAGCAAGCATTGATTTGTGTCAAGGTCTAGCAACAGTGAAAGCCTGAATCACTGATGAAAACTATGCCCTTGTTGGGATGATATGGAGTTGGGTAAGGCCACAGCTCCTGACCTGGCCGCACTGCAATGGTTTGTCGTCCTCCGTGAGGTGATAGGTTGCAGAGAAAAGTATTCAAGACCTTAATCCCTCCCTTGCCCCCAACCCTCTTTTTTTTTTTTTTTTTTTTTTTTTTAAATACACAGCACTATCAAGTGGGATGATGTTTAAGGCTTGGGGAAGGTCTACAAGGACAGTGGAGCTGGGACTGGTCCACAGGTTACTTGGGGCAGGGAGTGAATCAACTGAAAGGAGCATAAGGCAAAGACAGCAACAAATGCTTCCTCTGTGATCCCAAGAAGCACATGAAGAAAGATTGCTTTTCTCCCCTACCTACCAGGAAGCTGGTCGGGAGGACTGAAGGTGCAGGTTTCTTTGGGAGTGGGTCTGTGAGATCTTTGAGGCCCCTGATTTGAGTCTGACTCCTGGTCCCACCCCAGTCACCTCAGGGTCCTGGGTGTGGGCCAGCTCTCACCTCCGTTTGGCACTGGTCGGTTTTCCTGGCCTGACGCACTTGTCCTTTGTACCCGTTGATGGCATACGTGAACGTGTCAGCCAGCTCCTCTACGATGTCCTTGTTGGAGCTCTGCAAAGACAGAGCCCCCACCGGACACAAGGAGGCCTCAGGGGCCTGCCTGTGAAGTGCCAGTGGGGCAGATGCCCGCCACCCATTCTGCTCCCCAGATCAGATCAGGCAGAGAGGGGTATCTGCAAAGACCTCCAGGCAGGGAGTGAAGTTGATGACCCCCTGAATAGCCCCCCGACCCACCCTAACAGGCGGATAGCAGATCTCCGAACCCAGCACTCACATGACACGCCCTCCAGGCTTCTGACACCTACCAACCTGCTCCTGCCCAGGATGTGCGTCCCTCATCCCACGCTGTCCCTCACCATCACGGACACACACACACACACACACACACACACACACACACACACATATACCTGGGATGAGGGGTAAGAGGTGTGGGGCTGCCCAGGTGTGACCCCAGCTGGCGCCTGACCTGGATGGGCCTGGCCTGGGCTGCCCTCGGTTACCTGTGGGTGCCTCCTGCCAGAGGGCAAGGGGGATCGGTGGTGGCGCTTGCGCCTATTTCTACAGCAACAGAAACATCTCTCAGCCTGGGCTTTCTTCTGCCCAGAGCCTCGGAAGAACGGGAAGCAACACAGAGACATCCTCGTCTCCTGACCCTCTCCACTCAAGTGAGCTGGAAAGGCAGTTGTCTCCAGAATGTGGGTACCTGGTTACCACGGTTCCAATTTCTCTCAGTAAGGAAGTGAGGTCACCCCTTCAAGGTTCCACGACCTGTGCCCCTTCCTCCAATCAGAGCCACCCAAAGGCCCCTGTGGACTGTTGGCCTCTCACCCTCCTGGCCCATGTTATCTCCATACCTGTACACCAATACCCAGTATCCAGCACAGCCCTCTGCCCAGCTCTCTGGGAATGTGCGAGGCACCCCGGCTTGGGAGGGAAAGCTGTGTTCACACCTCCTTGTCCTTACTTGTTCTGTGCCCCGGAGAAGCCTCTGTGCCTCTCAGGGAGTCCCCCAGTCTGCAAAGCTGGCCCATGAGGAGGATGCTGGACGCTATTTCCATAGGAAGTCATCAGGTGTAGATGAGACAAGGCCCCTAACACCTGTGGGCTGGCCTCCCAAAAATCTGATGAGCAAACATAGAGGTGGAAGCGTGACAAGAATGAGTGGGACACAGAATGGGACACTAGACAAAACAGGCCCGAGGTCCAGCCTGAGATCTCAGGAAAGTCACTGCTCATGTCGGCCTCATTTTCAAGTCTGCACCTTTAAGGGTTTGAAATGACAGGAAATTCAGAGATTGTCACTCACTGGCCCAAAACCTCGCAGTGGTGTCCTTTTACACGTAGCATCAGACCCAGTGCCTTAGGTGGGCCCAGGTGTTAGGGGCCTTCACAGTGGCTTTAAGTGAGTCCAGCCTCCTGGTGGGAACATCCTTGTGTGTCCGCCGAGAGCTCAGTAACTGGCTGCTGAACAACGTAGCGTACAGCCCAGGTGATGGGATGTCAGGTCCTGTCACTTCTCTCGGACTCTCATTCTTGAGGTCGCTTCCTTCCTCGCAGCCTCTACCTCACTTTGTCTCTATATGTGTGTGTGTCTGTGCCACTGAACTGTTGTTCTGTCTTT
Source organism: Cnephaeus nilssonii (assembly GCF_951640355.1). NCBI lineage: Eukaryota > Metazoa > Chordata > Mammalia > Chiroptera > Vespertilionidae > Cnephaeus > Cnephaeus nilssonii. The sequence continues at coordinate 56,335,649 of NC_137086.1, read as the reverse complement.
GAACTGAGTCCACACCCTTCTCCTTACCACTTTAGTAAATCTTGGTTTTGGTAAGTTCTCCCCTTGGTTCTTAGAGTCTCTTGTTCTGAGAAGAGAGACGGCACCTTTGGCTACTTTATTGTTACTTCTAGACCTAACCTGTCGAGTCCCATGAGTGTGATAGCTTTCAACCTTGCCATTCCTGATACAAGGATTCTAGTGTGAAGCCATCAAGGTTAGCACCCAGAGTCCTAAGCCCCATTGGCCTCAGGGCCTCTTGATACCATGTGTTCTCTCTGACCAGTCAATTCTAGTATGGCTGGGTCCCTAACCATTCTCTACCAGCAGCCCGAAGGATCTTTTGAAAATGTAAATGTGATCATGTCTCTTATGGGAACTAACAGTGGTTTCCTATGGCCTTGAGAATCAAGTCCAAAATCCTTAGTGTGTCCGTCCAGGCCCTCCGTGACGTGACCTTATCTTCTTTTCCAGTTTTGTCTCCCCCTCGCCCCTTTTCTCTGGTCACACTTTTGAGATCCTCATTGGCATCACACTCTCCCAGCCCTGCTTAGAGCTGTGTCATGCCCCGTGTCCCAACGTTTCCCTCTGGGGTCGTTGGAAGACTGGTGTTCTTTCAGGCATCTCTCATCTTTCCTCTGTCCTCCTCTCTGCTTCCATACTTGTGTTTGCTATACCATGAAATGCTACAAGCTTGTCCACCCTCAGGAGTTTTAAGGATCTCATTCAGTGTGGAAGCTGAGAATTATAAGCAGCAGAATACTGATGAAACTCACAAGTAGGGATTTGTTTTTCTCACAAAATGACCAATCCACAGGTAGGTGGATCCAATATTGAATTCAGCTGCTCAATGATATCAGGGTAAGCTGCCAGCAACAAAGTGGCGGCAACAGCTCCCAGCATCCAAGAGAGGAAAAAAGTTCTCACTTCCCTATTGTGCTTTCTATCAGGAAGGAAAATAGTGTCTCAGAAATCAATTATGAGACCCTTGCATGAACCCTTGGCCAGAACAGGCCAAATTGCAAGGGACATGGGGTCGTTTAGTAGCAAAGTGCTCCTGAAGGAGGTGCCTCAGCCCTGGAGGAGGAGAAGAACGAGGAGGAGGAGGAGGAGGAGGAGGAGGAAGAGGAGGAGAAGGAAGAGGAGGAGGAGGAGGAGGAGGAGGAGGGAGGAGAAGGGAAGGGCAGTTGGGAAGTGTCTGATGGTGAGCTTCCTGTTTCTGCTGTGAACACTACTGGCCCCATACATTTCTTCTGTGTGGAGGTGTGGAGGAAAGGTGTCCCGAGATTCAGGGATGACTGTTTTCAAATCTGTTTCTAGTGTCTTGAAGTACTCTGTCTAATAGGGCCCACATTATCCATACGTAACTTTTAAAAAATATATGTATTTATTGATCTCAGAGGGAGGAAAGGAAACAGAAGGGAGAGAGAGAGGGGGGTGGGGGGAGAGAGAAACATCAGTGATGAGAGAGCCTCCTTGATCACATAGCCCCTAGACTGCAACCCAGGTATGTGCCCTGACTGAGAATGAAACTGGGACTTCCTGGTTCAGGGTTTGACGCGCAACCATTGAGCCACAGCAGCCTGGCCACCACATATCACTTTTTTAAATTAAACTTTCATTAATTCAAATTAAGTAAAAGTTAAAATTCACTTAGACATTTAGGTTTCTCTTGTTGGATACCCAAGGAGGAGTGTTGGCTTGGTGTATAGACCAGCTGGTTTCCTTTGAAAGCAAGTATGAAATGAAAGAAAGGAAATGTGTCTCCCCTCAGAGCAAGAGTTTTCAGGTGGGAATGATGAGCTTTGGATGACTGGGCCACAGCACTGCGTGGATCGGTCTTGCACAGCATGCCTCCTTTTGAAATACTCACCTACTAATGGCATTCCCTTTTCCTTTTCTGCTTAAAAGTGTTTGACACAATGGTTTTAATTTTAATGATAGATTGTTCCAGTGGTGACAGTGAACTGTGGCCCTTCCGGTAGAACCAGGGCTGCGTACCATGTTTCCGTCCCGCCCTGTGCCAGTGGAACCGTTGCCTCTTCCTCAGATGAGTTAGACTGGTGAGTTAAATTCTGGGCTCACTGGGGAAGGAAAATGATTAAGGAAGTGTTTAGTGGAGGGAGTTGTTTTGAATTATTCCTGTTGCAACCAAAGCAATGCTCTTTCTATCCCTAGTGGTTTTAAATATTGTTCACAGGTAGTGTAGTGGTTGTTGCTGCTCAAGTAGCAAATCAAGCTAAACACTGAGTGAAGTGGAATGCAGCCCAGTGAGTAACTTTTGCTTTTAATGAGAGCGTTTCAAGATATAAATTGGCACTTGGGAAAGTTTGGAAAGATATTATTGAGTCTGGCCAGTGTTGCACAGTCAGGTGCGCCTGTGAAGCAGGCAGGAGTTCACGGTTGGCTTGCTTCCGGGTCAGGGCACGTGCCCGGGTTGCAGACTGGATCACCAATAGGGGTCGTGAAGGAGGCTGCCGAGGAATGATTCTCTCTCATCATTTACGTTTCCCTCCCCTTCGCTCTCCCTGAAATCAATCCAAGTATATTTTTAAAATATTTATTTAGCCTAGCCCTGGCTGATGTGGCTCATTTGGATGGGCATCTCCCCTTGCACTGAAAGGTTTCCGGATCAGTTCCCAGTAGGGCACGTGGCAGGGTTTTGCGGTCAGTTCCATTCGGGGGTGGGCAGGAGGCAGCTGATGCGCCTTTCATCGATGTTTCTCTGCCTCTCCATTCCTCTGTCTGCTGCCTATTTATATATTGGATAGATGATCCTTGTGTAAAACCTGAAACTATACGTAAGGAAATGAGAAGAAACTGTCACTTCTAGAAGTTTGACTTCCTCCAGTTCACCAGTGTTCACATTTTGATGCATATATTTCCAGATTTCCTTTCTCCATTTTATCAGTTTATACTTAATCATCAGAACAAATTAAATGTTTCAAACATTATTTTACCACTGTATTATGCAGTGAGCATGCTTCCATGGCAGCATATATGTGTACACATGTATGTGTGTGTATGTATATATGTATGTGTGTACACATATATATGAAATTAGGTATATGTACGTGAATATATAAGGCCTACACGTGTTTAGAATCAACAATTTTATTTCTATTTATTCAAAAGAGTATTTAATTTAATGGATTATTGTCTACATAAATAGCTAGGTATTATTGGAAATTATCATTATTTACTATTATACATATACAGTTGGGGCGTATTCCTCTTATTAGTTATTTAAGATAATCGCCTAGGACTCTTATGACAGCACCAGAGAAGGCTTGCAGCACCGGCAGCAGCTGTCTCCAGAGTGGCTTCAGGTACTGCCTCAGGCCAGGCCAGGCCAGGGCGGGGCCTCTCTCTGGACCAGGCTCTGGCCCCTGAGCAGGCCCTTCCTCTGGCTCTGGAGAGCTCTGGAGCTCCGGGTGTGGACCTGGAGCAGGAGAAAGAGAGAGATTTACTCACACACCTGGCTTTCCCGTGACTTTCCACAGACTGGAAAGATGCCACCGCCTTTAAGGGAACTCCCGCCCATGAGCCTGCCCTCCCCAGATTATCTGCCCAGGTTATCAGTCCCCCTCACCTTCCCGGGTTGCCTCGGTGGGCTCAAGATGCTCCAGCTCTAGATTTGGGGCGTGGCCAACCAGGCGTGATGCAGGGGAGTTGATGGGCACCAAGGCCTGCTCTGCCTCCACCAAGGGGAAAGGCAGGGGCTGCCCAAAATCCTGGACATGGTCCAGCCAGGTCCCCACGAGCGAAGCAATGGCCCTGGGGAGAGGCAGGTGGGCCGTCAAGTCAGAATTCCGGTCTTTCCTTCCACTCTGCCCTCCCATGGCACTCTTGTTTGGGACTGAGCCTCTGTGCAGTCCCCTCCACGCCACCCCCAACCCCTGTGTGTCTGTTGTGTTTGTAGCAGATGTGGGATCCAGCAGGTTGAACGCAGAGTCTGTGTGAGCCTCTTCTTCCCACTGGCGGCTCTCCTGAAGGTCCTGTACACTGCCCAGCCCAGGCCTCCATGCCCCTGGGCATCTGGGCTGAGGACTGAGACAGACTCCCGAGCAGCCTGCTCGCCACAATCCTGTTCTGAGGCCCGCCCCGGTGGTCAGTGGAGGTGGATGGAGAGAGGGGGCAGGCAGAGCGCGATGGGTGTTGGGGGGAAGGAGACTCTGAGGGACAACTCAGCCCAGCCTCCCCTCTGGGTCTACAATACCCGGGGCCCCATCCTCTGTCCTCTTTGACTCTTGTCCTCCTAGAATAGAAGCCACCAGAGCTCAGGCCTTTCTTGGGAATCAGAAGATGTATAAGATCAGGGTTCCGCCGGGCACTCCCCCACCTCACAGTCCCCACTCTGCTGACACAGGGGGCCCTCCTTCTGGGCCCAGAGACCACTCACTTCATGACTTGGTCCTGCGGCGTGTCACCCCGGTGCTTATAAGGAGGTGTGCCTCCAGAGGTACAAAACACCTTGCTGGCATCAGCTCTGATGGATGGTGGACAGGACCTGTGAATGATGGACAGCGTGACTGCTGGACCCACTGCCTAGAACTGAGGCCCAGGGATCGTGTCTGCTTCATTCCTTGAGTCGGGCAAAGTGTCTCCAAACGTTCTTGCCTGTAGTAGGAGCTTCATACACATTGTCGAGTAAATAAACTCCAACCAGCACCCTCCCATCCATCTGAGTGGGCTTGGGGCCCCTGCTACCCGCCCGAGATCCCCAGTGTGGCTACACCAAGGCCGAGGACCAGCTAGGTGAAATCTCCAACTGCTTGACAGGTTGCTTTCCATGTGCTTTTCCAAACTCCGATGCCACAGGCCGCTGATGGGTGAGTCAGCGTTCTTTCCATGGGACAGAGTGAGATAATTGCCACAAACAACCGGCGCGCGTCCAGCAACCCTGCCTGAAGAGCCAGGGAGCAGGTGGGACCTGCCACGGCTTGTCCCCACAGCAGTGCTATGAGGTTTATCCCCCACCACCCCACTTTTCAGAGGAGCATACTGAGACTCGGAAAGATGTGGTGACGTTTTCAAGACTCACAGCTTGCAGTGGGCAGAGGCACGAGTGTGTGCTCACCTAGTTAGCAGCTCTTCGAGGAACTGTTGGGCTCTGGAGAAGGCCAGGGTGGAGACATGGGATAGGTTTCCCCCCGGGAAAGCTGGTACCATGGACGTGGCCACTTGCTCCAAGGTGCCCTCATGGAGGGCCTGCAGCCTGCAGGACTCAGGTAGGTTCCCAGTTACCTCAGCTGCGCACTGGGAGGGACACGGAAGGACATCCAGTCAGCGGCATGACCGTGAATCCCACAAGGATCGAGGTCTGGAGCTCATTCGGGAGGTCCCAGCCCCACAGGTACGTGTGCGAGAGGAGGGACAGGAGTGCCCAGGCTGAACGAGGTTCTAGGTCTTCAAAGTGCCACTTAAGTTCTGTGCATGTTCAGAAAATTGTCACCTTCTAGGCATCATTATTTTTTTTTTCTTTTCTTAGCTGAGGAACAACAAACCTCCTTGTGGGAATAGTGTATATGAAGTGCACGGGCCCTGTGAGTCGTCTAGAAACCTCCCCGTTATAGAGATGAGAACACAGAGGCTTAGGGATATGAAATGTCCGGTGAAGGGCATGCAGGTCAGAACTGGGACCTGTCCTGCAGGACATCCCCTCGCAGGTACTGGAGACTTCATCTGCTCCCGACATGGGTGGAAAGGGTGTGGGAACCTTGTCCCTCCCCAGCGTGGGAACAGTGTACCCAGTTGACATGGCCTATGACAACCATTGACTTCAAAGGAGAAAGTTATATTTCATCCTTTTACACTCAAGGGCATTTTAAGACCGTCATTATGGAGATCCCAGATCCTGCCAGGTGGCAAATGCTTGGAGACTGCAGACTGGAGAAAGGTGATCACCAGGCAGTAATCTGAGCAGAGGACTCGGGAAGGAGGCAATGTATGTGGTGGCAGAAAAGTGACAGGTGACTCAAAGTACCCATGAGGCAATTGCCAATGAAGGAACACTGTGATTGAGTTGGACAACCTGGCATCGGACAGGTGAACATTTCAGTGAGTGAGAAATCCCCGGGCCAGGCCTGCAGCAAGGCAGCAGCCATCATGAGAAACTGCTTTTGGCTATGTCCCTGCTACAGCCCTTTGGATTTGGAATCTGCCTGCAGCCGTTCAAAGTTTACATGTGCACGTCCTTCAACCAGCAGTGGGCTTCCATCTCCAGCTGAGGACATCACACGTACTGTGGTCAGAATTGTGTCCCTCTAATCCCATGAATTTGCAACCCCTAGAACTTCATTATGTGTCCGCATTTGAGTTTTAGTCTTCAAGCAAATAATTAAGGTGAAGTGAATTCAGTGGTGTGGGTCTTAATCTAGTCTGACCAGTGTCCTTGGAAGAGGAGGGGAGGATACATGGCAGTGCAGAAGGGAGTCCACGTGACACAGAGCGAGAAGACGGCCATCTACAAGCTGAGGAGAGACCCCTCAGGGGAAACCAGCCAGGCTGACAGCCTCCTGTCTCACTCCTAGCCTCCGGAATAGTGAGAAAATGAATGTCTGCTGCTGACACCACCCAGTGTGGTCCTATGTTACGGCAGCCCGAGCAACCTAACACAGTCCATTCCGACACCCTTCATGAAGTGTTCCAGGCAGCGCTGCTGATATGGCAGCCGAACTGAATCGGGCCCATGTCCAACAGCACTGAAGGACTGCATCGCCGGGGCAAGGACATCTGCTATTGGCCAAGTTCTGCAAGGACTGTGGACTGAGGGGCAAGGGTAGTTTCAACAACAAAATCAGCGAAATGCCCAAGCGCTCATGGAGTCTACTGTGAAGTCAAACCACATCTCTCTCTCATATTTCTACAAATATGTGAGGAGTGTCTTTCTACCCTCCCATGTAGCTGGAGGGAGGAGTGGGGGTCCGGATTCCTTTGTCATGGGGCTGTGGGACAGTCTAGGGAGAGTCCTGGGAGGGTCCCCGGGGAGTCCGCAGATTTGCGTGTGGGTCTGGGCACTGCCAGGTCGTCTTGGGGTTGTGGGTGTAGAGACCCTCGAGGCCAGCTCTCACCTCTGACAGGCACTGGACTGTGTCGTCAGCCTGGTGCACCTGCACCCTGACCCGGTAGGTGGTGTAGTCGGGTCCAAGGGCCAGCACCTCCATGATGTCCTCCTGGGAGCTCTGCAAAGACAGAGTGGGTACTGAGCCAGGAGGCATCAGGAACCTTCCACCCAATGTGTGGTCCTGTGTCATGGCAGACCTCGTCTGTTAGGACACAGTGAGGATGTTCCTGGCAGCCCCGCTGAGCTAGCAAGCATTGATTTGTGTCAAGGTCTAGCAACAGTGAAAGCCTGTATCACTGATGAAAACTATGCCCTTGTTGGGATGATATGGAGTTGGGTAAGGCCACAGCTCCTGACCTGGCCGCACTGCAATGGTTTGTCGTCCTCTGTGAGGTGATAGGTTGCAGAGAAAAGTATTCAAGACCTTAATCCCTCCCTTGCCCCCAACCCTGTTTTTTTTTTTTTTTTTTTTTTTTTTTTTTTTTTTTAATACACAGCACTATCAAGTGGGATGATGTTTAAGGCTTGGGGAAGGTCTACAAGGACAGTGGAGCTGGGACTGGTCCACAGGTTACTTGGGGCAGGGAGTGAATCAACTGAAAGGAGTATAAGGCAAAGACAGCAACAAATGCTTCCTCTGTGATCCCAAGAAGCACATGAAGAAAGATTGCTTTTCTCCCCTACCTACCAGGAAGCTGGTCGGGAGGACTGAAGGTACAGGTTTCTTTGGGAGTGGGTCTGTGAGATCTTTGAGGCCCCTGATTTGAGTCTGACTCCTGGTCCCACCCCAGTCACCTCAGGGTCCTGGGTGTGGGCCAGCTCTCACCTCCGTTTGGCACTGGTCGGTTTTCCTGGCCTGACGCACTTGTCCTTTGTACCCGTTGATGGCATACGTGAACGTGTCAGCCAGCTCCTCTACGATGTCCTTGTTGGAGCTCTGCAAAGACAGAGCCCCCACCGGACACAAGGAGGCCTCAGGGGCCTGCCTGTGAAGTGCCAGTGGGGCAGATGCCCGCCACCCATTCTGCTCCCCAGATCAGATCAGGCAGAGAGGGGTATCTGCAAAGACCTCCAGGCAGGGAGTGAAGTTGATGACCCCCTGAATAGCCCCCCGACCCACCCTAACAGGCGGATAGCAGATCTCCGAACCCAGCACTCACATGACACGCCCTCCAGGCTTCTGACACCTACCAACCTGCTCCTGCCCAGGATGTGCGTCCCTCATCCCACGCTGTCCCTCACCATCACGGACACACACACACACACACACACACACACACACACACATACCTGGGATGAGGGGTAAGAGGTGTGGGGCTGCCCAGGTGTGACCCCAGCTGGCGCCTGACCTGGATGGGCCTGGCCTGGGCTGCCCTCGGTTACCTGTGGGTGCCTCCTGCCAGAGGGCAAGGGGGATCGGTGGTGGCGCTTGCGCCTATTTCTACAGCAACAGAAACATCTCTCAGCCTGGGCTTTCTTCTGCCCAGAGCCTCGGAAGAACGGGAAGCAACACAGAGACATCCTCGTCTCCTGACCCTCCCCACTCAAGTGAGCTGGAAAGGCAGTTGTCTCCAGAATGTGGGTACCTGGTTACCACGGTTCCAATTTCTCTCAGTAAGGAAGTGAGGTCACCCCTTCAAGGTTCCACGACCTGTGCCCCTTCCTCCAATCAGAGCCACCCAAAGGCCCCTGTGGACTGTTGGCCTCTCACCCTCCTGGCCCATGTTATCTCCATACCTGTACACCAATACCCAGTATCCAGCACAGCCCTCTGCCCAGCTCTCTGGGAATGTGCGAGGCACCCCGGCTTGGGAGGGAAAGCTGTGTTCACACCTCCTTGTCCTTACTTGTTCTGTGCCCCGGAGAAGCCTCTGTGCCTCTCAGGGAGTCCCCCAGTCTGCAAAGCTGGCCCATGAGGAGGATGCTGGACGCTATTTCCATAGGAAGTCATCAGGTGTAGATGAGACACGGCCCCTAACACCTGTTTGCTGGCCTCCCAAAAATCTGATGAGCAAACATAGAGGTGGAAGCGTGACAAGAATGAGTGGGACACAGAATGGGACACTAGACAAAACAGGCCCGAGGTCCAGCCTGAGATCTCAGGAAAGTCACTGCTCATGTCGGCCTCATTTTCAAGTCTGCACCTTTAAGGGTTTGAAATGACAGGAAATTCAGAGATTGTCACTCACTGGCCAAAACCTCGCAGTGGTGTCCTTTTACACGTAGCATCAGACCCAGTGCCTTAGGTGGGCCCAGGTGTTAGGGGCCTTCACAGTGGCTTTAAGTGAGTCCAGCCTCCTGGTGGGAACATCCTTGTGTGTCCGCCGAGAGCTCAGTAACTGGCTTCTGAACAACGTAGCATACAGCCCAGGTGATGGGATGTCAGGTCCTGTCACTTCTCTCGGACTCTCATTCTTGAGGTCGCTTCCTTCCTCGCAGCCTCTACCTCACTTTGTCTCTATATGTGTGTGTGTCTGTGCCACTGAACTGTTGTTCTGTCTTTGAACTGAGTCCACACCCTTCTCCTTACCACTTTAGTAAATCTTGGTTTTGGTAAGTTCTCCCCTTGGTTCTTAGAGTCTCTTGTTCTGAGAAGAGAGACGGCACCTTTTGCTACTTTATTGTTACTTCTAGACCTAACCTGTCGAGTCCCATGAGTGTGATAGCTTTCAACCTTGCCATTCCTGATACAAGGATTCTAGTGTGAAGCCATCAAGGTTAGCACCCAGAGTCCTAAGCCCCATTGGCCTCAGGGCCTCTTGATACCATGTGTTCTCTCTGACCAGTCAATTCTAGTATGGCTGGGTCCCTAACCATTCTCTACCAGCAGCCCGAAGGATCTTTTGAAAATGTAAATGTGATCATGTCTCTTATGGGAACTAACAGTGGTTTCCTATGGCCTTGAGAATCAAGTCCAAAATCCTTAGTGTGTCCGTCCAGGCCCTCCGTGACGTGACCTTATCTTCTTTTCCAGTTTTGTCTCCCCCTCGCCCCTTTTCTCTGGTCACACTTTTGAGATCCTCATTGGCATCACACTCTCCCAGCCCTGCTTAGAGCTGTGTCATGCCCCGTGTCCCAACGTTTCCCTCTGGGGTCGTTGGAAGACTGGTGTTCTTTCAGGCATCTCTCATCTTTCCTCTGTCCTCCTCTCTGCTTCCATACTTGTGTTTGCTATACCATGAAATGCTACAAGCTTGTCCACCCTCAGGAGTTTTAAGGATCTCATTCAGTGTGGAAGCTGAGAATTATAAGCAGCAGAATACTGATGAAACACAAGTAGGGATTTGTTTTTCTCACAAAATGACCAATCCACAGGTAGGTGGATCCAATATTGAATTCAGCTGCTCAATGATATCAGGGTAAGCTGCCAGCAACAAAGTGGCGGCAACAGCTCCCAGCATCCAAGAGAGGAAAAAAGTTCTCACGTCCCTATTGTGCTTTCTATCAGGAAGGAAAATAGTGTCTCAGAAATCAATTATGAGACCCTTGCATGAACCCTTGGCCAGAACAGGCCAAATTGCAAGGGACATGGGGTCGTTTAGTAGCAAAGTGCTCCTGAAGGAGGTGCCTCAGCCCTGGAGGAGGAGGAGAAGAACGAGGAGGAGGAGGAGGAGGAGGAGGAGGAAGATGAGGAGAAGGAATAGGAGGAGGAGGAGGAGGAGGAGGAGGAGGACGAGGAGGAGGAGGAGGAGGAGGAGGAGGAGGAGGAGGAGGAGGAGGGAGGAGAAGGGAAGGGCAGTTGGGAAGTGTCTGATGGTGAGCTTCCTGTTTCTGCTGTGAACACTACTGGCCCCATACATTTCTTCTGTGTGGAGGTGTGGAGGAAAGGTGTCCCGAGATTCAGGGATGACTGTTTTCAAATCTGTTTCTAGTGTCTTGAAGTACTCTGTCTAATAGGGCCCACATTATCCATACGTAACTTTTAAAAAATATATGTATTTATTGATCTCAGAGGGAGGAAAGGAAACAGAAGGGAGAGAGAGAGAGAGGGGTGGGGGGAGAGAGAAACATCAGTGATGAGAGAGCCTCCTTGATCACATAGCCCCTAGACTGCAACCCAGGTATGTGCCCTGACTGGGAATGAAACTGGGACTTCCTGGTTCAGGGTTTGACGCGCAACCATGGAGCCACAGCAGCCTGGCCACCACATATCACTTTTTTAAATTAAACTTTCATTAATTCAAATTAAGTAAAAGTTAAAATTCACTTAGACATTTAGGTTTCTCTTGTTGGATACCCAAGGAGGAGTGTTGGCTTGGTGTATAGACCAGCTGGTTTCCCTTGAAAGCAAGTATGAAATGAAAGAAAGGAAATGTGTCTCCCCTCAGAGCAAGAGTTTTCAGGTGGGAATGATGAGCTTTGGATGATTGGGCCACAGCACTGCGTGGATCGGTCTTGCACAGCATGCCTCCTTTTGAAATACTCACCTACTAATGGCATTCCCTTTTCCTTTTCTGCTTAAAAGTGTTTGACACAATGGTTTTAATTTTAATGATAGATTGTTCCAGTGGTGACAGTGAACTGTGGCCCTTCCGGTAGAACCAGGGCTGCGTACCATGTTTCCGTCCCGCCCTGTGCCAGTGGAACCGTTGCCTCTTCCTCAGATGAGTTAGACTGGTGAGTTAAATTCTGGGCTCACTGGGGAAGGAAAATGATTAAGGAAGTGTTTAGTGGAGGGAGTTGTTTTGAATTATTCCTGTTGCAACCAAAGCAATGCTCTTTCTATCCCTAGTGGTTTTAAATATTGTTCACAGGTAGTGTAGTGGTTGTTGCTGCTCAAGTAGCAAATCAAGCTAAACACTGAGTGAAGTGGAATGCAGCCCAGTGAGTAACTTTTGCTTTTAATGAGAGCGTTTCAAGATATAAATTGGCACTTGGGAAAGTTTGGAAAGATATTATTGAGTCTGGCCAGTGTTGCACAGTCAGGTGCGCCTGTGAAGCAGGCAGGAGTTCACGGTTGGCTTGCTTCCGGGTCAGGGCACGTGCCCGGGTTGCAGACTGGATCACCAATAGGGGTCGTGAAGGAGGCTGCCGAGGAATGATTCTCTCTCATCATTTACGTTTCCCTCCCCTTCGCTCTCCCTGAAATCAATCCAAGTATATTTTTAAAATATTTATTTAGCCTAGCCCTGGCTGATGTGGCTCATTTGGATGGGCATCTCCCCTTGCACTGAAAGGTTTCCGGATCAGTTCCCAGTAGGGCACGTGGCAGGGTTTTGCGGTCAGTTCCATTCGGGGGTGGGCAGGAGGCAGCTGATGCGCCTTTCATCGATGTTTCTCTGCCTCTCCATTCCTCTGTCTGCTGCCTATTTATATATTGGATAGATGATCCTTGTGTAAAACCTGAAACTATACGTAAGGAAATGAGAAGAAACTGTCACTTCTAGAAGTTTGACTTCCTCCAGTTCACCAGTGTTCACATTTTGATGCATATATTTCCAGATTTCCTTTCTCCATTTTATCAGTTTATACTTAATCATCAGAACAAATTAAATGTTTCAAACATTATTTTACCACTGTATTATGCAGTGAGCATGCTTCCATGGCAGCATATATGTGTACACATGTATGTGTGTGTATGTATATATGTATGTGTGTACACATATATATGAAATTAGGTATATGTACGTGAATATATAAGGCCTACACGTGTTTAGAATCAACAATTTTATTTCTATTTATTCAAAAGAGTATTTAATTTAATGGATTATTGTCTACATAAATAGCTAGGTATTATTGGAAATTATCATTATTTACTATTATACATATACAGTTGGGGCGTATTCCTCTTATTAGTTATTTAAGATAATCGCCTAGGACTCTTATGACAGCACCAGAGAAGGCTTGCAGCACCGGCAGCAGCTGTCTCCAGAGTGGCTTCAGGTACTGCCTCAGGCCAGGCCAGGCCAGGGCGGGGCCTCTCTCTGGACCAGGCTCTGGCCCCTGAGCAGGCCCTTCCTCTGGCTCTGGAGAGCTCTGGAGCTCCGGGTGTGGACCTGGAGCAGGAGAAAGAGAGAGATTTACTCACACACCTGGCTTTCCCGTGACTTTCCACAGACTGGAAAGATGCCACCGCCTTTAAGGGAACTCCCGCCCATGAGCCTGCCCTCCCCAGATTATCTGCCCAGGTTATCAGTCCCCCTCACCTTCCCGGGTTGCCTCGGTGGGCTCAAGATGCTCCAGCTCTAGATTTGGGGCGTGGCCAACCAGGCGTGATGCAGGGGAGTTGATGGGCACCAAGGCCTGCTCTGCCTCCACCAAGGGGAAAGGCAGGGGCTGCCCAAAATCCTGGACATGGTCCAGCCAGGTCCCCACGAGCGAAGCAATGGCCCTGGGGAGAGGCAGGTGGGCCGTCAAGTCAGAATTCCGGTCTTTCCTTCCACTCTGCCCTCCCATGGCACTCTTGTTTGGGACTGAGCCTCTGTGCAGTCCCCTCCACGCCACCCCCAACCCCTGTGTGTCTGTTGTGTTTGTAGCAGATGTGGGATCCAGCAGGTTGAACGCAGAGTCTGTGTGAGCCTCTTCTTCCCACTGGCGGCTCTCCTGAAGGTCCTGTACACTGCCCAGCCCAGGCCTCCATGCCCCTGGGCATCTGGGCTGAGGACTGAGACAGACTCCCGAGCAGCCTGCTCGCCACAATCCTGTTCTGAGGCCCGCCCCGGTGGTCAGTGGAGGTGGATGGAGAGAGGGGGCAGGCAGAGCGCGATGGGTGTTGGGGGGAAGGAGACTCTGAGGGACAACTCAGCCCAGCCTCCCCTCTGGGTCTACAATACCCGGGGCCCCATCCTCTGTCCTCTTTGACTCTTGTCCTCCTAGAATAGAAGCCACCAGAGCTCAGGCCTTTCTTGGGAATCAGAAGATGTATAAGATCAGGGTTCCGCCGGGCACTCCCCCACCTCACAGTCCCCACTCTGCTGACACAGGGGGCCCTCCTTCTGGGCCCAGAGACCACTCACTTCATGACTTGGTCCTGCGGCGTGTCACCCCGGTGCTTATAAGGAGGTGTGCCTCCAGAGGTACAAAACACCTTGCTGGCATCAGCTCTGATGGATGGTGGACAGGACCTGTGAATGATGGACAGCGTGACTGCTGGACCCACTGCCTAGAACTGAGGCCCAGGGATCGTGTCTGCTTCATTCCTTGAGTCGGGCAAAGTGTCTCCAAACGTTCTTGCCTGTAGTAGGAGCTTCATACACATTGTCGAGTAAATAAACTCCAACCAGCACCCTCCCATCCATCTGAGTGGGCTTGGGGCCCCTGCTACCCGCCCGAGATCCCCAGTGTGGCTACACCAAGGCCGAGGACCAGCTAGGTGAAATCTCCAACTGCTTGACAGGTTGCTTTCCATGTGCTTTTCCAAACTCCGATGCCACAGGCCGCTGATGGGTGAGTCAGCGTTCTTTCCATGGGACAGAGTGAGATAATTGCCACAAACAACCGGCGCGCGTCCAGCAACCCTGCCTGAAGAGCCAGGGAGCAGGTGGGACCTGCCACGGCTTGTCCCCACAGCAGTGCTATGAGGTTTATCCCCCACCACCCCACTTTTCAGAGGAGCATACTGAGACTCGGAAAGATGTGGTGACGTTTTCAAGACTCACAGCTTGCAGTGGGCAGAGGCACGAGTGTGTGCTCACCTAGTTAGCAGCTCTTCGAGGAACTGTTGGGCTCTGGAGAAGGCCAGGGTGGAGACATGGGATAGGTTTCCCCCCGGGAAAGCTGGTACCATGGACGTGGCCACTTGCTCCAAGGTGCCCTCATGGAGGGCCTGCAGCCTGCAGGACTCAGGTAGGTTCCCAGTTACCTCAGCTGCGCACTGGGAGGGACACGGAAGGACATCCAGTCAGCGGCATGACCGTGAATCCCACAAGGATCGAGGTCTGGAGCTCATTCGGGAGGTCCCAGCCCCACAGGGACGTGTGCGAGAGGAGGGACAGGAGTGCCCAGGCTGAACGAGGTTCTAGGTCTTCAAAGTGCCACTTAAGTTCTGTGCATGTTCAGAAAATTGTCACCTTCTAGGCATCATTATTTTTTTTTTCTTTTCTTAGCTGAGGAACAACAAACCTCCTTGTGGGAATAGTGTATATGAAGTGCACGGGCCCTGTGAGTCGTCTAGAAACCTCCCCGTTATAGAGATGAGAACACAGAGGCTTAGGGATATGAAATGTCCGGTGAAGGGCATGCAGGTCAGAACTGGGACCTGTCCTGCAGGACATCCCCTCGCAGGTACTGGAGACTTCATCTGCTCCCGACATGGGTGGAAAGGGTGTGGGAACCTTGTCCCTCCCCAGCGTGGGAACAGTGTACCCAGTTGACATGGCCTATGACAACCATTGACTTCAAAGGAGAAAGTTATATTTCATCCTTTTACACACAAGGGCATTTTAAGACCGTCATTATGGAGATCCCAGATCCTGCCAGGTGGCAAATGCTTGGAGACTGCAGACTGGAGAAAGGTGATCACCAGGCAGTAATCTGAGCAGAGGACTCGGGAAGGAGGCAATGTATGTGGTGGCAGAAAAGTGACAGGTGACTCAAAGTACCCATGAGGCAATTGCCAATGAAGGAACACTGTGATTGAGTTGGACAACCTGGCATCGGACAGGTGAACATTTCAGTGAGTGAGAAATCCCCGGGCCAGGCCTGCAGCAAGGCAGCAGCCATCATGAGAAACTGCTTTTGGCTATGTCCCTGCTACAGCCCTTTGGATTTGGAATCTGCCTGCAGCCGTTCAAAGTTTACATGTGCACGTCCTTCAACCAGCAGTGGGCTTCCATCTCCAGCTGAGGACATCACACGTACTGTGGTCAGAATTGTGTCCCTCTAATCCCATGAATTTGCAACCCCTAGAACTTCATTATGTGTCCGCATTTGAGTTTTAGTCTTCAAGCAAATAATTAAGGTGAAGTGAATTCAGTGGTGTGGGTCTTAATCTAGTCTGACCAGTGTCCTTGGAAGAGGAGGGGAGGATACATGGCAGTGCAGAAGGGAGTCCACGTGACACAGAGCGAGAAGACGGCCATCTACAAGCTGAGGAGAGACCCCTCAGGGGAAACCAGCCAGGCTGACAGCCTCCTGTCTCACTCCTAGCCTCCGGAATAGTGAGAAAATGAATGTCTGCTGCTGACACCACCCAGTGTGGTCCTATGTTACGGCAGCCCGAGCAACCTAACACAGTCCATTCCGACACCCTTCATGAAGTGTTCCAGGCAGCGCTGCTGATATGGCAGCCGAACTGAATCGGGCCCATGTCCAACAGCACTGAAGGGCTGCATCGCCGGGGCAAGGACATCTGCTATTGGCCAAGTTCTGCAAGGACTGTGGACTGAGGGGCAAGGGTAGTTTCAACAACAAAATCAGCGAAATGCCCAAGCGCTCATGGAGTCTACTGTGAAGTCAAACCACATCTCTCTCTCATATTTCTACACATATGTGAGGAGTGTCTTTCTACCCTCCCGTGTAGCTGGAGGGAGGAGTGGGGGTCCGGATTCCTTTGTCATGGGGCTGTGGGACAGTCTAGGGAGAGTCCTGGGAGGGTCCCCGGGGAGTCCGCAGATTTGCGTGTGGGTCTGGGCACTGCCAGGTCGTCTTGGGGTTGTGGGTGTAGAGACCCTCGAGGCCAGCTCTCACCTCTGACAGGCACTGGACTGTGTCGTCAGCCTGGTGCACCTGCACCCTGACCCGGTAGGTGGTGTAGTCGGGTCCAAGGGCCAGCACCTCCATGATGTCCTCCTGGGAGCTCTGCAAAGACAGAGTGGGTACTGAGCCAGGAGGCATCAGGAACCTTCCACCCAATGTGTGGTCCTGTGTCATGGCAGACCTCGTCTGTTAGGACACAGTGAGGATGTTCCTGGCAGCCCCGCTGAGCTAGCAAGCATTGATTTGTGTCAAGGTCTAGCAACAGTGAAAGCCTGAATCACTGATGAAAACTATGCCCTTGTTGGGATGATATGGAGTTGGGTAAGGCCACAGCTCCTGACCTGGCCGCACTGCAATGGTTTGTCGTCCTCTGTGAGGTGATAGGTTGCAGAGAAAAGTATTCAAGACCTTAATCCCTCCCTTGCCCCCAACCCTCTTTTTTTTTTTTTTTTTTTTTTAAATACACAGCACTATCAAGTGGGATGATGTTTAAGGCTTGGGGAAGGTCTACAAGGACAGTGGAGCTGGGACTGGTCCACAGGTTACTTGGGGCAGGGAGTGAATCAACTGAAAGGAGCATAAGGCAAAGACAGCAACAAATGCTTCCTCTGTGATCCCAAGAAGCACGTGAAGAAAGATTGCTTTTCTCCCCTACCTACCAGGAAGCTGGTCGGGAGGACTGAAGGTGCAGGTTTCTTTGGGAGTGGGTCTGTGAGATCTTTGAGGCCCCTGATTTGAGTCTGACTCCTGGTCCCACCCCAGTCACCTCAGGGTCCTGGGTGTGGGCCAGCTCTCACCTCCGTTTGGCACTGGTCGGTTTTCCTGGCCTGACGCACTTGTCCTTTGTACCCGTTGATGGCATACGTGAACGTGTCAGCCAGCTCCTCTACGATGTCCTTGTTGGAGCTCTGCAAAGACAGAGCCCCCACCGGACACAAGGAGGCCTCAGGGGCCTGCCTGTGAAGTGCCAGTGGGGCAGATGCCCGCCACCCATTCTGCTCCCCAGATCAGATCAGGCAGAGAGGGGTATCTGCAAAGACCTCCAGGCAGGGAGTGAAGTTGATGACCCCCTGAATAGCCCCCCGACCCACCCTAACAGGCGGATAGCAGATCTCCGAACCCAGCACTCACATGACACGCCCTCCAGGCTTCTGACACCTACCAACCTGCTCCTGCCCAGGATGTGCGTCCCTCATCCCACGCTGTCCCTCACCATCACGGACACACACACACACACACACACACACACACACACACACACACATATACCTGGGATGAGGGGTAAGAGGTGTGGGGCTGCCCAGGTGTGACCCCAGCTGGCGCCTGACCTGGATGGGCCTGGCCTGGGCTGCCCTCGGTTACCTGTGGGTGCCTCCTGCCAGAGGGCAAGGGGGATCGGTGGTGGCGCTTGCGCCTATTTCTACAGCAACAGAAACATCTCTCAGCCTGGGCTTTCTTCTGCCCAGAGCCTCGGAAGAACGGGAAGCAACACAGAGACATCCTCGTCTCCTGACCCTCTCCACTCAAGTGAGCTGGAAAGGCAGTTGTCTCCAGAATGTGGGTACCTGGTTACCACGGTTCCAATTTCTCTCAGTAAGGAAGTGAGGTCACCCCTTCAAGGTTCCACGACCTGTGCCCCTTCCTCCAATCAGAGCCACCCAAAGGCCCCTGTGGACTGTTGGCCTCTCACCCTCCTGGCCCATGTTATCTCCATACCTGTACACCAATACCCAGTATCCAGCACAGCCCTCTGCCCAGCTCTCTGGGAATGTGCGAGGCACCCCGGCTTGGGAGGGAAAGCTGTGTTCACACCTCCTTGTCCTTACTTGTTCTGTGCCCCGGAGAAGCCTCTGTGCCTCTCAGGGAGTCCCCCAGTCTGCAAAGCTGGCCCATGAGGAGGATGCTGGACGCTATTTCCATAGGAAGTCATCAGGTGTAGATGAGACAAGGCCCCTAACACCTGTGGGCTGGCCTCCCAAAAATCTGATGAGCAAACATAGAGGTGGAAGCGTGACAAGAATGAGTGGGACACAGAATGGGACACTAGACAAAACAGGCCCGAGGTCCAGCCTGAGATCTCAGGAAAGTCACTGCTCATGTCGGCCTCATTTTCAAGTCTGCACCTTTAAGGGTTTGAAATGACAGGAAATTCAGAGATTGTCACTCACTGGCCCAAAACCTCGCAGTGGTGTCCTTTTACACGTAGCATCAGACCCAGTGCCTTAGGTGGGCCCAGGTGTTAGGGGCCTTCACAGTGGCTTTAAGTGAGTCCAGCCTCCTGGTGGGAACATCCTTGTGTGTCCGCCGAGAGCTCAGTAACTGGCTGCTGAACAACGTAGCGTACAGCCCAGGTGATGGGATGTCAGGTCCTGTCACTTCTCTCGGACTCTCATTCTTGAGGTCGCTTCCTTCCTCGCAGCCTCTACCTCACTTTGTCTCTATATGTGTGTGTGTCTGTGCCACTGAACTGTTGTTCTGTCTTTGAACTGAGTCCACACCCTTCTCCTTACCACTTTAGTAAATCTTGGTTTTGGTAAGTTCTCCCCTTGGTTCTTAGAGTCTCTTGTTCTGAGAAGAGAGACGGCACCTTTGGCTACTTTATTGTTACTTCTAGACCTAACCTGTCGAGTCCCATGAGTGTGATAGCTTTCAACCTTGCCATTCCTGATACAAGGATTCTAGTGTGAAGCCATCAAGGTTAGCACCCAGAGTCCTAAGCCCCATTGGCCTCAGGGCCTCTTGATACCATGTGTTCTCTCTGACCAGTCAATTCTAGTATGGCTGGGTCCCTAACCATTCTCTACCAGCAGCCCGAAGGATCTTTTGAAAATGTAAATGTGATCATGTCTCTTATGGGAACTAACAGTGGTTTCCTATGGCCTTGAGAATCAAGTCCAAAATCCTTAGTGTGTCCGTCCAGGCCCTCCGTGACGTGACCTTATCTTCTTTTCCAGTTTTGTCTCCCCCTCGCCCCTTTTCTCTGGTCACACTTTTGAGATCCTCATTGGCATCACACTCTCCCAGCCCTGCTTAGAGCTGTGTCATGCCCCGTGTCCCAACGTTTCCCTCTGGAGTCGTTGGAAGACTGGTGTTCTTTCAGGCATCTCTCATCTTTCCTCTGTCCTCCTCTCTGCTTCCATACTTGTGTTTGCTATACCATGAAATGCTACAAGCTTGTCCACCCTCAGGAGTTTTAAGGATCTCATTCAGTGTGGAAGCTGAGAATTATAAGCAGCAGAATACTGATGAAACACAAGTAGGGATTTGTTTTTCTCACAAAATGACCAATCCACAGGTAGGTGGATCCAATATTGAATTCAGCTGCTCAATGATATCAGGGTAAGCTGCCAGCAACAAAGTGGCGGCAACAGCTCCCAGCATCCAAGAGAGGAAAAAAGTTCTCACTTCCCTATTGTGCTTTCTATCAGGAAGGAAAATAGTGTCTCAGAAATCAATTATGAGACCCTTGCATGAACCCTTGGCCAGAACAGGCCAAATTGCAAGGGACATGGGGTCGTTTAGTAGCAAAGTGCTCCTGAAGGAGGTGCCTCAGCCCTGGAGGAGGAGGAGAAGAACGAGGAGGAGGAGGAGGAGGAGGAGGAAGAGGAGGAGAAGGAAGAGGAGGAGGAGGAGGAGGAGGAGGAGGAGGAGGAGGAGGAGGAGGGAGGAGAAGGGAAGGGCAGTTGGGAAGTGTCTGATGGTGAGCTTCCTGTTTCTGCTGTGAACACTACTGGCCCCATACATTTCTTCTGTGTGGAGGTGTGGAGGAAAGGTGTCCCGAGATTCAGGGATGACTGTTTTCAAATCTGTTTCTAGTGTCTTGAAGTACTCTGTCTAATAGGGCCCACATTATCCATACGTAACTTTTAAAAAATATATGTATTTATTGATCTCAGAGAAAGGAAAGGAAACAGAAGGGAGAGAGAGAGGGGGGTGGGGGGAGAGAGAAACATCAGTGATGAGAGAGCCTCCTTGATCACATAGCCCCTAGACTGCAACCCAGGTATGTGCCCTGACTGGGAATGAAACTGGGACTTCCTGGTTCAGGGTTTGACGCGCAACCATTGAGCCACAGCAGCCTGGCCACCACATATCACTTTTTTAAATTAAACTTTCATTAATTCAAATTAAGTAAAAGTTAAAATTCACTTAGACATTTAGGTTTCTCTTGTTGGATACCCAAGGAGGAGTGTTGGCTTGGTGTATAGACCAGCTGGTTTCCCTTGAAAGCAAGTATGAAATGAAAGAAAGGAAATGTGTCTCCCCTCAGAGCAAGAGTTTTCAGGTGGGAATGATGAGCTTTGGATGATTGGGCCACAGCACTGCGTGGATCGGTCTTGCACAGCATGCCTCCTTTTGAAATACTCACCTACTAATGGCATTCCCTTTTCCTTTTCTGCTTAAAAGTGTTTGACACAATGGTTTTAATTTTAATGATAGATTGTTCCAGTGGTGACAGTGAACTGTGGCCCTTCCGGTAGAACCAGGGCTGCGTACCATGTTTCCGTCCCGCCCTGTGCCAGTGGAACCGTTGCCTCTTCCTCAGATGAGTTAGACTGGTGAGTTAAATTCTGGGCTCACTGGGGAAGGAAAATGATTAAGGAAGTGTTTAGTGGAGGGAGTTGTTTTGAATTATTCCTGTTGCAACCAAAGCAATGCTCTTTCTATCCCTAGTGGTTTTAAATATTGTTCACATGTAGTGTAGTGGTTGTTGCTGCTCAAGTAGCAAATCAAGCTAAACACTGAGTGAAGTGGAATGCAGCCCAGTGAGTAACTTTTGCTTTTAATGAGAGCGTTTCAAGATATAAATTGGCACTTGGGAAAGTTTGGAAAGATATTATTGAGTCTGGCCAGTGTTGCACAGTCAGGTGCGCCTGTGAAGCAGGCAGGAGTTCACGGTTGGCTTGCTTCCGGGTCAGGGCACGTGCCCGGGTTGCAGACTGGATCACCAATAGGGGTCGTGAAGGAGGCTGCCGAGGAATGATTCTCTCTCATCATTTACGTTTCCCTCCCCTTCGCTCTCCCTGAAATCAATCCAAGTATATTTTTAAAATATTTATTTAGCCTAGCCCTGGCTGATGTGGCTCATTTGGATGGGCATCTCCCCTTGCACTGAAAGGTTTCCGGATCAGTTCCCAGTAGGGCACGTGGCAGGGTTTTGCGGTCAGTTCCATTCGGGGGTGGGCAGGAGGCAGCTGATGCACCTTTCATCGATGTTTCTCTGCCTCTCCATTCCTCTGTCTGCTGCCTATTTATATATTGGATATATGATCCTTGTGTAAAACCTGAAACTATACGTAAGGAAATGAGAAGAAACTGTCACTTCTAGAAGTTTGACTTCCTCCAGTTCACCAGTGTTCACATTTTGATGCATATATTTCCAGATTTCCTTTCTCCATTTTATCAGTTTATACTTAATCATCAGAACAAATTAAATGTTTCAAACATTATTTTACCACTGTATTATGCAGTGAGCATGCTTCCATGGCAGCATATATGTGTACACATGTATGTGTGTGTATGTATATATGTATGTGTGTACACATATATATGAAATTAGGTATATGTACGTGAATATATAAGGCCTACACGTGTTTAGAATCAACAATTTTATTTCTATTTATTCAAAAGAGTATTTAATTTAATGGATTATTGTCTACATAAATAGCTAGGTATTATTGGAAATTATCATTATTTACTATTATACATATACAGTTGGGGCGTATTCCTCTTATTAGTTATTTAAGATAATCGCCTAGGACTCTTATGACAGCACCAGAGAAGGCTTGCAGCACCGGCAGCAGCTGTCTCCAGAGTGGCTTCAGGTACTGCCTCAGGCCAGGCCAGGCCAGGGCGGGGCCTCTCTCTGGACCAGGCTCTGGCCCCTGAGCAGGCCCTTCCTCTGGCTCTGGAGAGCTCTGGAGCTCCGGGTGTGGACCTGGAGCAGGAGAAAGAGAGAGATTTACTCACACACCTGGCTTTCCCGTGACTTTCCACAGACTGGAAAGATGCCACCGCCTTTAAGGGAACTCCCGCCCATGAGCCTGCCCTCCCCAGATTATCTGCCCAGGTTATCAGTCCCCCTCACCTTCCCGGGTTGCCTCGGTGGGCTCAAGATGCTCCAGCTCTAGATTTGGGGCGTGGCCAACCAGGCGTGATGCCGGGGAGTTGATGGGCACCAAGGCCTGCTCTGCCTCCACCAAGGGGAAAGGCAGGGGCTGCCCAAAATCCTGGACATGGTCCAGCCAGGTCCCCACGAGCGAAGCAATGGCCCTGGGGAGAGGCAGGTGGGCAGTCAAGTCAGAATTCCGGTCTTTCCTTCCACTCTGCCCTCCCATGGCACTCTTGTTTGGGACTGAGCCTCTGTGCAGTCCCCTCCACGCCACCCCCAACCCCTGTGTGTCTGTTGTGTTTGTAGCAGATGTGGGATCCAGCAGGTTGAACGCAGAGTCTGTGTGAGCCTCTTCTTCCCACTGGCGGCTCTCCTGAAGGTCCTGTACACTGCCCAGCCCAGGCCTCCATGCCCCTGGGCATCTGGGCTGAGGACTGAGACAGACTACCGAGCAGCCTGCTCGCCACAATCCTGTTCTGAGGCCCGCCCCTTTGGTCAGTGGAGGTGGATGGAGAGAGGGGGCAGGCAGAGCGCGATGGGTGTTGGGGGGAAGGAGACTCTGAGGGACAACTCAGCCCAGCCTCCCCTCTGGGTCTACAATACCCGGGGTCCCATCCTCTGTCCTCTTTGACTCTTGTCCTCCTAGAATAGAAGCCACCAGAGCTCAGGCCTTTCTTGGGAATCAGAAGATGTATAAGATCAGGGTTCCGCCGGGCACTCCCCCACCTCACAGTCCCCACTCTGCTGACACAGGGGGCCCTCCTTCTGGGCCCAGAGACCACTCACTTCATGACTTGGTCCTGCGGCGTGTCACCCCGGTGCTTATAAGGAGGTGTGCCTCCAGAGGTACAAAACACCTTGCTGGCATCAGCTCTGATGGATGGTGGACAGGACCTGTGAATGATGGACAGCGTGACTGCTGGACCCACTGCCTAGAACTGAGGCCCAGGGATCGTGTCTGCTTCATTCCTTGAGTCGGGCAAAGTGTCTCCAAACGTGCTTGCCTGTAGTAGGAGCTTCATACACATTGTCGAGTAAATAAACTCCAACCAGCACCCTCCCATCCATCTGAGTGGGCTTGGGGCCCCTGCTACCCGCCCGAGATCCCCAGTGTGGCTACACCAAGGCCGAGGACCAGCTAGGTGAAATCTCCAACTGCTTGACAGGTTGCTTTCCATGTGCTTTTCCAAACTCCGATGCCACAGGCCGCTGATGGGTGAGTCAGCGTTCTTTCCATGGGACAGAGTGAGATAATTGCCACAAACAACCGGCGCGCGTCCAGCAACCCTGCCTGAAAGGCCAGGGAGCAGGTGGGACCTGCCACGGCTTGTCCCCACAGCAGTGCTATGAGGTTTATCCCCCACCACCCCATTTTTCAGAGGAGCATACTGAGACTCGGAAAGATGTGGTGACGTTTTCAAGACTCACAGCTTGCAGTGGGCAGAGGCACGAGTGTGTGCTCACCTAGTTAGCAGCTCTTCGAGGAACTGTTGGGCTCTGGAGAAGGCCAGGGTGGAGACATGGGATAGGTTTCCCCCCGGGAAAGCTGGTACCATGGACGTGGCCACTTGCTCCAAGGTGCCCACATGGAGGGCCTGCAGCCTGCAGGACTCAGGTAGGTTCCCAGTTACCTCAGCTGCGCACTGGGAGGGACATGGAAGGACATCCAGTCAGCGGCATGACCGTGAATCCCACAAGGATCGAGGTCTGGAGCTCATTCGGGAGGTCCCAGCCCCACAGGGACGTGTGCGAGAGGAGGGACAGGAGTGCCCAGGCTGAACGAGGTTCTAGGTCTTCAAAGTGCCACTTAAGTTCTGTGCATGTTCAGAAAATTGTCACCTTCTAGGCATCATTATTTTTTTTTTCTTTTCTTAGCTGAGGAACAACAAACCTCCTTGTGGGAATAGTGTATATGAAGTGCACGGGCCCTGTGAGTCGTCTAGAAACCTCCCCGTTATAGAGATGAGAACACAGAGGCTTAGGGATATGAAATGTCCGGTGAAGGGCATGCAGGTCAGAACTGGGACCTGTCCTGCAGGACATCCCCTCGCAGGTACTGGAGACTTCATCTGCTCCCGACATGGGTGGAAAGGGTGTGGGAACCTTGTCCCTCCCCAGCGTGGGAACAGTGTACCCAGTTGACATGGCCTATGACAACCATTGACTTCAAAGGAGAAAGTTATATTTCATCCTTTTACACTCAAGGGCATTTTAAGACCGTCATTATGGAGATCCCAGATCCTGCCAGGTGGCAAATGCTTGGAGACTGCAGACTGGAGAAAGGTGATCACCAGGCAGTAATCTGAGCAGAGGACTCGGGAAGGAGGCAATGTATGTGGTGGCAGAAAAGTGACAGGTGACTCAAAGTACCCATGAGGCAATTGCCAATGAAGGAACACTGTGATTGAGTTGGACAACCTGGCATCGGACAGGTGAACATTTCAGTGAGTGAGAAATCCCCGGGCCAGGCCTGCAGCAAGGCAGCAGCCATCATGAGAAACTGCTTTTGGCTATGTCCCTGCTACAGCCCTTTGGATTTGGAATCTGCCTGCAGCCGTCCAAAGTTTACATGTGCACGTCCTTCAACCAGCAGTGGGCTTCCATCTCCAGCTGAGGACATCACACGTACTGTGGTCAGAATTGTGTCCCTCTAATCCCATGAATTTGCAACCCCTAGAACTTCATTATGTGTCCGCATTTGAGTTTTAGTCTTCAAGCAAATAATTAAGGTGAAGTGAATTCAGTGGTGTGGGTCTTAATCTAGTCTGACCAGTGTCCTTGGAAGAGGAGGGGAGGATACATGGCAGTGCAGAAGGGAGTCCACGTGACACAGAGCGAGAAGACGGCCATCTACAAGCTGAGGAGAGACCCCTCAGGGGAAACCAGCCAGGCTGACAGCCTCCTGTCTCACTCCTAGCCTCCGGAATAGTGAGAAAATGAATGTCTGCTGCTGACACCACCCAGTGTGGTCCTATGTTACGGCAGCCCGAGCAACCTAACACAGTCCATTCCGACACCCTTCATGAAGTGTTCCAGGCAGCGCTGCTGATATGGCAGCCGAACTGAATCGGGCCCATGTCCAACAGCACTGAAGGGCTGCATCGCCGGGGCAAGGACATCTGCTATTGGCCAAGTTCTGCAAGGACTGTGGACTGAGGGGCAAGGGTAGTTTCAACAACAAAATCAGCGAAATGCCCAAGCGCTCATGGAGTCTACTGTGAAGTCAAACCACATCTCTCTCTCATATTTCTACAAATATGTGAGGAGTGTCTTTCTACCCTCCCATGTAGCTGGAGGGAGGAGTGGGGGTCCGGATTCCTTTGTCATGGGGCTGTGGGACAGTCTAGGGAGAGTCCTGGGAGGGTCCCCGGGGAGTCCGCAGATTTGCGTGTGGGTCTGGGCACTGCCAGGTCGTCTTGGGGTTGTGGGTGTAGAGACCCTCGAGGCCAGCTCTCACCTCTGACAGGCACTGGACTGTGTCGTCAGCCTGGTGCACCTGCACCCTGACCCGGTAGGTGGTGTAGTCGGGTCCAAGGGCCAGCACCTCCATGATGTCCTCCTGGGAGCTCTGCAAAGACAGAGTGGGTACTGAGCCAGGAGGCATCAGGAACCTTCCACCCAATGTGTGGTCCTGTGTCATGGCAGACCTCGTCTGTTAGGACACAGTGAGGATGTTCCTGGCAGCCCCGCTGAGCTAGCAAGCATTGATTTGTGTCAAGGTCTAGCAACAGTGAAAGCCTGAATCACTGATGAAAACTATGCCCTTGTTGGGATGATATGGAGTTGGGTAAGGCCACAGCTCCTGACCTGGCCGCACTGCAATGGTTTGTCGTCCTCCGTGAGGTGATAGGTTGCAGAGAAAAGTATTCAAGACCTTAATCCCTCCCTTGCCCCCAACCCTCTTTTTTTTTTTTTTTTTTTAAATACACAGCACTATCAAGTGGGATGATGTTTAAGGCTTGGGGAAGGTCTACAAGGACAGTGGAGCTGGGACTGGTCCACAGGTTACTTGGGGCAGGGAGTGAATCAACTGAAAGGAGCATAAGGCAAAGACAGCAACAAATGCTTCCTCTGTGATCCCAAGAAGCACATGAAGAAAGATTGCTTTTCTCCCCTACCTACCAGGAAGCTGGTCGGGAGGACTGAAGGTGCAGGTTTCTTTGGGAGTGGGTCTGTGAGATCTTTGAGGCCCCTGATTTGAGTCTGACTCCTGGTCCCACCCCAGTCACCTCAGGGTCCTGGGTGTGGGCCAGCTCTCACCTCCGTTTGGCACTGGTCGGTTTTCCTGGCCTGACGCACTTGTCCTTTGTACCCGTTGATGGCATACGTGAACGTGTCAGCCAGCTCCTCTACGATGTCCTTGTTGGAGCTCTGCAAAGACAGAGCCCCCACCGGACACAAGGAGGCCTCAGGGGCCTGCCTGTGAAGTGCCAGTGGGGCAGATGCCCGCCACCCATTCTGCTCCCCAGATCAGATCAGGCAGAGAGGGGTATCTGCAAAGACCTCCAGGCAGGGAGTGAAGTTGATGACCCCCTGAATAGCCCCCCGACCCACCCTAACAGGCGGATAGCAGATCTCCGAACCCAGCACTCACATGACACGCCCTCCAGGCTTCTGACACCTACCAACCTGCTCCTGCCCAGGATGTGCGTCCCTCATCCCACGCTGTCCCTCACCATCACGGACACACACACACACACACACACACACACACACACACACATATACCTGGGATGAGGGGTAAGAGGTGTGGGGCTGCCCAGGTGTGACCCCAGCTGGCGCCTGACCTGGATGGGCCTGGCCTGGGCTGCCCTCGGTTACCTGTGGGTGCCTCCTGCCAGAGGGCAAGGGGGATCGGTGGTGGCGCTTGCGCCTATTTCTACAGCAACAGAAACATCTCTCAGCCTGGGCTTTCTTCTGCCCAGAGCCTCGGAAGAACGGGAAGCAACACAGAGACATCCTCGTCTCCTGACCCTCTCCACTCAAGTGAGCTGGAAAGGCAGTTGTCTCCAGAATGTGGGTACCTGGTTACCACGGTTCCAATTTCTCTCAGTAAGGAAGTGAGGTCACCCCTTCAAGGTTCCACGACCTGTGCCCCTTCCTCCAATCAGAGCCACCCAAAGGCCCCTGTGGACTGTTGGCCTCTCACCCTCCTGGCCCATGTTATCTCCATACCTGTACACCAATACCCAGTATCCAGCACAGCCCTCTGCCCAGCTCTCTGGGAATGTGCGAGGCACCCCGGCTTGGGAGGGAAAGCTGTGTTCACACCTCCTTGTCCTTACTTGTTCTGTGCCCCGGAGAAGCCTCTGTGCCTCTCAGGGTGTCCCCCAGTCTGCAAAGCTGGCCCATGAGGAGGATGCTGGACGCTATTTCCATAGGAAGTCATCAGGTGTAGATGAGACAAGGCCCCTAACACCTGTGGGCTGGCCTCCCAAAAATCTGATGAGCAAACATAGAGGTGGAAGCGTGACAAGAATGAGTGGGACACAGAATGGGACACTAGACAAAACAGGCCCGAGGTCCAGCCTGAGATCTCAGGAAAGTCACTGCTCATGTCGGCCTCATTTTCAAGTCTGCACCTTTAAGGGTTTGAAATGACAGGAAATTCAGAGATTGTCACTCACTGGCCCAAAACCTCGCAGTGGTGTCCTTTTACACGTAGCATCAGACCCAGTGCCTTAGGTGGGCCCAGGTGTTAGGGGCCTTCACAGTGGCTTTAAGTGAGTCCAGCCTCCTGGTGGGAACATCCTTGTGTGTCCGCCGAGAGCTCAGTAACTGGCTTCTGAACAACGTAGCGTGCAGCCCAGGTGATGGGATGTCAGGTCCTGTCACTTCTCTCGGACTCTCATTCTTGAGGTCGCTTCCTTCCTCGCAGCCTCTACCTCACTTTGTCTCTATATGTGTGTGTGTCTGTGCCACTGAACTGTTGTTCTGTCTTTGAACTGAGTCCACACCCTTCTCCTTACCACTTTAGTAAATCTTGGTTTTGGTAAGTTCTCCCCTTGGTTCTTAGAGTCTCTTGTTCTGAGAAGAGAGACGGCATCTTTGGCTACTTTATTGTTACTTCTAGACCTAACCTGTCGAGTCCCATGAGTGTGATAGCTTTCAACCTTGCCATTCCTGATACAAGGATTCTAGTGTGAAGCCATCAAGGTTAGCACCCAGAGTCCTAAGCCCCATTGGCCTCAGGGCCTCTTGATACCATGTGTTCTCTCTGACCAGTCAATTCTAGTATGGCTGGGTCCCTAACCATTCTCTACCAGCAGCCCGAAGGATCTTTTGAAAATGTAAATGTGATCATGTCTCTTATGGGAACTAACAGTGGTTTCCTATGGCCTTGAGAATCAAGTCCAAAATCCTTAGTGTGTCCGTCCAGGCCCTCCGTGACGTGACCTTATCTTCTTTTCCAGTTTTGTCTCCCCCTCGCCCCTTTTCTCTGGTCACACTTTTGAGATCCTCATTGGCATCACACTCTCCCAGCCCTGCTTAGAGCTGTGTCATGCCCCGTGTCCCAACGTTTCCCTCTGGGGTCGTTGGAAGACTGGTGTTCTTTCAGGCATCTCTCATCTTTCCTCTGTCCTCCTCTCTGCTTCCATACTTGTGTTTGCTATACCATGAAATGCTACAAGCTTGTCCACCCTCAGGAGTTTTAAGGATCTCATTCAGTGTGGAAGCTGAGAATTATAAGCAGCAGAATACTGATGAAACTCACAAGTAGGGATTTGTTTTTCTCACAAAATGACCAATCCACAGGTAGGTGGATCCAATATTGAATTCAGCTGCTCAATGATATCAGGGTAAGCTGCCAGCAACAAAGTGGCGGCAACAGCTCCCAGCATCCAAGAGAGGAAAAAAGTTCTCACTTCCCTATTGTGCTTTCTATCAGGAAGGAAAATAGTGTCTCAGAAATCAATTATGAGACCCTTGCATGAACCCTTGGCCAGAACAGGCCAAATTGCAAGGGACATGGGGTCGTTTAGTAGCAAAGTGCTCCTGAAGGAGGTGCCTCAGCCCTGGAGGAGGAGGAGAAGAACGAGGAGGAGGAGGAGGAGGAGGAGGAGGAGGAAGAGGAGGAGAAGGAAGAGGAGGAGGAGGAGGAGGAGGAGGAGGAGGAGGAGGAGGAGGAGGAGGAGGAAGAGGAGGGAGGAGAAGGGAAGGGCAGTTGGGAAGTGTCTGATGGTGAGCTTCCTGTTTCTGCTGTGAACACTACTGGCCCCATACATTTCTTCTGTGTGGAGGTGTGGAGGAAAGGTGTCCCGAGATTCAGGGATGACTGTTTTCAAATCTGTTTCTAGTGTCTTGAAGTACTCTGTCTAATAGGGCCCACATTATCCATACGTAACTTTTAAAAAATATATGTATTTATTGATCTCAGAGGGAGGAAAGGAAACAGAAGGGAGAGAGAGAGGGGGGTGGGGGGAGAGAGAAACATCAGTGATGAGAGAGCCTCCTTGATCACATAGCCCCTAGACTGCAACCCAGGTATGTGCCCTGACTGGGAATGAAACTGGGACTTCCTGGTTCAGGGTTGGACGCGCAACCATTGAGCCACAGCAGCCTGGCCACCACATATCACTTTTTTAAATTAAACTTTCATTAATTCAAATTAAGTAAAAGTTAAAATTCACTTAGACATTTAGGTTTCTCTTGTTGGATACCCAAGGAGGAGTGTTGGCTTGGTGTATAGACCAGCTGGTTTCCCTTGAAAGCAAGTATGAAATGAAAGAAAGGAAATGTGTCTCCCCTCAGAGCAAGAGTTTTCAGGTGGGAATGATGAGCTTTGGATGATTGGGCCACAGCACTGCGTGGATCGGTCTTGCACAGCATGCCTCCTTTTGAAATACTCACCTACTAATGGCATTCCCTTTTCCTTTTCTGCTTAAAAGTGTTTGACACAATGGTTTTAATTTTAATGATAGATTGTTCCAGTGGTGACAGTGAACTGTGGCCCTTCCGGTAGAACCAGGGCTGCGTACCATGTTTCCGTCCCGCCCTGTGCCAGTGGAACCGTTGCCTCTTCCTCAGATGAGTTAGACTGGTGAGTTAAATTCTGGGCTCACTGGGGAAGGAAAATGATTAAGGAAGTGTTTAGTGGAGGGAGTTGTTTTGAATTATTCCTGTTGCAACCAAAGCAATGCTCTTTCTATCCCTAGTGGTTTTAAATATTGTTCACATGTAGTGTAGTGGTTGTTGCTGCTCAAGTAGCAAATCAAGCTAAACACTGAGTGAAGTGGAATGCAGCCCAGTGAGTAACTTTTGCTTTTAATGAGAGCGTTTCAAGATATAAATTGGCACTTGGGAAAGTTTGGAAAGATATTATTGAGTCTGGCCAGTGTTGCACAGTGGTTGAGTCAGGTGCGCCTGTGAAGCAGGCAGGAGTTCACGGTTGGCTTGCTTCCGGGTCAGGGCACGTGCCCGGGTTGCAGACTGGATCACCAATAGGGGTCGTGAAGGAGGCTGCCGAGGAATGATTCTCTCTCATCATTTACGTTTCCCTCCCCTTCGCTCTCCCTGAAATCAATCCAAGTATATTTTTAAAATATTTATTTAGCCTAGCCCTGGCTGATGTGGCTCATTTGGATGGGCATCTCCCCTTGCACTGAAAGGTTTCTGGATCAGTTCCCATTAGGGCACGTGGCAGGGTTTTGCGGTCAGTTCCATTCGGGGGTGGGCAGGAGGCAGCTGATGCACCTTTCATCGATGTTTCTCTGCCTCTCCATTCCTCTGTCTACTGCCTATTTATATATTGGATATATGATCCTTGTGTAAAACCTGAAACTATACGTAAGGAAATGAGAAGAAACTGTCACTTCTAGAAGTTTGACTTCCTCCAGTTCACCAGTGTTCACATTTTGATGCATATATTTCCAGATTTCCTTTCTCCATTTTATCAGTTTATACTTAATTATCAGAACAAATTAAATGTTTCAAACATTATTTTACCACTGTATTATGCAGTGAGCATGCTTCCATGGCAGCATATATGTGTACACATGTATGTGTGTGTATGTATATATGTATGTGTGTACACATATATATGAAATTAGGTATATGTACGTGAATATATAAGGCCTACACGTGTTTAGAATCAACAATTTTATTTCTATTTATTCAAAAGAGTATTTAATTTAATGGATTATTGTCTACATAAATAGCTAGGTATTATTGGAAATTATCATTATTTACTATTATACATATACAGTTGGGGCGTATTCCTCTTATTAGTTATTTAAGATAATCGCCTAGGACTCTTATGACAGCACCAGAGAAGGCTTGCAGCACCGCCAGCAGCTGTCTCCAGAGTGGCTTCAGGTA
Organism: Cnephaeus nilssonii; assembly: GCF_951640355.1. Classification (NCBI taxonomy): domain Eukaryota; kingdom Metazoa; phylum Chordata; class Mammalia; order Chiroptera; family Vespertilionidae; genus Cnephaeus; species Cnephaeus nilssonii. The sequence continues at coordinate 56,303,520 of NC_137086.1, read as the reverse complement.
CTGCCTCAGGCCAGGCCAGGCCAGGGCGGGGCCTCTCTCTGGACCAGGCTCTGGCCCCTGAGCAGGCCCTTCCTCTGGCTCTGGAGAGCTCTGGAGCTCCGGGTGTGGACCTGGAGCAGGAGAAAGAGAGAGATTTACTCACACACCTGGCTTTCCCGTGACTTTCCACAGACTGGAAAGATGCCACCGCCTTTAAGGGAACTCCCGCCCATGAGCCTGCCCTCCCCAGATTATCTGCCCAGGTTATCAGTCCCCCTCACCTTCCCGGGTTGCCTCGGTGGGCTCAAGATGCTCCAGCTCTAGATTTGGGGCGTGGCCAACCAGGCGTGATGCAGGGGAGTTGATGGGCACCAAGGCCTGCTCTGCCTCCACCAAGGGGAAAGGCAGGGGCTGCCCAAAATCCTGGACATGGTCCAGCCAGGTCCCCACGAGCGAAGCAATGGCCCTGGGGAGAGGCAGGTGGGCAGTCAAGTCAGAATTCCGGTCTTTCCTTCCACTCTGCCCTCCCATGGCACTCTTGTTTGGGACTGAGCCTCTGTGCAGTCCCCTCCACGCCACCCCCAACCCCTGTGTGTCTGTTGTGTTTGTAGCAGATGTGGGATCCAGCAGGTTGAACGCAGAGTCTGTGTGAGCCTCTTCTTCCCACTGGCGGCTCTCCTGAAGGTCCTGTACACTGCCCAGCCCAGGCCTCCATGCCCCTGGGCATCTGGGCTGAGGACTGAGACAGACTCCCGAGCAGCCTGCTCGCCACAATCCTGTTCTGAGGCCCGCCCCGGTGGTCAGTGGAGGTGGATGGAGAGAGGGGGCAGGCAGAGCGCGATGGGTGTTGGGGGGAAGGAGACTCTGAGGGACAACTCAGCCCAGCCTCCCCTCTGGGTCTACAATACCCGGGGCCCCATCCTCTGTCCTCTTTGACTCTTGTCCTCCTAGAATAGAAGCCACCAGAGCTCAGGCCTTTCTTGGGAATCAGAAGATGTATAAGATCAGGGTTCCGCCGGGCACTCCCCCACCTCACAGTCCCCACTCTGCTGACACAGGGGGCCCTCCTTCTGGGCCCAGAGACCACTCACTTCATGACTTGGTCCTGCGGCGTGTCACCCCGGTGCTTATAAGGAGGTGTGCCTCCAGAGGTACAAAACACCTTGCTGGCATCAGCTCTGATGGATGGTGGACAGGACCTGTGAATGATGGACAGCGTGACTGCTGGACCCACTGCCTAGAACTGAGGCCCAGGGATCGTGTCTGCTTCATTCCTTGAGTCGGGCAAAGTGTCTCCAAATGTGCTTGCCTGTAGTAGGAGCTTCATACACATTGTCGAGTAAATAAACTCCAACCAGCACCCTCCCATCCATCTGAGTGGGCTTGGGGCCCCTGCTACCCGCCCGAGATCCCCAGTGTGGCTACACCAAGGCCGAGGACCAGCTAGGTGAAATCTCCAACTGCTTGACAGGTTGCTTTCCATGTGCTTTTCCAAACTCCGATGCCACAGGCCGCTGATGGGTGAGTCAGCGTTCTTTCCATGGGACAGAGTGAGATAATTGCCACAAACAACCGGCGCGCGTCCAGCAACCCTGCCTGAAGAGCCAGGGAGCAGGTGGGACCTGCCACGGCTTGTCCCCACAGCAGTGCTATGAGGTTTATCCCCCACCACCCCACTTTTCAGAGGAGCATACTGAGACTCGGAAAGATGTGGTGACGTTTTCAAGACTCACAGCTTGCAGTGGGCAGAGGCACGAGTGTGTGCTCACCTAGTTAGCAGCTCTTCGAGGAACTGTTGGGCTCTGGAGAAGGCCAGGGTGGAGACATGGGATAGGTTTCCCCCCGGGAAAGCTGGTACCATGGACGTGGCCACTTGCTCCAAGGTGCCCTCATGGAGGGCCTGCAGCCTGCAGGACTCAGGTAGGTTCCCAGTTACCTCAGCTGCGCACTGGGAGGGACACGGAAGGACATCCAGTCAGCGGCATGACCGTGAATCCCACAAGGATCGAGGTCTGGAGCTCATTCGGGAGGACCCAGCCCCACAGGGACGTGTGCGAGAGGAGGGACAGGAGTGCTCAGGCTGAACGAGGTTCTAGGTCTTCAAAGTGCCACTTAAGTTCTGTGCATGTTCAGAAAATTGTCACCTTCTAGGCATCATTATTTTTTTTTTCTTTTCTTAGCTGAGGAACAACAAACCTCCTTGTGGGAATAGTGTATATGAAGTGCACGGGCCCTGTGAGTCGTCTAGAAACCTCCCCGTTATAGAGATGAGAACACAGAGGCTTAGGGATATGAAATGTCCGGTGAAGGGCATGCAGGTCAGAACTGGGACCTGTCCTGCAGGACATCCCCTCGCAGGTACTGGAGACTTCATCTGCTCCCGACATGGGTGGAAAGGGTGTGGGAACCTTGTCCCTCCCCAGCGTGGGAACAGTGTACCCAGTTGACATGGCCTATGACAACCATTGACTTCAAAGGAGAAAGTTATATTTCATCCTTTTACACTCAAGGGCATTTTAAGACCGTCATTATGGAGATCCCAGATCCTGCCAGGTGGCAAATGCTTGGAGACTGCAGACTGGAGAAAGGTGATCACCAGGCAGTAATCTGAGCAGAGGACTCGGGAAGGAGGCAATGTATGTGGTGGCAGAAAAGTGACAGGTGACTCAAAGTACCCATGAGGCAATTGCCAATGAAGGAACACTGTGATTGAGTTGGACAACCTGGCATCGGACAGGTGAACATTTCAGTGAGTGAGAAATCCCCGGGCCAGGCCTGCAGCAAGGCAGCAGCCATCATGAGAAACTGCTTTTGGCTATGTCCCTGCTACAGCCCTTTGGATTTGGAATCTGCCTGCAGCCGTCCAAAGTTTACATGTGCACGTCCTTCAACCAGCAGTGGGCTTCCATCTCCAGCTGAGGACATCACACGTACTGTGGTCAGAATTGTGTCCCTCTAATCCCATGAATTTGCAACCCCTAGAACTTCATTATGTGTCCGCATTTGAGTTTTAGTCTTCAAGCAAATAATTAAGGTGAAGTGAATTCAGTGGTGTGGGTCTTAATCTAGTCTGACCAGTGTCCTTGGAAGAGGAGGGGAGGATACATGGCAGTGCAGAAGGGAGTCCACGTGACACAGAGCGAGAAGACGGCCATCTACAAGCTGAGGAGAGACCCCTCAGGGGAAACCAGCCAGGCTGACAGCCTCCTGTCTCACTCCTAGCCTCCGGAATAGTGAGAAAATGAATGTCTGCTGCTGACACCACCCAGTGTGGTCCTATGTTACGGCAGCCCGAGCAACCTAACACAGTCCATTCCGACACCCTTCATGAAGTGTTCCAGGCAGCGCTGCTGATATGGCAGCCGAACTGAATCGGGCCCATGTCCAACAGCACTGAAGGGCTGCATCGCCGGGGCAAGGACATCTGCTATTGGCCAAGTTCTGCAAGGACTGTGGACTGAGGGGCAAGGGTAGTTTCAACAACAAAATCAGCGAAATGCCCAAGCGCTCATGGAGTCTACTGTGAAGTCAAACCACATCTCTCTCTCATATTTCTACAAATATGTGAGGAGTGTCTTTCTACCCTCCCGTGTAGCTGGAGGGAGGAGTGGGGGTCCGGATTCCTTTGTCATGGGGCTGTGGGACAGTCTAGGGAGAGTCCTGGGAGGGTCCCCGGGGAGTCCGCAGATTTGCGTGTGGGTCTGGGCACTGCCAGGTCGTCTTGGGGTTGTGGGTGTAGAGACCCTCGAGGCCAGCTCTCACCTCTGACAGGCACTGGACTGTGTCGTCAGCCTGGTGCACCTGCACCCTGACCCGGTAGGTGGTGTAGTCGGGTCCAAGGGCCAGCACCTCCATGATGTCCTCCTGGGAGCTCTGCAAAGACAGAGTGGGTACTGAGCCAGGAGGCATCAGGAACCATCCACCCAATGTGTGGTCCTGTGTCATGGCAGACCTCGTCTGTTAGGACACAGTGAGGATGTTCCTGGCAGCCCCGCTGAGCTAGCAAGCATTGATTTGTGTCAAGGTCTAGCAACAGTGAAAGCCTGTATCACTGATGAAAACTATGCCCTTGTTGGGATGATATGGAGTTGGGTAAGGCCACAGCTCCTGACCTGGCCGCACTGCAATGGTTTGTCGTCCTCTGTGAGGTGATAGGTTGCAGAGAAAAGTATTCAAGACCTTAATCCCTCCCTTGCCCCCAACCCTGTTTTTTTTTTTTTTTTTTTAAATACACAGCACTATCAAGTGGGATGATGTTTAAGGCTTGGGGAAGGTCTACAAGGACAGTGGAGCTGGGACTGGTCCACAGGTTACTTGGGGCAGGGAGTGAATCAACTGAAAGGAGCATAAGGCAAAGACAGCAACAAATGCTTCCTCTGTGATCCCAAGAAGCACATGAAGAAAGATTGCTTTTCTCCCCTACCTACCAGGAAGCTGGTCGGGAGGACTGAAGGTACAGGTTTCTTTGGGAGTGGGTCTGTGAGATCTTTGAGGCCCCTGATTTGAGTCTGACTCCTGGTCCCACCCCAGTCACCTCAGGGTCCTGGGTGTGGGCCAGCTCTCACCTCCGTTTGGCACTGGTCGGTTTTCCTGGCCTGACGCACTTGTCCTCTGTACCCGTTGATGGCATACGTGAACGTGTCAGCCAGCTCCTCTACGATGTCCTTGTTGGAGCTCTGCAAAGACAGAGCCCCCACCGGACACAAGGAGGCCTCAGGGGCCTGCCTGTGAAGTGCCAGTGGGGCAGATGCCCGCCACCCATTCTGCTCCCCAGATCAGATCAGGCAGAGAGGGGTATCTGCAAAGACCTCCAGGCAGGGAGTGAAGTTGATGACCCCCTGAATAGCCCCCCGACCCACCCTAACAGGCGGATAGCAGATCTCCGAACCCAGCACTCACATGACACGCCCTCCAGGCTTCTGACACCTACCAACCTGCTCCTGCCCAGGATGTGCGTCCCTCATCCCACGCTGTCCCTCACCATCACGGACACACACACACACACACACACACACACACACACACACACATATACCTGGGATGAGGGGTAAGAGGTGTGGGGCTGCCCAGGTGTGTCCCCAGCTGGCGCCTGACCTGGATGGGCCTGGCCTGGGCTGCCCTCGGTTACCTGTGGGTGCCTCCTGCCAGAGGGCAAGGGGGATCGGTGGTGGTGCTTGCGCCTATTTCTACAGCAACAGAAACATCTCTCAGCCTGGGCTTTCTTCTGCCCAAAGCCTCGGAAGAACGGGAAGCAACACAGAGACATCCTCGTCTCCTGACCCTCTCCACTCAAGTGAGCTGGAAAGGCAGTTGTCTCCAGAATGTGGGTACCTGGTTACCACGGTTCCAATTTCTCTCAGTAAGGAAGTGAGGTCACCCCTTCAAGGTTCCACGACCTGTGCCCCTTCCTCCAATCAGAGCCACCCAAAGGCCCCTGTGGACTGTTGGCCTCTCACCCTCCTGGCCCATGTTATCTCCATACCTGTACACCAATACCCAGTATCCAGCACAGCCCTCTGCCCAGCTCTCTGGGAATGTGCGAGGCACCCCGGCTTGGGAGGGAAAGCTGTGTTCACACCTCCTTGTCCTTACTTGTTCTGTGCCCCGGAGAAGCCTCTGTGCCTCTCAGGGAGTCCCCCAGTCTGCAAAGCTGGCCCATGAGGAGGATGCTGGACGCTATTTCCATAGGAAGTCATCAGGTGTAGATGAGACAAGGCCCCTAACACCTGTGGGCTGGCCTCCCAAAAATCTGATGAGCAAACATAGAGGTGGAAGCGTGACAAGAATGAGTGGGACACAGAATGGGACACTAGACAAAACAGGCCCGAGGTCCAGCCTGAGATCTCAGGAAAGTCACTGCTCATGTCGGCCTCATTTTCAAGTCTGCACCTTTAAGGGTTTGAAATGACAGGAAATTCAGAGATTGTCACTCACTGGCCCAAAACCTCGCAGTGGTGTCCTTTTACACGTAGCATCAGACCCAGTGCCTTAGGTGGGCCCAGGTGTTAGGGGCCTTCACAGTGGCTTTAAGTGAGTCCAGCCTCCTGGTGGGAACATCCTTGTGTGTCCGCCGAGAGCTCAGTAACTGGCTGCTGAACAACGTAGCGTACAGCCCAGGTGATGGGATGTCAGGTCCTGTCACTTCTCTCGGACTCTCATTCTTGAGGTCGCTTCCTTCCTCGCAGCCTCTACCTCACTTTGTCTCTATATGTGTGTGTGTCTGTGCCACTGAACTGTTGTTCTGTCTTTGAACTGAGTCCACACCCTTCTCCTTACCACTTTAGTAAATCTTGGTTTTGGTAAGTTCTCCCCTTGGTTCTTAGAGTCTCTTGTTCTGAGAAGAGAGACGGCACCTTTGGCTACTTTATTGTTACTTCTAGACCTAACCTGTCGAGTCCCATGAGTGTGATAGCTTTCAACCTTGCCATTCCTGATACAAGGATTCTAGTGTGAAGCCATCAAGGTTAGCACCCAGAGTCCTAAGCCCCATTGGCCTCAGGGCCTCTTGATACCATGTGTTCTCTCTGACCAGTCAATTCTAGTATGGCTGGGTCCCTAACCATTCTCTACCAGCAGCCCGAAGGATCTTTTGACAATGTAAATGTGATCATGTCTCTTATGGGAACTAACAGTGGTTTCCTATGGCCTTGAGAATCAAGTCCAAAATCCTTAGTGTGTCCGTCCAGGCCCTCCGTGACGTGACCTTATCTTCTTTTCCAGTTTTGTCTCCCCCTCGCCCCTTTTCTCTGGTCACACTTTTGAGATCCTCATTGGCATCACACTCTCCCAGCCCTGCTTAGAGCTGTGTCATGCCCCGTGTCCCAACGTTTCCCTCTGGGGTCGTTGGAAGACTGGTGTTCTTTCAGGCATCTCTCATCTTTCCTCTGTCCTCCTCTCTGCTTCCATACTTGTGTTTGCTATACCATGAAATGCTACAAGCTTGTCCACCCTCAGGAGTTTTAAGGATCTCATTCAGTGTGGAAGCTGAGAATTATAAG